>NC_079194.1:287292001-287609501 GCF_029499605.1 Hyla sarda
TTCCTCATAGTATGACCCATAACGCAGTGTCCTCATAGTGTGCCCCATAACACAGTGACCTCATAGTGTCCCATAACACAGTGTCCTCATAGTGTGTCCCATAACACAGTGTCCTCATAGTGTGCCCCATAACACAGTGTCCTCATAATGTGACCCATAACACAGTGTCCTCATAGTGTGCCCCATGTGTCCTCATAGTGTGCCCCATTTCCTCATAGTATGACCCATAACGCAGTGTCCTCATAGTGTGCCCCATAACACAGTGACCTCATAGTGTGCCCCATAACACAGTGACCTCATAGTGTCCCATAACACAGTGTCCTCATAGTGTGCCCCATAACACAGTGTCCTCATAGTGTGCTCCCATAACATAGTGTCCTCATAGTGTGCTACATAACACAGTGTCCTAATAGTGTGCCCCATAACACAGTGTCCTAATAGTGTGCCCCATAACACAGTGTCCTCATAGTGTGTCCCATAACACAGTGTCCTCATAGTGTGTCCCATAACACAGTGTCCTCATAGTGTGTCCCATAACACAGTGTCCTCATAGTGTGTCCCATAACACAGTGTCCTCATAGTGTGTCCCATAACACAGTGTCCTCATAGTGTGCCCCCATAACACAGTGTCCTCATAGTGTGCTCCCATAACACAGTGTCCTCATAGTGTGCCCCATAACACAGTGTCCTCATAGTGTGCCCCATAACACAGTGTCCTCATAGTGCGCCCCATAACACAGTGTCCTCATAGTGTGCCCCATAACACAGTGACCTCATAGTGTGCCCCATAACAGTGTCCTCATAGTGTGCCCCATAACACAGTGTCCTCATAGTGTGCTCCCATAACACAGTGTCCTCATAGTGTGCTCCCATAACACAGTGTCCTCATAGTGTGCCCCATAACACAGTGTCCTCATAGTGTGCTCCCATAACACAGTGTCCTCATAGTGTGCCCCATAACACAGTGTCCTCATAGTGTGCCCCATAACACAGTGTCCTCATAGTGTGCTCCCATAACACAGTGTCCTCATAGTGTGCCCCCATAACACAGTGTCCTCATAGTGTGCCTCATAACACAGTGTCCTCATAGTGTGCCCCATAACACAGTGCCCTCATAGTGTGCTCCCATAACACAGTGTCCTCATAGTGTGCCCCATAACACAGTGTCCTCATAGTGTGCCCCATAACACAGTGTCCTCATAGTGTGCCCCATAACACAGTGTCCTCATAGTGTGCTCCCATAACACAGTGTCCTCATAGTGTGCTCCCATAACACAGTGTCCTCATAGTGTGCCCCATAACACAGTGTCCTCATAGTGTGCCCCATAACACAGTGTCCTCATAGTGTGCTCCCATAACACAGTGTCCTCATAGTGTGCCCCATAACACAGTGTCCTCATAGTGTGCTCCCATAACACAGTGTCCTCATAGTGTGCCCCATAACACAGTGTCCTCATAGTGTGCCCCATAACAGTGTCCTCATAGTGTGCCCCATAACACAGTGTCCTCATAGTGTGCCCCATAACACAGTGTCCTCATAGTGTGCCCCATAACACAGTGTCCTCATAGTGTGCCCCATAACACAGTGTCCTCATAGTGTGCCCCATAACACAGTGTCCTCATAGTGTGCCCCATAACACAGTGTCCTCATAGTGTGCCCCATAACACAGTGTCCTCATAGTGTGCTCCCATAACACAGTGACCTCATAGTGTGTCCCATAACACAGTGTCCTCATAGTGTGTCCCATAACACAGTGTCCTCATAGTGTGTCCCATAACACAGTGTCCTCATAGTGTGTCCCATAACACAGTGTCCTCATAGTGTGCCCCATAACACAGTGTCCTCATAGTGTGCCCCATAACACAGTGTCCTCATAGTGCGCCCCATAACACAGTGTCCTCATAGTCTGCCCCATAACACAGTGACCTCATAGTGTGCCCCATAAAAGTGTCCTCATAGTGTGCTCCCATAACACAGTGTCCTCATAGTGTGCCCCATAACACAGTGTCCTCATAGTGTGCTCCCATAACACAGTGTCCTCATAGTGTGCCCCATAACATAGTGTCCTCATAGTGTGCTCCCATAACACAGTGTCCTCATAGTGTGCCCCATAACACAGTGTCCTCATAGTGTGCTCCCATAACACAGTGTCCTCATAGTGTGCTCCCATAACACAGTGTCCTCATAGTGTGCCCCATAACACAGTGTCCTCATAGTGTGCCCCATAACACAGTGTCCTCATAGTGTGCTCCCATAACACAGTGTCCTCATAGTGTGCCCCATAACACAGTGTCCTCATAGTGTGCTCCCATAACACAGTGTCCTCATAGTGTGCCCCATAACACAGTGTCCTCATAGTGTGCCCCATAACACAGTGTCCTCATAGTGTGCCCCATAACACAGTGTCCTCATAGTGTGCTCCCATAACACAGTGACCTCATAGTGTGCTCCCATAACACAGTGTCCTCATAGTGTGCCCCATAACACAGTGTCCTCATAGTGTGCCCCATAACACAGTGTCCTCATAGTGTGCTCCCATAACACAGTGACCTCATAGTGTGCCCCATAACACAGTGTCCTCATAGTGTGCTCCCATAACACAGTGTCCTCATAGTGTGCCCCATAACACAGTGTCCTCATAGTGTGCCCCATAACACAGTGTCCTCATAGTGTGCCCCATAACACAGTGTCCTCATAGTGTGCCCCATAACACAGTGTCCTCATAGTGTGCTCCCATAACACAGTGTCCTCATAGTGTGCCCCATAACACAGTGTCCTCATAGTGTGCCCCATAACACAGTGTCCTCATAGTGTGCCCCATAACACAGTGTCCTCATAGTGTGCCCCATAACACAGTGTCCTCATAGTGTGACCCATAACACAGTGTCCTCATAGTGTGCCCCATAACACAGTGACCTCATAGTGTGCCCCATAACACAGTGACCTCATAGTGTGCCCCATAACACAGTGTCCTCATAGTGTGCTCCCATAACACAGTGTCCTCATAGTGTGCCCCATAACACAGTGTCCTCATAGTGTGCCCCATAACACAGTGTCCTCATAGTGTGCTCCCATAACACGGTGACCTCATAGTGTGTCCCATAACACAGTGTCCTCATAGTGTGTCCCATAACACAGTGTCCTCATAGTGTGTCCCATAACACAGTGTCCTCATAGTGTGTCCCATAACACAGTGTCCTCATAGTGTGCCCCATAACACAGTGTCCTCATAGTGTGCCCCATAACACAGTGTCCTCATAGTGCGCCCCATAACACAGTGTCCTCATAGTCTGCCCCATAACACAGTGACCTCATAGTGTGCCCCATAAAAGTGTCCTCATAGTGTGCTCCCATAACACAGTGTCCTCATAGTGTGCCCCATAACACAGTGTCCTCATAGTGTGCTCCCATAACACAGTGTCCTCATAGTGTGCCCCATAACATAGTGTCCTCATAGTGTGCTCCCATAACACAGTGTCCTCATAGTGTGCCCCATAACACAGTGTCCTCATAGTGTGCTCCCATAACACAGTGTCCTCATAGTGTGCTCCCATAACACAGTGTCCTCATAGTGTGCCCCATAACACAGTGTCCTCATAGTGTGCCCCATAACACAGTGTCCTCATAGTGTGCTCCCATAACACAGTGTCCTCATAGTGTGCCCCATAACACAGTGTCCTCATAGTGTGCTCCCATAACACAGTGTCCTCATAGTGTGCCCCATAACACAGTGTCCTCATAGTGTGCCCCATAACACAGTGTCCTCATAGTGTGCCCCATAACACAGTGTCCTCATAGTGTGCCCCATAACACAGTGTCCTCATAGTGTGCCCCATAACACAGTGTCCTCATAGTGTGCCCCATAACACAGTGTCCTCATAGTGTGCCCCATAACACAGTGTCCTCATAGTGTGCCCCATAACACAGTGTCCTCATAGTGTGCCCCATAACACAGTGTCCTCATAGTGTGCCCCATAACACAGTGTCCTCATAGTGTGCCCCATAACACAGTGTCCTCATAGTGTGCCCCATAACACAGTGTCCTCATAGTGTGCCCCATAACACAGTGTCCTCATAGTGTGCCCCATAACACAGTGTCCTCATAGTGTGCCCCATAACACAGTGTCCTCATAGTGTGCCCCATAACACAGTGTCCTCATAGTGTGCTCTCATAACACAGTGACCTCATAGTGTGCTCCCATAACACAGTGTCCTCATAGTGTGCCCCATAACACAGTGTCCTCATAGTGTGCTCCCATAACACAGTGTCCTCATAGTGTGCCCCATAACACAGTGTCCTCATAGTGTGCCCCATAACACAGTGTCCTCATAGTGTGCTCCCATAACACAGTGACCTCATAGTGTGCCCCATAACACAGTGTCCTCATAGTGTGCTCCCATAACACAGTGTCCTCATAGTGTGCCCCATAACACAGTGTCCTCATAGTGTGCCCCATAACACAGTGTCCTCATAGTGTGCCCCATAACACAGTGTCCTCATAGTGTGCTCCCATAACACAGTGTCCTCATAGTGAGCCCCATAACACAGTGTCCTCATAGTGTGCCCCATAACACAGTGTCCTCATAGTGTGCCCCATAACACAGTGTCCTCATAGTGTGCCCCATAACACAGTGTCCTCATAGTGTGCCCCATAACACAGTGTCCTCATAGTGTGCCCCATAACACAGTGTCCTCATAGTGTGACCCATAACACAGTGTCCTCATAGTGTGCCCCATAACACAGTGACCTCATAGTGTGCCCCATAACACAGTGTCCTCATAGTGTGCTCCCATAACACAGTGTCCTCATAGTGAGCCCCATAACACAGTGTCCTCATAGTGTTCCCCCATATCAGTGACCTCGACACTGTTACAACATAATAAATTGTCCTCATACTGTGCCCCCATAACAATAATGGCCACTGTTATTGGCCTCTAAACCATCTTAAAGGAAAATTGTGAGCTTGCTCCCCCCACACTAACCAGCGGTACTGGCTGATCCGGCCCCTCCCCGCTGATCCGCCCTGTCGTTCGGCCGAAATCTTTGTTTTTCTGTATATGCTAATTAGGTGCTAACTGGCACAGGCGGGGTTACTGGAACTCTGATATCAGCGCCGCCCATTTCATCAATATTCCTCCCCTGACATCAGAGTGGCAGTAACCTCGCCTGTAATCCCGCCTGTGCCAGTTAGCACCTCATTAGCATATACAGAAAAACGAAGATTTCGGCTGAAAGGCGGGGCGGATCCGGGCACGGTAGGTATCAAACTGATCAACATCCCACTGGATCCACCACTGGCACTAGTGTGGGGGGAACAAGCTGACAATTTCCCTTTAAGTTGCATGTAAGTGGTCACTCAGTTGCGTGTCCGTCATCTTTCAGGGGGTGGACACAATATTGGGAGAGAAGGTGAGGGACTCTCTTATTCATCATAGGAACACGTCAGTAATTCCCGCTCTACCACACTAATAAGAATAAACATGGTGACATTTTTTTTAATATCCAGTCCTACAAATTTTTATTCTATTTTAGGGAACAACTACTGAAATGTTGGAAGATGAAACTACAGGGACAGATGAAGAAGAGGTCCCAACCCCCACTGAGGAACCTGCAGGTAGGACACAAGAACTGTTATAATGAGAGATAGCCTTATAGTAGAGATAGATAGCCTTATAGTAGAGATAGATAGCCTTATAGTAGAGATAGATAGCCTCATAGTAGAGATAGATAGCCTTATAGTAGAGATAGATAGCCTTATAGTAGAGATAGATAGCCTCATAGTAGAGATAGATAGCCTCATAGTAGAGATAGATAGCCTCATAGTAGAGATAGATAGCCTTATAGTAGAGTTAGATAGCCTCATAGTAGAGATAGATAGCCTCATAGTAGAGATAGATAGCCTCATAGTAGAGATAGATAGCCTCATAGTAGAGATAGATAGCCTTATAGTAGAGATAGATAGCCTTATAGTATAGATAGATAGCCTTATAGTAGAGATAGATAGCCTTATAGTAGAGATAGATAGCCTCATAGTAGATATAGATAGCCTCATAGTAGAGATAGATAGCCTCATAGTAGAGATAGATAGCCTCATAGTAGAGATAGATAGCCTCATAGTAGAGATAGATAGCCTCATAGTAGAGATAGATTGCCTTATAGTAGAGATAGATTGCCTTATAGTAGAGATAGATAGCCTTATAGTAGAGATAGATAGCCTTATAGTAGAGATAGATAGCCTTATAGTAGAGATAGATAGCCTTATAGTAGAGATAGATAGCCTTATAGTAGAGATAGATAGCCTTATAGTAGAGATAGATAGCCTCATAGTAGAGATAGATAGCCTCATAGTAGAGATAGATAGCCTCATAGTAGAGATAGATAGCCTCATAGTAGAGATAGATAGCCTCATAGTAGAGATAGATAGCCTCATAGTAGAGATAGATAGCCTTATAGTAGAGATAGATAGCCTCATAGTAGAGATAGATAGCCTCATAGTAGAGATAGATAGCCTTATAGTAGAGATAGATAGCCTCATAGTAGAGATAGATAGCCTCATAGTAGAGATAGATAGCCTTATAGTAGAGATAGATAGCCTTATAGTAGAGATAGATAGCCTTATAGTAGAGATAGATAGCCTCATAGTAGAGATAGATAGCCTCATAGTAGAGATAGATAGCCTTATAGTAGAGTTAGATAGCCTCATAGTAGAGATAGATAGCCTCATAGTAGAGATAGATAGCCTCATAGTAGAGATAGATAGCCTCATAGTAGAGATAGATAGCCTCATAGTAGAGATAGATAGCCTCATAGTAGAGATAGATAGCCTCATAGTAGAGATAGATAGCCTCATAGTAGAGATAGATAGCCTCATAGTAGAGATAGATAGCCTCATAGTAGAGATAGATAGCCTTATAGTAGAGATAGATAGCCTCATAGTAGAGATAGATAGCCTCATAGTAGAGATAGATAGCCTCATAGTAGAGATAGATAGCCTCATAGTAGAGATAGATAGCCTCATAGTAGAGATAGACAGCCTCATAGTAGAGATAGACAGCCTCATAGTAGAGATAGATAGCCTTATAGTAGAGAGAACCTCCGTTCTCTCACTCACTGCTATGTGTTTGGATGTTGCTCTATGTGCGCACAAGGGGAACCTGGATTTGTGTGGTGGTTTGGAGTTTTGGATCCAGTGTTGTTGAGAAGTACTTTCCGGGGTGACAGAACTACACTCCTGCAGCTTAGCTCCATGCTGAAATGGGCATTGCCACCAAAAAATACTTTTGGCATGTCATAAAGACCTATCAAAAATTATGAATGTTCAGATCCTGACTGATCGCTAGATCGGGAGAAGCGCCATCTCCTACCATTTTCTGTATACAGCCGCTATGAAGGATATGTCTCTATGGTAACAGACTACAAACGAGACTGTTGTAGTCTGACCCACTATTTTCTATCCTCTACTTCTTAATAATACACATGTAGTAGGATATCACAAAGTAGGGATCAGACTGACAGCATTGTGACTCATCAGACTATACAAATAATTTGTTTGTAGTCTGTTACCGTGGAGACACATGGGTCTTTTTAGAAGTAGGAGCTTTGGACACTAGTCTAGTTCAAAAAGTTGCCTAATTTTTTAATTAAGCATTGGTGCAATAAAACTTAAAGGGGTACTCTGCCCCTAGATATCTTTGGATAGGGGATAAGATGTCTGATGTCTGGTGGGACCCCCGCGATCTCCCTACTGCACCCGGCGTTCGTTTAGAGCATTGGGTGCAGCGCCGGAGGCTCGTGACGTCACGGCCACAACCCACTCGTGACGTCACGGCCATGCCCCCTCAATGCAAGTCTATGGGAGGGGGGGTGACTTCCGTCACGCCCCCTCTCATAGACTTGCATTGAGGGGGCATGGCTGTGACGTCACGAGTGGGGCATGACCATGACATCACGAGCCCCTGCCGCGCATCGTCAGTCATCCGGCACGGAGCGAAGTTTGCTCTGTGCACCGGATGTCTGGGGTGCCCAGCCAAGATCGCAGGGGTCCCCAGCGGCAGGACCCCCGCGATCAGACATCTTATCCCCTATCCTGTGGATAAGGGATAAGATGTCTAGGGGCGGAGTACACCTTTAAGTTGTTATTTTGTGGGGGTATCTGATCATGGGGAGTCTGACCATTTGAACCCCCCATCTTTTTCAGAACAGGTCCCAGCTCTTGCCACTCAGTTTCGGCAGTGATGGCCGCTCAGCCAATCACTGGGTGTCGAGCGGTGAGAGCAGGGCTCTGAACAGAAGATTGTGCGGGGTCCAAGTAATCGGACCCCCGCAATCAGGCACTCTTTCTCTATGCTTTGGATAGGGGGATATGTTTTTTCTAAACCGGAGTCCCCTGTAAATCAGGGGTGTGTATGGGTCCCGATACCAGTATCTGTATCGGGACATCCCTACTACTATGTTGTAATTATTTTATCTGAAGGAAACTTGTAATATACCTGCATTTCAGGTTTGAGGTCATGTGATGTCTTCCTTATGATTTCTTATTCTGTAACATACATTAGTCATGCCACATAGATCTCTTCTCGTAATCCACTGCCCCAATGGATGCGCGGTTCAGCCCCAATGGATGTTCCATTCATGTTCCTACCATGCTGCACTTTATAGTCAGTGGTCAAGTCCTGGGAAAGAAAGTGCGGGAACTCGCCCAAGATTTCCACTTAAAGGGGTACTCCGGTGGAAACTTTATTTTTTATTTTTATTTTTTAAATCAACTGGTGCCAGAAAGTTAAACAGATTTGTAAATGACTTCTATTAAAAAATCTTAATCCTTCCAGTACTTATTAGCTGCTGAATACTACAGAGGAAATTCTTTTCTTTTTGGAACACAGAGCTCTCTGCTGACATCATGACCACAGTGCTCTCTGCTGACATCTCTGTCTATTTTAGGAACTGTCCAGAGCAGCATATGTTTGCTATGGGGATTTTCTCTTACTCTGGACAGTTTTAAAAATGGACAGAGATGTCAGCAGAGAGCACTGTGCTCGTGATGTCAGCAGAGAGAAAATAATTTCCTCTGTAGTATTCAGCAGCTAATAAGTACTGGAATGGTTAAGATTTTTTAATAGAAGTAATTTACAAATCTGTTTAACTTTCTGGCACCAGTTGATTTAAAAAAAAAAAAAAAAAAAAAGTACCCCTTTAAGTCTTTGTCTTAATATAGAGGAAATTTATGATTTTTAGACTTACCGTCACTTTCTTATAAAGTTTTACTTTGAAACAAAATATTTTCCTGGAACTACGAGCAGCGAGATAAACTATTAAGGATTATTAATTGCTTCTGGATTAAGACAAATACAAATCCTGCTGATTCTAAATGAATTCCTTCTGCTAAGCTTATAAAGTAGATTTCTGTGGAAATACATGTAGAAGAGCCAAAATTAAAGGGGTATTCCAATTTTTTTTTTGTTTGTGTTACAGGGGCTGTAAAGTTAGTGTAGTTTATAATATAGTGTCTGTACCTGTGTTTGATGGTGGTCTCGCAAATATTTTTGCCCTCTTGTTCATTTTTAGCAGCATACAAAATGAGGTTTTCCCAGGCGCAAGTGCGACCGAAGATATTACATCACCAGTCAGGTGTTGAAAGGGAGCCTGTCTGTGCTTCAATGGGTGGAGCGACCGCTGGGTGGGAGGGAAATCTTTCTTCACAGGGCTGCGGGGAATGGAAGTTTCATGAACAGCACACATAGCTCAGGCTGGGTTCACATCACGTTTTTTCAATCAGTTTTTCTAAAGAAAACCGTATGGCAAAAAAACGGATGGAACAGTATGGGAAAAAGTAAACCGTATGCATTTTTAAACTTAATACTGTTTTTAAAAGTGCATACAGTTCTATCCGTTTTTATAAAAAAACAAAAAACAAATGGGAGGGGTGTTGGGTGGGGACTTTAGGATGCAAATGCGCATGTGCAAAGTAAAAATATTTTTGCCCTGTTGTTCATTTTTATCAGCATACAAAATGAGGTTTTCTCAGGCGCAAGTGCGACCTAAGACATTACATCACTAGTCAGGTGTTGAAAGGGAGCCTGTCTGTGCTTCAATGGGTGGAGTGACCGCTGGGTGGGAGGGAAATCTTTCTTCACAGGGCTGCAGGGAATGGAAGTTTCATGAACAGCACACATAGCTCAGGCTGGGTTCACATCACGTTTTTTCAATCAGTTTTTCTAAAGAAAACTGTATGGCAAAAAAACGGATGGAACAGTATGGGAAAAAGTAAACTGTATGCATTTTTAAACTTAATACTGTTTTTAAAAGTGCATACAGTTCCCTCCTTTTTTATAAAAAAACAAAAACAAATGGGAGGGGTGTTGGGTGGGGACTTTAGGATGCAAATGCGCATGTGCAAAGTAAAAATCGTATACGGTTTCCTGTATGGAACTGTATACATGTGCGTTTCTCATTGACATCCATGTTAAAAAAAAATATGCGGTTGCAGTACGGTTTTTAAACCGGAGACAAAAACGTGGTCAACCATGGTTTTGACTCCGGTTTAAAAACCGTACTGCAACCGGACGGAACTGTATGCACTTTTAAAAACAGTATACAGTTTAAAAACGCATATGGTTTACTTTTTCCCCATACTGTTCCATCCGTTTTTTTGCCATACGATTTTCTTTAGAAAAACGGATTGAAAACAGTATGGCAAAAACGTGATGTGAACCCTTCTTTGCCTTCTCTTTACCTTCTCGCCTTCTTTACCATAAGGACTGTGAATTTATGGAACAGTCTACCTCAGGAACTGGTCACAGCAGGAACAATTAGCAGCTTTAAAACAGGGTTAGATACACCCTTCCCTTCAATGCCCTGGTTGGACTTGATGGACGTATGTCTTTCTTCAACCATACTAACTATGTAACCCAGCCTCAGCTGTGCTGTAATGGGTGGGGTGACTGATGTGTGGGAGGGAGAAAAGTGACCTCAAACTTACAAACAAGGGATTCTAATATATAAACGAGAAAAAACAACAGGAGGTGCGCCCCTAGTGAGGACCGTTTAAATAAGATGAAAGAGATAACGCAAAGATGGGTTCTTACCCCTAGGTGTTGCGCTCAGAGCACAACACCTACAGTAGCGTCTATATGCAGGAAATCGAGGGAAACCGCTGCCACGAGGAACAACCCGGTGTGACGTCCGTCAGTCCGGTGGATAGCAATGGAGATAAATATGTGAACAAGTTCCTCTCAAGTACCCGGAGAGGGAAATAAACTTCTTTATTAGCAACGCGTTTCGATCCCGAACCGGGATCTTCGTCAAGCCTGATGAAGATCCCGGTTCGGGATCGAAACGCGTTGCTAATAAAGAAGTTTATTTCCATCTCCGGGTACCAGCGCCTTCTTGAGAGGAACTTGTTCACATATTTATCTCCAAAACAAGGGATTCTGGGACTTGTAGTTGTAGGTAGGGAACTCCAACAGGAAATAGCGATCTCACAAAAAGAAAGCAGCAATGTTATGATGGACTCCCAACACAGCCATTTACCCCTAAGACATACACAAATCCTTCTTAAGCATGTCCATTACTGCCTGGCAGGTAAGTACTAAGGCCACCTTATGGTGAATAACCACACGATACAGGAGATTTTACATACTTTCCTGAAAATAAATCCCGCTTATCAATCAATGAGATATCCCATTAGCAAAAAAAAAAATAAAAACCCAGCTCTGCTACATCGGTACAGACAGATGACGGCACGTGTGCCGTCACGCCAGCAGAGGGCAGCAGGACTCCAGTTATCAGTAATGGAAGCGTCGCCATATCATTGATGGCTGACATATACCACACAATTCCAGATCACATACCAAGAAGTCGATTGCCGGCACCTAGGTGTAGTTCATGGACGTCTTCCGTCGAGGCATAGCTGTGGTGACGTACGTTCTGCAACCCCAAGGGCAGCTAATCTAAATTGCCAAAATTATTTTTTTTATAATTGATTTTATAGTCCTTGGAATTGGGCAACGCTGCAGGACTCTTTGTACGCAACGCAGCGAGCGATTTCACGCACGGATATGTGAATAATAGTCACTGGCTGATCTTTGCCCGTACATTGTTCTTCCGAATAGTTTGCAAAAATAGCGAATGTTCTTGTTTCCATAGTGTATGTACGTGCGGGTGTTTGTGTGTATATAAGGTCTGTTATATATGTAAGGGTTAATACGTGCCGCACAAACAGGTACACAGCCTAGACCCTAAAGCAGTGTTTCCTGGCCAGTGTGCCTCCAGCTGTTGCAAAACTACAACTCCCAGCATGCCCGGACAGCCGTTGGCTGTCCGGGCATGCTGGAAGTAGTAGTTTTGCAACAGCTGGAGGCACTCTGGTTGGGAAACACTGCCCTAAAGGCTTGCAGGATGGGGGCACCATTGTCACACCAGGTAGGAAACTACTGACCCCAGTCACTGTTAGGGCTGGACGGTATACCGGTTCGTACCGGATACCATTTTATTTTTCTCCGACGGTATGAATTTTGTCCCATTTTGCCGCTATACCGGTGGGGCCCCTCCCCCCGCCCATTAATGAATTACAGAGCCCACGGCTCCGCTCTGTCAGGGGAGAGCAGAATGAGACTCCTCATCCCTGCTCCCCCTGCAGTTTCAGGCCGGCTCCTCTCTGCAATGAGAGCCAGGGGAAAGCGCCGAAACTGCACCCCCTGGCTCTGATGTTTCCCGGAGCCCCGAGCCGGCTCCCTGCTCCAGTCCACCGCTCCACATCTCTTCACCAGTGTTCATAACAAGCGTCCGCTCCTCTTGGTCCTGCGGCGTAAGGCAGAGCATTGCGCCGCATTTCTTCTAGTTCCGGCGCCCGCGCTCCTGAGGCCCCTAGTGCACGCCGCAGGACCGAGGGGAGCGAGCACTTCAGGGGCGGAAAGACCGCCAGTCAGGGGGCCCGCTGATCTTTGAAAGAGCGGCGGGCCCCCTCACACAACGCACGTGAGCTGCGCCGCTACTGCTCACTGTTCTAAAGTGGCCGTGGCGCACAATAGCGCAGTGGGCACTTTAGATCAAAATTTCAAATTCCCTCCTGGCGGAAGCGTCAGTATCCTGCGCTGAACGCTTCCGCCAGAGAGGATCCTGTGTCCGGGCGGGAAGCGCCCACGTTACCGCACTGATGACAGGGGCACTTCCCAGCAGCCGCATCAGCGCACAGGTGAGGAGGAGGGGAGGGGGTTAATGGAAGCAGAGGGGGTAATGGAATAAGGGGAAGGATAGGATAAATGAAAGGAGCAGGGGGGTTAATGGGTGCAGGGGGGTTAATGGAATGAGGGACAGGATGGGGTTAATGGGTGCAGGGGGGTGAATGGAAAGAGGGGCAGGATGGGGTTAATGGGTGTAGGGGAGTTAATGGGTGCAGGGGGGTGAATGGAAAGAGGGTCAGGATGGGGTTAATGGGTGCAGGGGGGTAATGGAAGCAGGGGGGTTAATGGATTGAGGGGCAGGATGGGGTTAATGGGTGCAGGGGGGTAAATGGAAAGAAGGGCAGGATGGGGTTAATGGGTGTAGGGGAGTTAATGGGTGCAGGGGGGTGAATGGAAAGAGGGGCAGGATGAGAGTGAATGGAGAGATTTTCGCTGCCCTGACTCCTCCTCCCCTGTAGTGCAGATCTGTGATAGACATCAGCGGGGGAGTATACAGTACAACGCTGTTTCCCCAACCAGTGTGCCTCCAGCTGTAGCAAAACTACAATTCACAGCATGCCCGGACAGCCACAGGCTGTCCAGGCATGCTGGGCGGTTGTAGTTTTGCTACAGCTGGAGGCACACTGGTTGTGGAAACCCTAATGTTCTGACACTTTAACAAGCCCCCCCCCCCCAAAATACCGTTAAATACCGTGATACCGCCATAATTTAAAAAAATACCGTGATACACATTTTTGGTCATACCGCCCAGCTCTAGTCACTGTCACTACCTGCTTAGACGATCTGCTCTAAACGGCGGTGCCCAACGGGTCGACTGTCCCTACACTAGGCTAAGTGTTCAGGGTTAGGGTGCACTCACCCCACGTTTTTGCAATACAGTTCCCGTATACTTTTTCAATGTGAAAACCGTACTGAAAACCGTATGCAGCGACACTCCATTGAAAACCGTATGCCATACGATGCATCTGGTTGTATCCGTTTTGCGTCTTATACGTTTTTTTTTTTTTTTTTTTTTTTTTTGCCCGTACCCAAAACCGTAACCTACCACAGTTTTGGCTCCCGATGAAAAACCGTATTGAGCCGTGTACGTTTTTTTTTTTTTTTTTTTTACATGGGAGTCAATGGGAACCTTACAGAACCGTATGTGCGTACGGTTCCATATGGTTTGCACCATACGGTTTTTGACTTTTTTTTTTTTAAATCTCAATCAAACAAGTGAAACTTTACTCATAATGTAGTGAATAGTTAAAACATATACTTTTTTTCTTAAAAAACGGATGCAACCGGACATCATTTTTCAAACCGTATACGGGTTAAAATTTGTACACACGTTTTGATAACAGTTTAATCTTTAATTCAGCATATGTCTAATGTTAAATAACAAATAAATAATACATTATTAATAAATAAAGAAATTAGGTATTAGGACTATATTGAGATGTAAAAAGAGCCTATTGGACTGTGTTAGGATAAATATAATGAAAACCTATGCTATACCCTAAAATAGAGTTGCCACCAATAAACCAATTCCATAGAAAATAGCGGCAGTTTTGGGCAATGTGGAAAGTGCATACACAGACTGGGGGGCATCAAGCAGCACCTGGGTCAGATCCTAAATGGGAGATCACAAATTGGCATGGTCACACAGATCAAATCAACTGGTGCCAGAAAGTTAAAAGGGGTTATCCAGGAAAAAACTTTTTTATATATACCAACTGGCTCCGGAAAGTTAAACAGATTTGTAAATTACTTCTATTAAAAAATCTTAATCCTTTCAGTACTTATGAGCTTCTGAAGTTAAGGTTGTTCTTTTCTGTCTAAGTGCTCTCTGATGACACGTGTCTCGGGAAACGCCCAGTTTAGAAGAGGTTTGCTATGGGTATTTGATTCTAAACTGGGCGTTTCCCGAGACAGGTGTCATCAGAGAGGGCTTAGACAGAAAAGAACAACCTTAACTTCAGAAGCTCATAAGTACTGAAAGGATTAAGATTTTTTAATAGAAGTAATTTACAAATCTGTTTAAAGGGGTTATCAAGGAAAAAACTTATATATATATATATATATATATATATATATATATATATAAAAGTTTTTTCCTTGATAACCCCTTTAAACAGATTTGTAAATTACTTCTATTAAAAAATCTTAATCCTTCCAATACTTATCAGCTGCTGTATGATCCACAGGAAGTTCTTTTATTTTTGAATTTCCTTTCTGCCTGACCACAGTAATCTGTCATCAGTGTCACCCACACTAACCTGTTGGTAGATACCGGTAGTGCAAGTGACACTGATAATAACCATACTTACCTGTCCACGTTCCATGTTCCCATTGTCCTGCTATCTTCCGCCATATCTTCCGTTTCAGCGGCAGGCTTGGAGCATGGGTGGAGCTTCTTGACGTCACCACATTTGTTTCTCTGCTGGTTCCTGCCGCGAGCAGGCCTGGGAAAACAGAAGCAGTGCTGTCAGGATGCTCTGCCCATGGCCTGAGCCCGCCACCGGAATGGAAGATACGGGGGAAGATAGGACAACGTGACCAAGGATCGGGGACAGGTAACTATGGTTATCATCAGTGTGACCAGCCCCTTTCTGTACCGATTTATGATGACAGATTTCCTTTTAATTTCCCGAGACTTCATAGCCCGAGACTTGCACGAGTGTTCTGGATATGGATTTGCTAAAAAGTTCAAAGTAGTCCTGTGCAAGTTTCGATCTATTTACACATTGAGGAGAACATGATGAGAACCTATCAGCAATACAACTGAAACTCCATCATAAGTGGTGGCTTCAATACCCATAATAATATACACCTTAAAAAAGGCGTTCCGTTACCTCATTTAACTCTAACGGCAGAAGTGTCCGCAGGCCTTAGATCCAATGCATCTCGTTCAAAAGTAACTCAAAGCTGTTGAAGATATTTGGAGGGACATGACCTACTGGATAGATGGTAATGGGAGACTGATCTCTTTATAGTTTTCATGGCAATGTCTTCAGAGCTCGTGTAATGTAAATTCCCTACGGATGTTAGAGCAGTGTTTATTCAGTCGTGAATGTGTCGGGTTGTTCTTTCATCATACTGCTGTCCATATTTATACACTATTAAATATATCACGTATTCAGAGTAACAACTACAATGACTTTAAATCTTCAATGTCTCACCTGTCTGAATTACCGTTTCTAATGTGGACAACCAAGATGTCTCTGTTGCAAGTATTTTGAAAACTCCTTTGGGCTCTCCTTCATATAATTTTAGGTTCCTTGTGGAGGTTGGATAGGGGGTCATATAAAAGAAAGTTCCAATGCTTCTTTGGCATTGAGCCCTTGAGTAGGTTGTAATAAGGTTGCTTTCCGGTATGTTCAGCAGGGGTTTTGTTTAAAGGGGTATTCCAGGCAAAGACATCTTAGCCCCTTTCCAACAGATAGGGAATAAGATGTCTATTCACGGGAGGCCTGCTGCTGAGACACCCCCCTACGATCTTGTGACATCACGCCCCCTCCATTCATGTCTATGGGAGGCGGCGTGCCAGCACTACCACTCACAGGATCCCCACCAGCACCCTTGCATCCTACTGCCTAGGAGTAGTGCATTGTACATTTGGACCTGAGGAAGGCACTCCTTGTGTGCCGATATGCGTCGTCTGTATTGCCAAAATAAATTATTGTCCTGTGCTGGCCTAAGTCTCTCCATTTGTGACCTAATTTTGAGCAGCGCCTCCAAGACGTTTTTTTTTTCCTTTTTCTATTATTTGCGGTTCTCTACTGGCTCTCACACAAGAGTCCAGACCCGGTCGGAGTGTGGCAGCCATTACTAGACCTACCTGTACTACACTCACATCAGCCAATTGTGAGCCACGACCCCATGCACCTTGGGATCAAGTATTGTCACCCAATCTGGTGAGTATATCTCTTAGGTGTGGTGGAAGGTCACACCAAGTCGATATACAATATAAAGGGAGCGCCCCCTGTCTTCTCTTTTTCTCTCTCCTAAATCACAATGTAAGTGATGATAAGCTCTCTATAGTTTGTTTTAAATATCCCAACTAACCTAGACCTTGAAAAAATTGTAAAATATAAAGGTGATAAAATATTGTCAGTATTGTGAATATTGTGGACTGCGTAAGGACTGAGTATGAGGTAAGTCTTGGTGGCCTTTATCCACAGTGACTTAAAGCTCGTGCACAGAACTCACTGAGCAATGTGCGGTTTCCTTGATAACTGTACTGCCCAGCATGGCCTGCATTTCTCTCCACCCTGGAGCTGAAGATGGCGTAGACCTGAAACTTTTAATGTGACATGTGCAAAGTTGTAATTGGTTGGGGGCTGAGTTTTCAGACCCCCAACATTTGCTAGAATCAACAGGAAGAGAAGCTCACGGCTGGATGCTTCTCTCCTTGGCCCCCTCGGATGCTACCTAGACTGTCCCATAGACTTACATTGCAAGTCTGTCTCGGTCACATGAGTTATGTACATCTGTCTCACACTTCTTCTGGCTCGTTCTAGTCATTGGTCGGTGTTGAACCTTTGATTTGGTGGTCTCTGCAGACCACTGTTTTGCTTCATCCATAGTCACATAAGATCCGTGTCAGTGAATTGTTTCATTATGCAATGAGCCTGAGGCCTGTCGCAGACCAGAGCAGAATTTTGGCTGTATTTTACATTTTAAAAATGTTGCTACAGTTCTCTCTTACGTAGAAGATTTATCCAAACTTCAGACAACCTAGTTGGACGTTTATCCAACCTGATCACCATGAGGGGTCAGCAAAGATTTTTTTTTCTTCTTTTAGTGCAAATTGGAACATATCCGATGGAACGGAGCCAGATGATCATGACTATGGATTTTGGCATGGATATATCTAAGATACGGGTTTAGCCATCTTAAGTTGATCTTTTCTTCTCATAGCTGACTGCGTCCCCACATCCTCTAATACGTTGCGAATGAATAAGAAGTCCTCTCACATAACTGCGCTGTTTTTCTGCTCTACGTCTAAGTCGGTGGTATCACAGCTACTCCGTACAACTAAGGTTTCTGCTGCCTGTCTCAGATACCAGTCAACACCCACAGTTCTTGAAACAAGCCTTGTTCTGTCTTCCTGGAGAGGCCACAATGGAGCCTGAGACGGACGCGCACGGTGAGAGACGCATAAAGGAAATGGCAGGAGGACATGAATGGGGAGCAATCTGATCCAGTCCAACCTCTACTGTTTTCTACCTCTTCAAAGTTCATTGCCACCCAGGACCAAAGGGAATGAGATCATCCCTATAACCTGACTTCTAAGGTGCCATACTGACTTTAAAAGGATCATGCAGGGCACAGAGTCAATGAACCCTTTCCCCACATTTGGTAACCCGATCTGTAGACGTGGCATCCTCTATTACCCTGTCATATTATGATCTTGTATTGGGTAACATTCATCTCTACATTTGAATGCAATATAGTTAAAGACCATTGACATTCAAATCCCTCAAAGAGGACAACATTCACTTAGACAATTTCACTTTTTCATAGTCTTTTACATACTTTTGCCAATGACTTATTTCGGCAACCATAGTACCTTCTGAAGCCAGTCCGAGTGGCCTTACCACTTGGTAGCTGGCCTAGATAGCTGCTAGCACCATCGGGCAGGGAAAAAGTCGAGGGGGGGGGGGGGGTACAATGCTGATTCAACCCCTTTATTCTCAGAATTGGTAGATCCCAGAGTTCGATCCTAAAGGGATGGAACTCCACTTTATGAAATGGGGGTTCCCCTTTAAAGGGGTATTCTGGTGGAAAACATTTTTTTTTCCATATCAACTGGCTCCAGAAAGTTAAACAGATTTGTAAATTACTTCTATTAAAACAATCTTAATCCTTCCACTACTTATCAGCTGCTGAAGTTCAGTTGTTCCTTAATGTCTGACAACAGTGCTATCTGCTGACACCTCTGTCTGTCTCAGGAACTGTCCAGAGCAGAAGAGGTTTTCTATGAGGATTTGCTCCTTCTCTGGACAGTTTGTAATGTCCCAGTACAGGACACGTTCCTGCACTACACTTAGGCCCTGTCAGGTTTAGTCCCTCAGTGACCTGGGGGCTCCCCTGCAGTGTCTCCCCTGCTGTTACTTTAATGTTATTTATTGTACTATGTGTATAGTCAGTATACTAATGTATAGACAGTATAAAGGACCTTTGGAGGACTAATGTAATTGTCTAAAGGAGCTGTAAGATGTTACGTGTTATGTTTATGTTACCCAGCGGGCACCAGCTTAACACATGACACACAGATTGACCTATGGGCTTCTAGCTCAGCCCCCCTTTATAAGGGGGGCGCCATTACAATTCTCTCTCTTCCTACTGAGGAACAGTGGAGAGGAGATGTCTCAGTGCTAGTGTCCAGCTACCTGGAAGGCCTCAAATCTACAGTCACTTCCAGTAAGTCAAGTCTATGTCTGCTCTCACTACCTACAGTCCAGTCAAGCCTAAAGTCAATTATCTAAAGTCTATTACAGGTCTAATTGGTCCCAGCAAGCTGTGAGGTCCTTCTGTGTTCCTGGCCACCTCTCTGGGATTCTGGCCGAGCTGTAGAGACTATGCATAGAAATATGTACGGTGACAATAAGAAATTATGTCATTATACCTGTTATAAATAGAGATGAGCGAACTTACAGTAAATTCGATTTGTCACGAACTTCTCGGCTCGGCAGTTGATGACTTATCCTGCATAAATTAGTTCAGCTTTCCGGTGCTCCGGTGGGCTGGAAAAGGTGGATACAGTCCTAGGAGACTCTTTCCTAGGACTGTATCCACCTTTTCCAGCCCTCCGGAGCACCTGAAGGCTGAACTCATTTTACGCAGGAAAAGTCATCAACTGCCGAGCCGAGAAGTTGGTGACGAATCGAATTTACTGTAAGTTCGCTCATCTCTATTTATAATAGGTATAATGACATCATTTCTTATTTTTCTTCTTGTCACCGTACATATTTCTATGCATAAGGCATGTTTGCACTATTCAAGGCAGGATTGTTCTGTGGTTTCAGTGGGGGGCGACCTGGCTTCCATGTGAGGTCATGATTAAAGGGGTACTCTGCTGCTCAGCGATTGGAACAGACCGTTCCAAACGCTAGAGCTGGCGCCGGGCGCTCGTGACATCATAGCCCCGCTCCCTCATGATGTCATGATGCAAGTCTATGGGTTGGGGCGTGGTGGCTGTCACGTCCCCTCCCATAGGCTTGCATCGAGGGGGCGGGGTGTGTCATCATGAGGGGGCGGGGCTATGATGTCACGAGCTCCCGGCTCCAGTGTTCGGAACAGTTTGTTCCAAATGCTGAGCAGCGGAGTACCCCTTTAAGAGCCAATGGGCATAGCTTGAAACGCATAGACCTGTATTGACCTTCATGGCTTCCGAAACTGTGTTATTTCGATTGCATCATTTTAAATATGTTCTAATAAAGGAAGATGCAACTAAATACTATTTTTCACATCTAATGAGTCTTTCCCATATAGCCACTGGAGGGAAGCAGTAGTCTGAAAGTCTCTGCAATATTCACTGCTAGGATTAGTGGCTAAAGGCCGTATGTCAGAACGGAAAAAAAACATCCAGTCTTCACATCATATCTATAGTGACTCTCTAGAGCAGTGGTCTTCAACCTGCGGACCTCCGGATGTTGCAAAACTACAACTCCCAGCATGCCCGGACAGCCTTCGGCTGTCCGGGCATGCTGGGAGTTGTAGTTTTGCAACATCCGGAGGTCCGCAGGTTGAAGACCACTGCTCTAGAGGTTTATTTCTATCAGAGAAAGTGATGACTAGAGATGAGCGAACTTACAGTAAATTCGATTCGTCACGAACTTCTCGGCTCGGCAGTTGATGACTTATCCTGCATAAATTTGTTCAGCTTTCCGGTGCTCCGGTGGGCTGGAAAAGGTGGATACAGTCCTAGGAGACTCTTTCCTAGGAATGTATCCACCTTTTCCAGCCCACCGGAGCACCGGAAAGCTGAACTAATTTATGCAGGAAAAGTCATCAACTGCAGAGCCGAGAAGTTCGTGACGAATCGAATTTACTGTAAGTTCGCTCATCTCTAGTGATGACCTATGGCTATGATATGTGAAGGTGGCTGTCTCTCCATTCCCTGCATTAACGGGTTAAATTGTGCAAAGAAAAATTTAAAAGACTGCAGTGCTAAACCTTCATTGACCAAATTATTGGGGCTCCTGGCACTCTGATCAGAAAGTGATGCCATAACTCTCTGTGATGGATATACCATATTAGAGTACTCTTGGTTAAAGGGGTACTCCACTGGAAACATTATTATTATTATTTTTTTTTTTCAAATCAACTGGTGACAGAAAGTTAAACAGATTTGTAAATTACTTCTATTAAAAATTCTTAATCCTTCCAGTACTTATCAGCTACTGTATGATCCACAGGAAGTTCTTTTCTTTTTGAATTTCCTTTCTGTCTGACCACAGTGCTCTCTGCTGACACCTCTGTCCATTTTAGGAACTGTCCAGAGTAGGAGCAAATCCCCATAGAAAACTTATCCTGCTCTGGACAATTTCTAAAATGGACAGAGGTGTCAGCAGAGAGCACTGTGGTCAGGCAGAAAGGAAATTCAAAAAGAAAAGAACTTCCTGTGGATCATACAGCAGCTGGTAAATACTGGAAGGATTAGGATTTTTTTATTGAAGTAATTTACAAATCTGTTTAACTTTCTGGCACCCGTTGATTTAAAAAAAATGTTTTCCAGTGGAGTACCCCTTTAATAGTAGGGGATCCCCCTGTTTAGGATTCTCATCTCTTGGTTAGAGTGAGGAGTCGCTATGAAGAGTCTCTCTCTCTCTCTCTCTCTGGAAATTTCCTTTCTGTCTGACCACAGTGCTCTCTGCTGACACCTCTGTCCATTTCAGGAACTGTCCAGAGCAGGATAGGTTTGCTATGGGGATTTGCTCCTACTCTGGACAGTTCCTAAAATGGACAGAGGTGTCAGCAGAGAGCACTGTGGTCAGACAGAAAGGAAATTCAAAAAGAAAAGAACTTCCTCTGTGGTATTCAGCAGCTGATAAGTACTGGAAGGGTTCCGATTTTTTAATAGAAGTAATTTACAAATCTATTTAACTTTCTGGCACCTGTTGATTAAAAAAAAATGTTTTCCAGTGGAGTACCCCTTTAAGGGTACGTACACATGGGCATATTTCCTGTCAAACTTGCAGCATGTTTCCTGCTTCGAGTTTGAAAGGAGTGAGCCTTTTATGCGCTGCCCTCTGCAAATTTTTGGTAGCAGAATCTCAGGGAGCCAGCCCTTTTCAAACTTGTAGCGGGAAACACGCTGTGAGCTTAACCCCTTAAGGACCGGGGGTTTTTCCGTTTTTGCTTTTTCGTTTTTTGCTCCTTGCCTTTAAAAAATCATAACTCTTTCAATTTTGCACCTAAAAATTCATATGATGGCTTATTTTTTGCGCCACCAATTCTACTTTGTAATGACGTCAGTCATTTTGCCCAAAAATCTACGGTGAAACGGAAAAAAAAATCATTGTGCGACAAAATTGAAAAAAAAAAAACGCTGTTTTGTAAATTTTGGGGGCTTCCGTTTCTACGTAGTACAATTTTCGGTAAAAATGACACCTGATATGTATTCTGTAGGTCCATACGGTTAAAATGATCCCCTACTTATATAGGTTTGATTTTGTCGGACTTCTGGAAAAAATCATAACTACATGCAGGAAAATTAATACGTTTAAAATTGTCATCTTCTGACCCCTATAACTTTTTTATTTTTCCGTGTATGGGGCGGTATGAGGGCTCATTTTTTGCGCCGTGATCTGAAGTTTTTAACTGTACCATTTTTGCATTGTTAGGACTTATTGATCGCTTTTTATTCATTTTTAAATGATATAAAAAGTGACCAAAAATGCACTATTTTGGACTTTGGAATTTTTTTGCGCGCACGCCATTGACCGAGCGGTTTAATGAATGATATATTTTTATAATTCGGAATTTCCGCACGCGGTGATACCATATATTTTTATTTTTATTTACACTGTGTTTTTTTTTTTTATTGGAAAAGGGGGGTGATTCAAACTTTTAATAGGGGAGGAGTTAAATGATCTTTATTCACTTTTTTTTTCACTTTTTTTTGCAGTGTTATAGCTCCCATAGGGACCTATAACACTGCACACACTGATCATTGTTATCCTATAGGGACCTATAACACTGCACACACTGATCATTGTTATCCCATAGGAACCTATAACACTGCACACACTGATCATTGTTATCCCATAGGGACCTATAACACTGCACACACTGATCTTCATCATTGATGACTGGTTTCTCATAAGAAACCAGTGATTGACGATTCTGCCGCATGAATGCTCATGCCTGGATCTCAGGCACTGAGCAATCATTCGGCGATCGGACAGCGAGGAGGCAGGTAGGGGCCCTCCCGCTGTCCTGTAAGCTGTTGGGGATGCCGCAATTTCGCCGCGGCTATCCCGAACAGCCCACTGAGCTAGCCGGCAACTTTCGCTTTTGCTTTTAGCCGCGCGGCTCAGCTCTGAGCGCGCGGCTAAAGGGTTAATAGCGCGCGACGCCGCGATCGGTGCTGCACGTTATTAGAGGCGGGTCCCGGCTTCACTATGACGCCGGGCCCGCCGTGATATGACGCGGGGTTACTGTGTAACCCCGCGTTATATCAGGAGAGCAGGACCAAGGACGTACCTGTACGTCCTTGGTCCTTAAGGGGTTAAGCACGGCCCTTTCCTCAGTAGGCTTACTACTCCTTCCATTAATTATCAGCTGCTGAAGTTGAGTTGTTCTTTTCTGTCTGGCAAACAGTGCTCTCTGCTGACATCTCTGCTTGTCTCGGGAACTGCACAGAGTAGAAGAGGTTTGCTGTGGGGATTTGCTTCTACTCTGGACAGTTCCCGAGACAGGTGTCATCAGAGAGCACTTAGACAGAAAAGAACAACTCAACTTCAGCAGCTCAAAAGTACTGAAAGGATTAAGATTTTTTAATAGAAGTAATTTACAAATCTGTTTAACTTTCTGGAGCCAGTATATATATATATATATATATATATATATATATATATATATATTTTTTTTTTTTTTTTTTAATTTTTTTCCTGGTTAACCCCTTTAAATAAAGTAAAAACACCAGAAGGTTACTAGATTAAGACGATGATGAAGTAGACAGAGAAGTCCTTATCTTCCATTACTTCTGTCAGCGCAGTACTGTTTACTGACGTCTTTTGCCGTCTTCGTTTTTGATGCGTAGACATTCTCTCGCTAATCCTCAAACTGCTCAGGTCCCAAGGAGTTATAGCCGGAGATTAGAGACTATTGAACCGAAGTCCACGACCACAAAGTGGATGCACGAAGTGTCTGTTCTCAATCCTTAACCAGCAACTTCTCGGCATCTGCTTACTACAGATTCTGTCTCCTATCCTCTGGGACTCGCGATGAATAACTTGCTTCCAAAATTAAAAAGCAATTAGAGAAAAAAAAAATCCTCCAATAAAGAAAGATTTCAATGAAATATCAGCTCCCGAGACAATGTAAATACCCAGGGGATCACAGTGTCTAAGTAACAAAAGAGAATAAAATATAGATTTAATTCTGTTGTTTTTTTTCCCCATTGCAATGTGTATGAATGTATTAGCTGTTCAGTAAATATTCATTAATGTCTGCTGTGGTTTGTGAGCCTAAGAAGGCTAAGGGGTCTATTCACATGGCAGAATTTCCGCTTGCGGAATTCCGGCTCAAGTTAAAACCCATAGACTTCTATGGGATTCCGCACTCCCATTCACGCTTCTGAATTTCCGCTAACAGAATTCCGGCTCAAGTTAAAACCCATAGACTTCTATGGGATTCCGCACTCCCATTCACACTTCTGAATTTCCGCAAGCGGAAATTCAGAATTGTGAATGGGAGTGCGGAATCCCATAGAAGTCTATGGGTTTTAACTAGGGATCGACCAATTATGAGTTTGGCCGATATTATCGGCCGATATTCACGATTTTTGACATTATCGGTATCGGCAATTACCTTGCCGATATGCCGATAATGCCCCGCTCCCCCGGCTCGAGACCGCTGCCGCCACTGCCCCATTGCCTCCCCCATCCCCGGTTTTATAACTACCTGTTCCCAGCGCCTGGGGTCCGCGCTACTTCGGGCTCCTGCGATGTCCTGCGCTATTGCTGTGTGCTGCGCAATGACGAGTGACGTCCTCAACGCGACGTCACCGTCAGTGCGCACAGTGACGGCTCAGGACGCCGCCGGAGCCAGAAGTAGCGCAGACCCCGGGAACAGGTAATTAGAAAACTGGGGATGGGGAGGCAATGGGGCAGCGGTGGTGGTTGGACTAGGGAGGACTCCAGGACAGGCAGGAGGAGAGTAGCGGGCGGCGGTGTCGGTCTCTGGCCCCGCAAAAGCCACTGCAGTTCATTGATTTAAAGTGCCCGCTTTAGATCATTGATCTGAAGTGGCTTCTGCAGGGCCGGGGTGGGGGTGGGGGGGGGGAATAGCCGATAACTTATACTGGAATATCGGTATAAGTTATCGGCTATCGGCCTCAAAGTTGACATATTATCGGTATCAGCCCTAAAAAATCAATATCGGTCGATCCCTAGTTTTAACTTGAGCCGGAATTCCGCAAGCGGAAATTCAGAAGTGTGAATGGGAGTGCGGAATCCCATAGAAGTCTATGGGTTTTAACTTGAGCCGGAATTCCGCAAGCGGAAATTCAGAAGTGTGAATGAGAGTGCGGAATCCCATAGAAGTCTATGGGTGTTAATTTGTGGCAGAATTCCGCAAGTGGAAATTCTGCCGTGTGAATAGACCCTTAGTCCTACTCCTCTAACCATGGAAGAAGCCAAGCTTTGCTTCAAAGTCTAGTTTGGTGCCCACCAGTGTGCCATAGTATTGTAACAAGGAAACGAGTGTGGACCCGCTGTGCTACCAAATTGGCTTTGCTGTGGGCCGCCGTTTCACTTCACTGGACTTAGCTAGAGGCTGCTTTACTAAAGTTGACCGGTGTAGTAACATATGGGGAGATTTATCAAAACCTGTGTAGAGGAATAGTGGTGCAGTTACCCATAGCAACCAATCAGATTGCTTATTTCATTTTTAAAGAGGCCTCTGAGAATTGAAAGAAGTGATCTGATTGGTTGCTATGGGTAACTGCACCACTATTCCTCTACACAGGTTTTGATAAATCTCCTCCATAGTTCATAAGGTCGAAAAAAGACCAGAGTTCATCAAGTTCAACCTATATCCCTAATGAGTCCCTACTGAGTTGATCCAGAGGAAGGCAAAAAAAAACTCATACTAGAGGTAAAAATTCCTTCCCGACTCCAAACATGGCATCAGAACAGATCCCCAGATCAACCCTCCGTCCATATAGATCTGGAATCCATAACCTGTAATGTTATTATTCTCCAAAAAGTATCCAGACCCCTTTTGAATTCTTTTACCGAGTTCACCATGACCACCTCCTCCGGGAGAGAATTCCACAGTCTCACTGCTCTTACAGTAAAGAACCCCCGTCTGTGCTGGTGTAGAAACCTTCTTTTCTCTAGACGTAGAGGATGCCCCCTTGTTATAGATACAGTCCTGGGTATAAATAGATCATGGGAGAGATCTCTGTACGGCCCCCTGATATATTTATATATAGATATTAGGTCGCCCCTAAGCCTTCTTTTTTTCTAAACTAAATAACCCTAATTCTGATAATCATTCTGGGTACTGTAGTCCTCCAATTCCCCGTATTACCCTGGTTGCCTATCTTTGAACCCTTTCCAGCTCCACTACATCTTTCTTGTACACTGGTGCCCAGTACTGTACACAGTATTCTATGTGTGGTCTGACCAGTACTGTACACAGTATTCTATGTGTGGTCTGACCAGTACTGTACACAGTATTCTATGTGTAGTCTGACCAGTACTTTACACAGTATTCTATGTGTGGTCTGACCATTACTGTACACAGTATTCCATGTGTGGTCTGACCAGTACTGTACACAGTATTCTATGTGTGGTCTGACCAGTACTGTGCACAGTATTCTATGTGTGGTCTGACCAGTACTGTACACAGTATTCTATGTGTGGTCTGACCAGTACTGTACACAGTATTCTATGTGTGGTCTGACCAGTACTGTACACAGTATTCTATGTGTGGTCTGACCAGTACTGTACACAGTATTCTATGTGTGGTCTGACCAGTACTGTACACAGTATTCCACCAGTGTACAAGACTGGCCCAGTGAGAGTGTAGGAAGCGGATGGCCCAGCATAGCAGAAGACACCATAATAGTCATGAAAGGGTCAAGCAAGGCAAGTTGGCAGGACATGCGTAAAGTGTCGGCAGACAGCAAAACAGGCAAAAGAGTTGTGGCAGGCGGCACAGGTTTGAAGTCAGGCACTATTTGAGTCAGGCACAGGAGAGTCAATAAGGTACAGAAGAATCAGGCTGAATCACACCTTCGCTATGAAAACAAAGAACCAAAATATTGTTTTGGCACCTAGGACCGAGCAGACTTAAAGGGGTACTCCGGTGGAAAATAATTTTTTTTTCAAATCAACTGCTGCAAGAAAGTTAAACAGATTCGTAAATTACTTCTATTAAAAAATCTTAATCCTTCCAGTACTTATCAGCTGCTGTATACTACAGAGGAAGTTGTATTTCTTTCTAGAGTTCTTTTCAGTCTGACCACAGTGCTCTCTGCTGACACCTCTGTCCATGTCAGGAACTCAAGAAAGAAATACAACCTCCTCTGGAGCATACAGCAGCTGGAAGGATGTTTTCCACCAGAGTACAACTTTAAATAGGCGGTGCTGAGATAAAATAAGAGGGGGACAGGTTTTGGGTGTGTGCATTGTTCCTTTAAAGCAGGGGTCTCAAACTCAAATCATCTGGGAGCCACTGGAGATAGCGGCTGGGTGAGGCTGGGCCGCATGCGCCCCTCACATATAATGCCCCCATCAGGCGCCCCTCACATATAATGCCCCCATCATGCGCCCCTCATCATCCACCAGCAACACCCCCCACCAGCAGTAGCACCCCCATCATCCACCAGCAAACCCCCCCCCCACCACCATTCTCCCTACTCCCCTGTGGTTATAGCATGAGCTGACGGATGATGGGGGTGCTACTGGTGGGGGGGGAAGCATTAGGTAGACAGCAGTTTCCCCACATTAGGAAGGTAGCAGTTTTCCTACATTAGGTAGCTTAGTTTCCTCACATTAGGTAGCATAGATTCCTCACATTAGGTAGTATAGTTTCCTCACATTAGGTAGCATATATTCCCCACATTAGGTAGTATAGATTCCCCACATTAGGTAGCATAGTTTCCTCACATTAGGTAGTATAGTTTCCTCACATTAGGTAGTATAGTTTCCCCACATTAGGTAGCATATATTCCCCACATTAGGTAGGATAGATTCCCAACATTAGGTAGTATAGATTCCCCACATTAGGTAGTATAGATTCCCCACATTAGGTAGTATAGATTCCCCACATTAGGTAGCATAGTTTCCTCACATTAGGTAGTATAGTTTCCCCACATTAGGTAGCATATATTCCCCACATTAGGTAGCATAGTTTCCTCACATTAGGTAGTATAGTTTCCCCAGATTAGGTAGCATATATTCCCCACATTAGGTAGTAAAGATTTCCCACATTAGGTACCATAGTTTCCCCACATTAGGTAGTATAGATTCCCCACATTAGGTAGTATAGATTCCCCACATTAGGTAGTATAGTTTCCCCACATTAGGTAGTATATATTCCCCACATTAGGTAGTATATATTCCCCACATTAGGTAGCATATATTCCCCACATTAGGTAGTATCGTTTCCCCACATTAGGTAGCATATATTCCCCACATTAGGTAGTATATATTCCCCACATTAGGTAGCATAGTTTCCTCCCATTAGGTAGTATAGTTTCCCCACATTAGGTAGCATATATTCCCCACATTAGGTAGTATAGATTCCCCACATTAGGTAGTATAGATTCCCCACATTAGGTAGCATATATTCCCCACATTAGGTAGTGTAGATTCCCCACATTAGGTAGTATAGTTTCCCCACATTAGGTAGCTTAAATTCCCCACATTAAGTAGCAGCATGTGCCCCACATTACGTAGCATTGTGTTGCATCACACAGACACACACACACAGACAGACAGACACACATAGGTCCTGCGCAGCACTTCTAGTCTCCGGCGGCGACCTCACGTGCCTCATCAGATTCGGGCCGGCCGACTGGGGGGGGGGGGAGGAGGGGAGGAGTAAGTGAAGGTAATGTGCTCTATTGGACAGGGCGGGGGAGGCTTTGATGGCAGACGCAGATGAAGACCGGCGGAGGGGGGTGTGTACTGGTGGCAGCGCGGACGCAGATGAAGACCAGCCAGACACACACACAGAGGGGACAGAAATCCCCATCAAATCTTGTGTGAAGTCTTCCGGCATTTAGCGCTGCTTGCCCGAAGCAGGGGTAAATGCCTGAAGAAATCACCTGCCCGACACCCGGAACTGTATGTCGGAGTTTGAGACCCCTGTTTTAAAGGCTCCATGTTCGGCTCTCTGCTGCCACCATGCTGCAGCTCTCTCTCTCTACCATTACAGATCCTACTCTGGTTTGATAATTAAAGAGGTTATCCAGGAATAGAAAAACAGAGCTAATTTCTTTCATAAACAACTCCATGTCTGTCCCCAGGTTGTGTGTGGAATTACAACTTGGCTCCATTCACTTCAATGGAACTGAGCTGCAGGACCACACCCAACCTGGAGACAGAAAAGGAGTTGTTTTTTAAAGAAATTAGTTCTGTTTTTTCTATTCCGGGATAACCACTTTAAAGGGGTATTCCAGGAAACTGAAACCTATTCCCTATCCACAGGGAAGAGGATAAGCGTCTGATCACGAGGGTTCTAACCGCTGGGACCCACTCCGCGTTCTCCTATACGGGCCACCCGCTACCTACCTGTCAACATCGCTCTCCAGCCACTACCCTGGGAAACAATATAGCTTGCTCAGCCAATTAGGGGCTGAGACGGGAACCCAGAGATTTTAAGTCCCCGGAGTACCCCTTTAAATGTCAAACTAGAGCAGGAACTGCAGTGGTGGAGGAATCTGCAGCATGGTGGCAGCAGAAAGCAGGACATGGACTATGAGCCAGCGATGGGGATAAGTGACAGGACGGGGATGTCTTGGTCTAGGATCATGACCCAGACACCAAACTGGTGCATAAACAAAAGTTCTTGTTTATTCATATGCAACTTGTTTATTTAGCAGTGCCTTATCTCCTGACAGTGTAAAGGTCTGAACATCTTTATGTCCTAATTTTGCCCTTTTTGAGGCATGCTAGGGCTAAATAGAGGCCCCAAATATTTATCTTTATATCCTGATTTTGCCCTTTTTGAGGCATGCTAGGGCTAAATAGAGGCCCCAAAAAAATGTATGAATATTAGGCTGTGAGAAAGGCAATCAACAGCCCCCCCCCCCCCCCCCAAAAAATAAAAAAAAATTAAGTATTGAGAATTTTATTTGGAGAAAATGTTAAAGGGATTGTCTGGGATTAGAAAAACACAGCTGATTTCTTAAAAAAAAAAAAAAAAAACGCACCACACCTGTCAGTTTCTGTGCTGTATTGCAGTTCAGTTAAAGGGGTACTCCGCTTCTCAGTGCTTGGAACAAACTGTTCCGATCGCTGGAGACGGCACCGGGAGCTCGTGATGTCATAGCCCCGCCCCCTAATTATGTAACACCCCGCCCCCTCAATGCAAGTCTATGGGAGGGGGCGTGACAGCCATGCAGAGGCATTTTTTATGTGTCTCTTAATATTTTGCTAAAAAATCTCTGTTCTGGTGCTCACTCATTCTGACATCCACTGCCCATGAAGGGGTGTGTCTGAGGCAATCACTGAAGCCGCCCTCACTCACCATGCATTCAATTTCTCACTGAGTCTGCTGTGCTGTGCTGGGTCTCTTTATCCAATCACTGCAGGCTGCTCTGTAACCCCCTCCTCTCTGTTTTCATACTGCAGTCTAATAGAACAGGACAGGAGTGAGCACAGAGGTTCTAGTCCCACCCTTACTGATTTTGTCCCTGCCCGTGCTTCAGCTGGGACAAAGATGGAACTGCTGCCCGACAGAATTATGTTCTGGATAGTATGGGGACCCCTAGTGGTCATTTGTTTTTTTTTTGTTTTTTTTTATAAACCATGATTTCTATAAAAAGAAGATACTTTTTTATGTAGTAAATTAGAAAGGTTGATGTTTTGTCAAGATGTACAACATATAAAAAGTTTTTGATTCTTTCAGTGCCCATTTAAAGCAAATGATATGCAATGTGAAGAACGTAATGAAGCATACAAAGCAAAGTCAGACAGAACCATTACAGCTATAGGGAACGAAAACAAACGGTACCATCATAATCATACATAAATATAAATATAAAAGAGATAAAAAGAAAAACTAAAACACTGGTGGTTTCATCTACATCATCTATTACGTATTTCAACAGAAGCAAACCCAAATTCAGAATAATTTTATAACATAGGTAGTAACATGGAAAATGAAAAAAAAAAACTAATAAAAACATGTTTCACATAAAAACTTGATTCATACATTTTTTTCTGATGGCCCATTCCTCTTTAGCAGCATTTGAAGAAATGCTTTTTAGCAACATGGACCATAGGAACCTGTAGTCTGGATCTGACAGTGATGTGGGCATGCTCTTTGAACTGTGCAGTGGTGACCTTCCAGGTAGAGCTAGGACTGTCACCTATTGTAAATGGCGTGATCCCGTCTCATCTATAGTTTAATGATAATAATCTGATCCTGCCCGCACTGTTTGCCATTCTCCACCTACAAGCTGACGATCAGTACTAGATGTCAGAATGAGTGTTGGGTGTACATAGGGGGCGCCATCTTAATAAGGAGCCCCATTGATGACATAAACAACAACACTTTATGCATAAATCAGGCTTTGGTCCGTAATGCGCAGCACATGCTATCTCATCTGGCAGCAGCTACAGATCTCAACAAGAAAGCCGCCAAACCCTTGTGAAAAGCTCATTACCGAGACGTGTTTACGTGGGTGACGTTCCCCTTTAATGTAACATAGACACTTTCTTTATGCTTTGTGGAATTTCACCTATAAGGCCGTCCCAATAATCTTCTTAGAACAGGAGGGATACATGATACAAAGTTTCAAGGAGAAAGAAGATTTTTTTTTTTTTCCTTCAACAAACCGAAGATCAAAACAAAGGCAATGTTTGTCCGGACCTTTCATTTCCATTTTATTTTATTTTATGCAGCGAAGAGATATCGGCGCCGTCTTCACAAAGGGAAGGAAAAACCCACATTAAAAGTAATCAAAGTTATTTCTTTGATGCATGGACTGCTGATTCCTACAGTGTAAAAAAAAAACTAGGACGACATGTACCTAAGGCAACTTTCTCCACAAGCTGCAACCTCCTGTGAGAGACGAAATGCGCTATACAGATGGAGCAGAGTTAGCGGCAGTCAACATCCTCCGTGGTTCAAAGGTCATATCTGAAGAACCGGGATTATCAATGAGTGACCCAAATCTGTAGTATGGAGCATTGATACGCTACCCATAATTCTTTTGTCCTCGCGATGGGAAGGGTTAAAGGGGTACTCCACCCCAGCGTTGGGAACATTTTGCTCCAAACGCTGGATACGAACTGCAGGGGTCATGACACCACGGCTATGCCCCCTTGTGACGTCACACCAGGCCCCCTCAATGCAAGTCTATGGGAGGCATAGACTTGCATTGAGGGGGCGTGATGTCACGAGGGGCGTAGCCGTGATGTCACGATCCCCGCAGCCCGCACCCAGTGTTCTGAACAAATTGTTCCGATCTCTGGGGCAGTGGAGTATAAATGGGGGTGGAGCTTAGATGACCAGATTGATTTATGTGCCTAGAGGTTCTAGCAGTATAAATCCGATTATAGGACACTGGCTGCTACGGCTACCTGGGTGACACTCTATAATGGCATGCACCCCATACTTTAAATGTCAGCTGCCATAAACTTTAGTTTGCTTACTGTTTGCTGCCTGCGTCAGTCTATCGTGTTGCACATACTGTAAACGTCAGCTGCCATAAACCTTTCCTTTGCCCATTGCTTGCTTCCAGCGGCGGTTTACCGTATTGCACATACTGTAAACGTCAGCTGCCATAAGCCTTTCCTTTGCCCATTGCTTGCTTCCAGCGGCGGTCTACCGTATTTCACATACTTTAAAAGTCAGCTGCCATAAATGTTTCCTTTGCCCATTGAATGCTTCCAGCGGCGGTCTACCGTATTGCACATACTTTAAAAGTCCGCTGCCATAAACGTTTCCTTTGCCCATTGCTTGCTTCCAGCGGCGGGCTACCGTATTGCACATACTTTAAAAGTCAGCTGCCATAAACGTTTCCTTTGCCCATTGAATGCTTCCAGCGGCGGTCTACCGTATTGCACATACTTTCCAAACCTTTTTTGACCACAGATCTGTATATTGATTCTGGTGCCAAGCTTTGGAACATCATCTTTAGGTATTATTAGAGTCTTCCCCGGGGGATTCCCTGCACAAAGTCCATACTCCTGCTAGGTGGAAAACTTGAACAATTTCTTAGGGCTCATTCACTTTACGGAATCTCAACCAAGAGAAATTCCATGCTGAGATTCTGTGGGCAGTAGGTGCCTGCAGAACAAGCCGATGCTAGGACGGCCTGGACATGCGCCATCCTCATTGACAGCAATGCAGTCTTTTGGCGGAGTAAGATATCCTGTCATAAGACACACAACAACTGTGCTTAACGTACCTGAATGACTTATAATAGGGTCCATTGGCTTCAGTCATAATGTCCATCATTTTGATGGGAAAAATAATGCAGTAAACTGAGCCTTTTCCTCCCTTTAAATCAGCTGGAACTACTGATGGAGGATCGTAGCATCTGACAGTGTCCTGAACAGAGCCTTAGAGTCCATCCATCAATTGTTTAGTTCTAAGATAGATCAATGGAGAGTGGATCCATGCTCCTGACTGCAGGTCAGTCTGGTTTATTGTAGAGGAAATCATCAGGACACAGCAGTAGAGGGCACAGTCTAGTGAATCCATCTAGAACAGTTAAAATGTACAGAAAGACCATAAAAAACTAGAACAACTTTTGTGAAGACATTGAGCCAGCAGCAAATTTTGGGTTAGTTCAGCTCTAAATGATGTTCAAAAAACAAGAAATATGTGCAAAATAAAGTCCATTTTATTTAAACATGATTAGATATTAGGGATCGACCGATATCGTTTTTTTTAGGGCCGATACCCTCTGGAGGTTAGGGCCGATAGCCGATAACTTATACCGATATTCCGGTATAAGTTAAAGGCTATTTATCCCCCCCCCCCCCCAGCGACACCGCTGCAGATCATTGATTTAAAGCGGGCGCTTTAAATCAATGAACTGCAGCAGCTTTTGTGGTGCCAGGGACCGGCGCCGCCACCCGCTTTTCTCCCCCTGTCTGTACTGGGGTCCTATCACCGCCACCAAATTCGCCCCCCCAAACGCGCCTCCCCCCCCCACCCCCACCGCCGCCGCTGCCCCATTGCCTCCCCCATCCCCGGTTTTATAATTACCTGTTCTCGGGGTCCACGCTTCTTCTGGCGTCTGCGACGTCCTCCTGAGCTGTCACTGTGCGTTGAGGACGTCACTCGTCATTGTGCTGCACAGCGTAACACAGGACGCGCAGGAGCCAGAAATAGCGCGGGCCCCGGGAACAGGTAATCATAAAACCGGGAATGGGGGAGGCAATGGGGCAGCGGCGGAGGCGGTCTCTGGCCGGGGCGGTGCAGTGGGGGGTGCAGTGCGGGGCAATATCGAATTATCGGCAAGGTAATTGCCGATAACGTCCAAAATCGTGTAGTTCGGCCGATAATATCGGCCAAACCGATAATCGGTTGATCCCTATTAGATATACACCCAAAAAAATTGCCCGTAAAAACATGTACACAAACAGACATAGTAAAAACAGTGGGGGAGCCTAAAATTCATGTGAAATCAATAATGCATAATAGAATATCAATAATCAGAACATGATAGCAGCTCGCATGGGGTTAATTAAATGCCATTGCACCTAAAATTCAATCAATGTTATACACTACATGCTATGATATGTAACCATGATAATCCTAAATCTCATAGCAGCATGTTGGTATATAAAGTGCATGCCGATCATTACTCAGCACAAGTGCAGGCAGTTACAATCATAACCAAGTGAATATAGACAATGGCAAAACAAAATTATACCCAATGCAGCAGATGAACATGATGACTGACCAGCTGTTTTCCCACCTCACCCTCCAATGTGATTCGCCTCCGCTTTGTCCAAATTTTTTAGGTGAATATCTAATCATGTTTAAATAAACTTTGACTTTATTTTTTTAATTTGTTAAGCTTATCATTTTGGACATTATGTATAGTGGGTAAGCTTTTTTGTTACATTGAGGTATTATGACCTATTTTTTATTGGTTGTGTAGCTCAGGTCTAAAGCCTGCCGAGCAATGTATACAGCTATAGACTATTTTACAGCCTGTAACTCAGGATCAGTACAGGATAAGTAATGTAATGTATGTACACAGTGACCTCACCAGCAGAATAGTGAATGCAGCTCTGGAGTATAATATAGAATATAACTCAGGATCAGTACAGGATAAGTAATGTAATGTATGTACATAGTGACCCCACCAGCAGAATAGTGAGTACAGCTCTGGAGAATAATACAGAATATAACTCAACATCAGTATTTCACGTATGGGCAGAGAAGAGTGAAGCCCTAAACTGACCCGCTCCCACTTGCCCTGCCTACTTGCGTACCCGCCCTAGGCGACGGGTCCACAACCATGGTGACAGTCCCTACCTGAATAACTGCTGGGAGTAAAACATCAACCAAATAAACTTACAATACAGATGGAGGTTGGGACACTGTATGGAATCACACACACACTAACAGAAACAATAAATAAACATACACACACAATACGTCAAAGTCAGCAAGCAGAGTCAGTACCAAGAGATAACAGAATAGCCAAATCACAGAAACAGTAGAGAAGTCAGAGAGGGGAGCCAATGGGTCAAAAATGCCAGAAATTCAAGATACAGTACAAACTATCTAGGAGTAGGAGCTCTTTCGCAGGCGATGCCTGGATGAATACTGAAAATAGGGGTTTAAATAGGGAGCTAAGCAGGCAAAAAGCCAACAAGGTCAGCTGACCGTCCAGAGAACAGGGCGTTTTCACAGTAACCAGAATAACAAAAGACCTCAGTGCAGATTAACCCTTCTGGTTCTTACACAGTTCAGAATAAGTAATATATGTTCATGGGGATCCCACGAGCAAAATAGTAAATTCTTCTCTGGAATTGAATACAGGATATAACTCAGGATCAGTACAGGACGTGCAAGTGCTGAAATGTTGCTGAAACACTAAGCAGCAACATCTGAGAAGTAGAGATGAGCCAAACTCTCCCCCACATTCAGATTCTACAGATTTCCATGTTGACTTGTGATCCACCTGCCCTGATAATTCTTGAGTTGAAACAATTTCTTGTGCTTTCAATTTCAAGTAAATGAAATTGAGGAGCGGGCAAATTTTTTAACCATTTAATTGCATGGGTTGGCAAATTGGTGAATCGATTGGCTCATCTCTTTCGCCTTGTGTCCATTCTCAAGGTCATGGCTTTAATGCAGTAATATCCACATGAGCTGTAGCTAAAAATGGAAAGCCATGGGATGGATTGCTCCCTTCAACTACCGGAGCACTCACCATCACACACCCTTTAAGAGACGGAATTGATTCACTGAGGAAGAAGCAGAAGCCAGACGCAGCTTGGAAATGAGGCCACGGTATTTAAGATTCTTCTCCCGTTTGTCAAATTCAGTTTGTTCACAGCCCTGCCATCACTTTCCCTGCATCCTGCTTGCTTTGTCATGTAACATGGCACCAGGGAATTGTGAATGAATGCAGCGAGTCTTGTCTTAGAGGGAAAAAAAAGTTGGAAGCTGTGACATTCGGGGCACTCGCCGAACGAGCATCGCATTCTTCTGTCTACTTTTTTGTTTGTTTTCTTATTTCACAACATTTCGATCGTGTCTTGTTTCACACTCCCGTGGGGTCGTGTGTTTGTTCAACGCTTACGCTGTCCAGAAAAGAAACATAGGCGACCACATTTATGGCGGTAGCTTTCAGATGGGAAATTGGCACAGCGGGAGAGAAGTCGACAAAGTTATTTTGTCTTGTGAGTATCTTGAGTTGAGGGAATCGTCATAGAAGTCAAGGTCAAGATCTTCTGACATTGTAAGGAAGAACAAGTAGTGGAATGCCATGGAAACCAAGGTTTGGAAAGGCTGTGTAGGTCTACAAGCTCTTCATTATGGAGTTGCATCCCACTACTCTGCATTGTCAGAATGAAACAAAAGCTGCAATTTAACAGACTGAGGCAAAATTAAAGGAGTACTCTACCCCTAGACATCTTATCCCCTATCCAAAGGAAAAGATGTCTGATTGCGAGTGTCCCGCCACGGGAGACCGCCGCGATCTCCCTGCTGCACCCAGCATTTGTTTAGAGCGTCAGGTGCAGCACCGGAGGCTTGTGATGTCACGGCCACGCCCCCTCAATGCAAGTCTACGGGAGGGTGCATGACTACCGTCACGCCGCTTCCAGTAGACTTGCATTGGGGGGGGCTTGGCCGTGACGTCATAGGTGGGGCATGAGCGTGACGTGACGAGCCTCTGTCCCGCATCGCCAGTCATCTGGCACGGAGTGAAGTTCGCTCCATGCAACGGAAGTCTGGGGTGCCGCAGCCAAGATCGCAGGGGTCCCCAGCGGCAGGATCATACACATCTTGTCCCCTATCCTTTGGATAGGGGATAAGATGTCTAGGGGCGCGGAGTACCCCTTTACGTTTGTCCAGAAAAAAAATCATTTATCGCATTAGAGAATTCTGAATACAGTGATCCCTCAACTTACAATGGCCTCAACATACAATAGTTTCAACATACAATGGTCTTTTCTGGACCTTTGTAACTTGAATCCAGACTCAACATACAATGCTACTGACAGTCCAGATCTCTGAAATGTGTCAATGGCCGTAAGATCTGACCAATCAGAATGGGCATTTCACTAAAGGGCATGCACTGACTGGTGCCTGGTAGCGCCCCCTAGAGTACATGGAGGTATTACATGTTCTGTCCTACTCTATACCTGTGCCAGGGATATCTGTTCCAGGTGGCAGCAGCTCCATTTTACTTTTTTTGGGACACTGTGTATTCTGTACAGGACTCTGAAGAAGCTCCTGTCCTCTACATAGACAGTGATTTACAGCTCCCAGCAGATCTTTATTACTATTATATGGAAGGATTTGCTGTATCTATATTAGTTATCGTCTTATTTTTGTTTAATCCCCAATTTTTCCTAATTTGGATGACATTTTGGTGGCTTCAGAACCAATTACCAGGTTTCCAAAGAGTTATGGTCTCAACATACAATGGTTTAATCATACAATGGTCGTCCTGGAACCAATTAATATTGTAACTTGAGGGACTACTGTATAGAGGGGAAAGTATTTTCAAAGAGCATCTCTCCCTTTCTGGAGGACATGTCCTATCTGTGTTACACAATCAGCTTATTATCGTAAATGGTCAACGTGTTATACTTAGTTTCTCCTGTGGTGGCACTATTGGGAAATGTAACACTTTCTGCCAGATTATCCTGGTGATCACAGAGACTACCAGCAGGAGATCAGTTTATTGCCAGGGTACCAATTTTAAAGTGTCACCAGTGTCACTTTAGGAAATCTGTCACCAGTGTCACCTGCACTAACCTGTCTGTACCGACAGGTATTGCAGGTGGCACTGATGACAACGGTACTCACCTTGTCCCAGTCCGTTGCGGGGATCTTCGGTAATCTCCTCTGTTAGCTCCCCCCTGGGCACCGGCTTGGGGCACTTGCGGAGCTTACTGATGTCACCGCTCTCACAGCGGGACCCAGCAGGGAGCAGCAGCGGTGATGTCACTAAGCTCCGCCCAAGCCCCAAACCGCTGATGCTCTCTGCTGGGTCAGTACCGGCAGGTTAGTGCAGGTGACACTGGTGACAGATTTTCTTTAACAAAACGTTTGTCATATCATGTCACAAGTTTAAATCAGTCAGGGTCTGAGTGTACAGACCATCACCCATCATTAGAATGAGCCACTTCACCCGCTGGCTTGCTGAGATCTCCGTCCAGTTGCATTAGATGGGCTCCATTATGATATCAGATATGTAGCCTATTTAGTGCAACTAAAAAGGAGTGTACAACAAGTCATGGAAGGGCACAGGCACCCGCTTTTCCCAGCTCGTTCTAATGATCTGTGGGGGTCAGTACGCTCAATCCCCGACTGATCAAAACTTTTGACTTTTGTCTCTGTAAATGGTCAAAAGCTTTGTTAAATCACAGGGTAACTTTAGTGAGTACAGATTGCTCTCTCCTTATAATCCATGTAAATGGAGCCTACTCAAACCACAGGCAGCATGAAATGGGTGCAGGGAGCATGATCCCTGTACCCGTTTCAGCCCTGTACCCGTGTTTCAGAGAAAATATTGTTTTAAGAAGCTGCTTGGACCAGGATAAGTAATAGTTGGATCAGGTCCCAGGGAGTTCTCTCTGTGTCCCGCCAGCACTGAGTGAAATGTCTTTCCTTATACACAGATACCCTGAAATGCGTCACTCAGGGCTCGCCCCAATGACTACTTACCTGTGTCGCGGAAGCTTTTTTAAAATAAAGTAAACCATTGTGTGTCGGGATCTTGCACATGTTTTATGCCGTTTTGGTTAGCACAAAATAAGTGACATTTTCCCATGGGCTGAATGAAACCCTGACAGACTTCCCTATCACAAAGATCTCAAATTCACTTGGTACAGCTGTGCTTTTTTAGAGTAGTTGTATCTTTGACCAGAAACCGGGGTCTCCAAGTGATCAGGGCATTCCCCGGTCCTGACTGACAGAACTCTTCCTATCTATGTATAGGGTGAGATTGGTCCATGAGGGCCGGATCTAATGATTTCGAACTCCGTTCCCAAACAAATATACAACTATGCTTACTCCAAGACGTCACACCTGTTCAGGGTAAATCTAAGATATTTGCGATGAGGAGGCCTGTCAGTGTTTCATGTTGCCCGTGGTTCTAGAAGCATTAAAGGGGTACTCTGCTGCTCAGTGTTTGGAACAATCTGTTCCGAAAGCTGGAGACGGCTCCGGGAGCTTGTGATGCCATAGCCCCGCCCCCTCATGACGTCATGCCCCACCCCCTCAATGCAAGTCTATGGGGCACTGTGGTTGATGGGCGGTATGTTTCACCAAGGCTTCTGGCCTTGGTGAAGTAAGAGACGATAATTATCCAGTGTCTGTGCTGTGATGCAGACTGACACTGTGGCTGTAGTATGGCTGGAAGGCCAATCCGGGACAGCTTTTACTGGGAATGGTCAAGTGTAGGGTGGGGGCCATTAACCACAATCCATGCCGTCTTTGTTGGCCTTAAAGCTAGGCTGCCTCACCAGCTGAGTAGGATTTTGCATGTTGCAGCTCACACTGCCAGAGAGCTGAGTTTTGAGATTTTCCTTGTGGAGTGTGGAAGCTGGTGAGCAGAGTGCTTGGAGGCTTGGAAAAGACTTGCTTGATGCCGCATGGCATGGACTCAGGTGTGAACAAACACCTAAGGAACGCAGGTGGACTTTTGTTACTTTTTTACTTTGTTCTGCATTTAAGACTGCTTGCTGTTTGCCGAGTGTGAATAAAACACTGAACTTTTGATTTGAAAAGTCCTGGTTCCATGCCTCTATACTGCAACCGCCCCTGTCAGTCATCACAAAGCTTAAAAAGAAAACTACACTCCACTCTTAGTAAATGAGGACCAATGTGAGCCAAATTGCACATGTGACGTCATTTGTTAGCCAAGACTTTTTATTTACTTTAAGGGTTTCTGAGCTGCTTTGTAGGACTCTGTGCCAAATTAATATGAACTCAAAATAAACACATCAGAACACACTAAAAAAGGGAAAACTCTACAAAAAGTGTTGGATTTCTGTTTAGGAAACCTGGTCCATTGTATGAGCATGACTGTTTTGTTTTTCGGCCTGTGCAGTTGTTTTTTGTTGGCTAGGACCTACTAACTTGTGTCCAGTCCGTGAGTGCCTGACCACACAACTGATTGCTAGAATAAAGTGATACCAGATCATTATACTGTTAGGCTATGTTCACACTACAGAACGTCCGTACGGAAAATCTTTGTGTGGACATTCAGAAGTCTGCGGGCGCCGGCACTAGGACCGCCAAGGAATGCGCCGTCTCATAGATGACTATGCATTCTGTGTGGTGTCTGCAGAAAGAATGAACACGTTCATTCTTTCTGCGTACATGGAAAACTGAGTTTCTGCGTTGGAATTATCTGGCATAGAAATTCCGCTGTGCGCACAGCATGGCAAAATCCCATTGAATTCAACAGGACTTTGCTGCAGCGGAATCTCCATGCCGAGTTCCAATACGGAATCAGACATGGAAATTCAGATGTGTGAACATGGCCTAAGGGTATGTTCACACTATGGAATGTCCACGTGGAAAATCTATGTGCGGATATTCCGGAGACTGCATATGCCGGTGCTAGGAACGCATGGGAATGCATCAGTACGGGTTCATCCTTTCTGTGGTCACAGTTCGAAATTTCCGTGCTGGAAACTAGGGATCGACTGATTATTGGTTTGGCCGATACTATCGGCCGATAATCACGATTTTGGACATTATTGGTATCGACAATTACCCTGCCGATATGCAGATAATGCCCCCCCCCCCCCCCCGCCCAGAGACTACCGCTGCCCCATTGCCTCCCCATCCTCTGGCCACATGCCGTCGCTGCCCCATTGCCTTCCCCCATCCTCTGGCCACATGCCGTCGCTGCCCCATTGCCTTCCCCCATCCTCTGGCCACATACAGCCGCTGCCCCATCGACGCACCTCCCCCCCATCCTCTGCCCACATACCGCCGCCGCCCCATCGCCTCCCCCCCATCCCCGATGTTATAATTACCTGTTCTCTGGGTTCGCGATACTTCTGGCTCCTGCGCTGTTGCTATGCACTGCGCTGCGTAGTGACGCTTGAAGTCCCCAACGCGACGTCACCGTCAGTGCGCACAGTGACAGCGCAGGACGCCGACGGAGCCAGAAGTATCGCGGTCCCCCGGGAACAGGTAATTATAACACCGGGGTTGGGGGGAGGCGATGGGGAGGCGGCGGTATGTGGGCAGAGGATGGGGGGGGGCGGCGGCGGCGGTATGTGAGCAGAGGATGGGGGGGGGGGGGAGGCGATGGGGCAACTATGGTGGTTAGACTCAGGACCCCAGGACAGGCAGGTGGAGAAAAGCTGGTGGCGGCGGCGGTCTCTGGCCTGGCAAAAGCCACTGCAGTTCATTGATCTAAAGCGCCCGGGGGGGGGGGGGGGGGGTGGGTTGAAATTGTCGATAACTTATACCGGAATATCGGTATAAATTATCAGCTATCGGCCTGAAAGTTGACGGATTATCGGTATCGGCCCTAAAAAATCGATATCGGTCGATCCCTAATGGAAACACCTGGCAAGGAAATTCAATTCCTCCGTGTGCACAACGCAGCAGAATCCTGTTGAATTATTTGCTGTAGCGGAATCTCTGTGCAGAATTCCGAGCGGAATTTCGTTTGGAAATTCCAACATGTGAACATAGCCTTATAGTCAGTGGGATAGCCAGGGTTCCACTGCTTTAGGTACCATGATCAATGTTAATCTGAAAGCTAAAAATACAGTCACCCGCTCAACTCAATGGGCTGATGGTGGACAGAGATGGTGGTCTCTTCCCTTTTCTCTGCCTGTACAGTCAGCTATGCAAATCATTGAACAAGTCCCTGAGTGTTAGCAATCAAAAGATTGTATATATAGTCACCTATGGGTGCTTAAAAATGTGTAATAAATTATTCAAATATAAATAAGCCCCTCCCCTAATACAAATTTTAATCACCCACCTTTTACAATATTCTAAATAAAAATATGTATAAAAAAATAAATAAAATAAGCATATTAAGTATCACCATATGCAGAATTGTCAGAACTGTGTATGGCAGTAAAGAAGGGGGTTACATCTGAACTTACAACTACTCACATTAAGGGAACGTTCACACGCGCTGATTTTTTTTTTGCGGGTTTTCCGCTGCGTATTTGAAATGGGGCGGGCTCTTCTTGGCTGTCCGCAGCCGATTTTCCGCCGCGGAATGTACACTGCGGAAAATCCGCCGCAAGCCCCATTGAAGTCAGTAGGGACTGTGGCGGATTTTCCACAGCGTAAATTCCGCCGCGGAAAATCTGCTGCGGACAGCCGAGAAGAGCCCGCCCACTTTCAAATACGCAGCGGAAAACCTGTTAAAAAATCCGCGCGTGTGAACGTACCCTTAGGCTGTGTTCACACGTTGAATGTTTACTGCCTTCTTTGTTGTTGGTGCGGGCCGCCGGCGTTGGAACTCTGTACTGTACGCTGTATCCCTAGGCCCGGGCTGAAAAAGATGAACAAAATAAACTCACCTTTAACTCACCTTCCTACATTGGCCTTACGCTCTTCCTGGGGACGGGAACGTTGGAGAACCGTCAGCCTATCACCGGCTGCAGTGATGTTCCGCCACGGCCGGTGATAGGCTGAGCCCACTGTCATGTAAGAAGCCAGCTGGTGATAGGCTGATGGCTTTCCGACGTTCCCGTCCCCAGGAAGCAGGTCCGGACCGACGGGGGAAGGTGAGTTAAAGTTTAGTTTGTTTATCTTTTGCAGCCCGGGTATAGGGATATAGCGTACAGTATAGAGCAGTGGTCTTCAACCTGCAGACCTCCAGATGTTGCAAAACTACAACTCCGAGCATGCCCGGACAGCCGGTGGCTGTCCGGGCATGCTGGGAGTTGTAGTTTTGCAATATCTGGTGGTCTGCAAGTTGAAGACCACTGGTATAGAGTGTCAGCGCCGGCGGCCCGCAACAAACGAGGAGGGCAGCGCTTGCTGGTGCCGTGAGTAGTACCCCGATGGGGACAGCGCAGCGCTGGGCTGATAATTCATTCATTCCCGATGGGGAGGGGCCCAACCGGTATTGCGGTATGGGGAAAAATTCATATCGTGCAGCACAAAAATTTCGGTATTCGGTATGAACCGGTATACCGCCCAGCACTAATATCTACTATATATCCTGATCCCATAGAAATAGAAGCAGCAGTATACAGATAGAGCTGGAGGGGAGGTGTGAAATTACTACAAATCCTCATCCCATAGAAATAGCAGCTGCAGTATACAGATAGAGCTGGAGGGGAGGTGTGAAATTACTACATATCCTGATCCCATAGAAATTGCAGCAGCAATATACAGATAGAGCTGGAGGGGAGGTGTGAAATTACTACATATCCTCATCCCATAGAGATAGCAGCAGCAGTATACAGATAGAGCTGGGAGAAGAGGGGTCTGGGTGGGTTTTTTTGTTTGTCAGACTGGTGATTACATGACCCAGTTACAGTAATAAAACACATAGATGCAGCTGCTCTGGAATAAAACAGGTGGCGCTGTACAACTGGTGATGGTGAGTGTGTATAATATGGGCAAAAAGAACAAACAACCCATAGTGCTTCTTGAAGTGTCTGCCTCCTCTCCAGTTTCTTGTCCCAGTTCTCTGTCAGGTCTTTAAAGGGGTACTCCCGTGGAAAACTTTTTTTTTTTTTTAAATCAACTGGTGCCAGAAAGTTAAACAGATTTGTAAATCACTTCTATTTTAAAAAAAAAAATCTTAATCCTTCCAGTACTTTTTAGGGGCTGTATACTAGAGAAATCCAGAGAAAAAGAAATGCATTTCCTGTGATGTCCTGACCACAGTGCTCTCTGCTGACCTCTGCTGTCCATTTTAAGAACTGTCCAGAGAAGCATATGTTTGCTACGGGGATTTTCTCCAGTTCCTAAAAATGGACAGCAGAGGTCAGCAGAGAGCACTGTGGTCATGACATCACAGGAAATGCCTTTCTTTTTTTGGATTTCTCTTTAGTATACAGCCCCTAAAAAGTACTGGAAGGATTAAGATTTTTTTTTTTTTTTTTTTAATAGAAGTGATTTACCAATCTGTTTAACTTTCTGGCACCAGTTGATTTAAAAAAAAATAAAAAATTTTTTTTTAAAGTTTTCCACGGTAGTACCCCTTTAAGTCACATGAATATGTCGGCCAATCGGTGCACACAGCGGTGGTGGTGACATTACATTTGAGGTCAATTAAACCCTATTTCTGACATGAGAGAGCCCCTTTTAATGTTTTCTCTATGTTGTAAAGCAGCGAAAAGTATTCCCTCGGTTTTACTGTAACATCAAGAAGAAAAAAAAAAAAAAAAAAAAAAAAAAAATTGCTTATTTTGCCGAAATCTCCGTCAGCTGGGAAATTAGAAGTTTATCAAGAGTCGGGAAAACTTTATAATCTCCCAACCTTCAGTAAATAGTCCCCGGAGGGTGAGCGTGTGCGTTAATGCCGGAATATCATCCAGAATGGCAAGCACAATTGGCTGGAGCGCTGCAGACCCGCTCCATTAGTGGAGATGTGACCGGTTTATTTTATTACCTCCTGACATCCGGGAACGAGGAAAAATAAAAAACATCTAGTAAATAATCTCTGAAGTCTTCTGCCGTTTTTTTATCTTGTCACCTACACTTTATCGTCTTTGTCTGGCGGTGAATGTGCTGTACAGATATATTGTATTATGATATTCTTCAGACCTGCTGTAGAGGGTCCTGCATGATATGTGGGAATCGAAGTCACTAGAGGTGAGCGAACTTACAGTAAATTCGATTCGTCACGAACTTCTCGGCTCGGCAGTTGATGACTTTTCCTGCGTAAATGAGTTCAGCTTTCCGGTGCTCCGGTGGGCTGGAAAAGGGGGATACAGTCCTAGGAAAGAGTCTCCTAGGACTGTATCCACCTTTTCCAGCCCACCGGAGCACCTGAAGGCTGAACTGATTTACGCAGGATAAGTCATCAACCGCCGAGCCGAGAAGTTCGTGACGAATCGAATTTACTGTAAGTTCGCTCATGTCTAGAAGTCACCATGATACGCCGTATAGGACGCAACGGCGTATAGGACGCACCCAATTTATAGGTGCAAAATCTAAAAAAAATAAAGATTCTGAACCCAACAGTGGTCTTCAACCTGCGGACCTCCAGATGTTGCAAAACTACAACTCCCAGCATGCCCGGACAGCCGTTGGCTGTCCGGGCATGCTGGGAGTTGTAGTTTTGCAACATCCACAAGGACTATGCAGGGACTAGCAGGTTGGTTCATCTGGTGATAGGTCAGAGTTCAGTAGAAGACCTAAGGGAAGGTTGGGTACAATCCTTGTATTTGTTCATCATATTCTACTTCATCTCTAACTACCATCATCATCATCAACCAACCATCTCTGGTGCCTGATCTCTGCTGAAGAGTTGTTTTTTTTTTTTTTTTTTGTTCTTCTTACCTGTCAGTATATACTTTGTATGTTTTTTTCCCCACTTGTTCCAGAAAGTTAAACAGATTTGTAAATTAATTCTATTTAAAAATCTTAATTCCTCCAGTACTTCACAGCTGCTGTATGCTCCACAGGAAGATCTTTTCTTTTTGAATTAATTTTTTTTGTCTGACCACAGTGCTCTCTGCTGACACCTCTGTCCATGTCAGGAACTGTCCAGTATCAAAGAAAGACTTCAGAGGAACCCGGCTCCACGGCGCTGAACGACCACAACAGGTGAACCATAAAAGGAGTTTATTTGACCGGAATGCAACGTGTTTGGCTGCGCATGCGCAGCTTCATCGGGCATGCCTGATGAAGCTGCGCATGCGCAGCGAAACGCGTTGCATTCTGGTCAAATAAACTCCTTTTATGGTTCAGCGCCGTGGAGCCGGGTTCCTTTGAAGTCTTTCTTTGATATTGCCGTATATCTACCGGAGGGCAGCAGTCGACCGAGGATTATTCTATGCTTTATCATTGTTGTGTATGAAGTTGCACAACCACCCAGGGTGAGCATTTTATCTATATTTTCATCTCACCACGGGATTGTAACGTTACTACTCTATGGAGCGCCTGTCTCTTCTATTTCAGGAACTGTCCAGAGCAGGAGAGGTTTGCTATGGGGATTTTCTTCTACTCTGGACGGTTCCTGACATGGACAGAGGTGGCAGCAGAGAGCACTGTGGTCGGACTAGAAAAAACTACACAATTTCCTCTGGAGCATACAGCAGCTAAGTACTGGAAGGATTAAGATTTTTAAATAGAAGTCATTTACAAATCTTTATAACTTTCTGGCACCAGTTGCTTTAAAAAAAAAAAAAAAATGTTTTCCACCGGAGTACCCCTTTAACTGGGCTCTGATCACAGATAAGTAAAAGAAATCCCCAGCGCACTCCTTTAAAAGCCAAGAAAAAGGGGGACCTCCACCTGTACACATACTGTATGTGACAGGCAATATATACATCTGTGCTGTATACTGCTGTATATCGCCTGACACATGGCAGTCCTAAATGTCCAAGTATCCAAATACCCAACTGCTTCCCAGACATAGTACTAGATAAGCGGCGAATGTGAAGCTTTTACGTAAAGAATGAGAAAGAATTAATCTAGATTTCACAGCTTAGCCTAGAGCAAATCCTTGTCTCTACCTGTAGAACCCCCCCCCCCCCCCCCCCCATCATCATGATCTATATTCTCATCACGCCGGCACATCACCCCCTCCTTCTCTCTCGATTCTCGCTGCCAGCGAGGCCAGCTTGCGAATTGACTCATCAAACTGCTGTTTCTACTGTTGCAGACGCGAAAGTGAGGATTCTGCCTCGGACAGTTCCCCAGCAGGGAGCTGCTCTTTGGCCGCTGTTCCTGCTGAGTATGCACTCCCCATGCTAATCACTCGCTGGAGTTAGAGATCTGCCAGTATAGGTGCGGATGGAATACTAGTGCCTGGTACGATTCAGGCCTAAAATATTCCTTACGTCTCTGGTTTTCTAGAGAATTTTATCCAAAAATAAAATATATACATACAGTAAATATGTTACTGGGAAGTTCACCATCGTCCTATACGTCTCTACGCCTCCTACCAGGTTTGTTGCCAAAGGGGAACATCAACCAACTTTATTGCCCATTCCTGTTCTTGTAAACTAGTTAAAGGGGTACTCCACCCCTAGACATCTTATCCCCTATCCAAAAGGATAGGAGATAAGATGTCTGATCGCGGGGGCCCTGCCCCTGGGGACCCCCGCAATCTTGCATTCAGCACCCACCTCTGGGGACCCCCACGATATCCCTGCTGCACCCAGCGTTCATTTAGAGAGTGGGGTGCAGCGCCGAAGGCTTGCGACGTAATGGCCACGCCCCCTCAATGCAAGTGGTCATGTCATCATGAAGGGCGTGGCTGTGACATCACGAGCCTCCGCCCCCCCATCACCAGCCATCCGACACGGAGCGAAGTTAGCTCTGGGCACCGGATGTCTGGGGTGCCGCAGCCAAGATCATGGTGCTCCCCAGCGGCGTGACCCCGTGATCAGACATCTTATCCCCTATCCTTTGGACAGGGGATAAGATGTCTAGAGGCAGAGTACCCTTTTAAGGATCCGTTTGGTGCATGGGTAGCTCTGGCTCCCTGCCATTCTCCTTCCTTCTTCTATACTTTTAGCATGCCCTTACCAAGTGTCCTGTTTTGTTTATATGAGTGGTGTATAGACTGTATTCAACCAATGGTTCCCCAATGGCCGGTCCTGTCAAGTCAACAAGATGTGTCCAGGGATAGCTTTTGTACTCATGGCACTTGCATGCCTGGCCATCTCTTCTACATTGGATTGTGGCCGTTGGAGTTTTGGTCCCAGAGGTGGGATTAGGGGCCACAGTCCAACCTTAAAGGGGTACTCCGCCCCTAGACATCTTATCCCCTATCCAAAGGATAGGGGATAAGATGTCAGAACGCCGCGGTCCCGCTGCTGGGGACCCCTGGGATCCCCGCTGCGGCACCGCGCTATCATTACAGCACAGAGTGAGTTCGCTCTGCACGTAATGACGGGCAATACAGGGGCCGGAGCATCGTTACGTCACGGCTCTGCCCCTCGTGACGTCACGGTCCGCCCCTTTCAATACAAGTCTGTGGGAGGGGGCGTGGAGGTCATCACGCCCCCTCCCATAGACTTGCATTAAGGGGACGTGCCGTGATGTCACGAGGGGCGGCACCATGACGTCACGCTGCTCTGTCCCCTGTATCGCCCGTCATTACACACAGAGCGAACTCGCTCTGTGCTGTAATGAGAGCGCGGTGCCGCAGCGGGGATCCCAGGGGTCCCCAGCAGCGGGACCGCGGCAATCTGACATCTTATCCCCTATCCTTTGGATAGGGGATAAGATGTCTAGGGGCGGAGTACCCCTTTAATCTGGCTTTGTGCACTGATCTATCATTGGTGACTCGGTCCAAGAGGTGACGGCAATGCATTTCCGAGCAGAAAGCCAGAATCTGACATTGACATGACAGAATAGGAATTTCCGCGGTAGATGTTTCCACTGACAAAATTCCAGCAAAACAATGGGACTCGGCTGCTGCAAAAGTTCCGACGGGAATTTTTCTGCTGAATTCCGCTTCTAAATTCCATTGTGTACACATAGCCTAAAGCGAAGTTTCTGGGTGGGTTTTAGTCTTGGTGTTTTTTTTTTTTTCTTTTGGTATTTTCCTTCTGCTTTTTGTATCATGACAAGTCATGTGATTCTTTCATCATGTGAATCAAGGATTTCTATTGAAGAAATAAGGGGAAGGAGACACCTTCTATGGGAGAGAACTTCCAAGATTATGTAAAAAAAAAAAAAGCCATAGTGTCAACACGCTGCGATTTTAGAAAATTACCACTGAGTTCAAAACGACAGAAAGGCGCCAAAGATGAGTGAAAAATGGCAAGAGGGTTTGGTTGATTCATAAATCCCTATTGATTTTTAGATGACTGTCTGCTCTGTTTTATTTTTCACCAAAAAATGCAGTGCGACATCTGTAGTTCTTTTTGGACAGAAACCTAGGATAAGAGTGTCACATTTTTTCTACCGTCTGGTCTGTTTTTTTAACCATTTGGTCTTTGGTCTTTTGCATTTTTCAAACTCATCTTTTTTTCCCCAGCTATTTTTTCTTTGCTACTTTTAATACTGTTCTGCAATTTGCAAAAATAACTTTATTTTGTTTCTTCACCCATATGCACAAGCAACGTTTAGACTGCACAATAAAATTGATGTTTTTTTTGAGCCGTAAACGGCGTCAGAATTTGACTCAATAAGATTTACATTTTTCTATCGAGTTCAATTGAACTCAATGTTACAGATGTTATCAGGTGAAAAAAAGAATCATAAATATGCAGAGGCTGCCTGCTAAAAGTTAAAAAGGCCCATACTTACCTCCTGCACTCCCCCATAGCCTCCGTTAACCCAATCTCTGCTTGGCTGTGGTCCATATGTCACATTGACAGTGTCCTGCCTCAGCCGGTGACTGTGAACATTTTTCTTGGGACAGACAATTGCAATTTTAGGACCATTTTTAAAATTGTAAAATTACTGTTCACATTTCTGTTTTTTAGCTCAAAAACAGCATAAAATACTGTATGTGAACATAGCCTTAGGCTAAGTTTACGCATTAATAACACTGACAACAGTATGTAGCAAAAATATAACTTTATTGATTATAAAACATAATCAGAGTATACATTAAGACGCCATAACTTGGGGGATGACAGGCGGCTTACATGACAGTAAAATGTAGCATCAATTGGTAAAAGACCAATCATGGTGCAGCAGAGTAAAATGTCAATATATATACTATACACTATAAGGGCAGGGTCAGGGTATCGGCAAAATACCCTGCGGATCTGCAAACGGCAGTCGCAGAGCAAGCTCACGGCTGTGGAGGGGTAGCTCTATGTGTCTGCTCAAAGCGGCGGATTTCTACAGTGGGACACACAGAGATACCCGGCCGCAGCCATGAACTCGCTCTGCAGTCCCTCTGTGTCAAATACACTGTGGATCCGCCCTGAGTGATCCTACCCTAAATGTGAACAAAAACACAGTACCAACAAAGCAAAGATTCTCACCATATAATCAAAGGCCAAATATTTGCCATGTACGGAATCCTTACCCGGTGCGTCCTTAACCCAACGCACTTTTCGCTCCTAGTGAGCTTCATCAGGGGGCGCCCCCTGACGAAGCTCACCAGTAGCAAAATGTGCATTGCAGTATACACTCACTAGGTAAGGGTTCTATACATGACAGGTATTTGGGCTTTAAGTGTAGGAAGTGGTGGCATCCAAAAGCATATGAATTGGTCATTTTGACCTTATATACACACACCCAAAGACTAATTCACAGTTATTAGAATTATCACATAACCAGCATATTTTATAAATTGTATGATCGAAATGTATGAACTGACCCTAAAGGCTGCTGCTATCATTGGCTGCCGCCTCATCATTTGTATTCTTTGTCTTTAGAAGGACTTTAATTTCAGGGGAACACAACTACTTTATAATATTTGGTAGCGGTTACAGCACTAAGAAAATATAGAGAGCTTACAGAGGCCCAGGCAATTTGGATAAACATTCCCTAGAGTGGGGCAGATAGGGGTCTAAACTTGACTCCTACTTGACAAAGGACCCCCACTTGGATGTGGCCAAAAATAGGACATCATACATATACATCTATTGCATGTTAATAGGATATACCATAGAGGCCTTATACCTGTCTGTGTGGGATTGGGTGGCCCATGGCCCCTTATTGTCCTTATTACCTTTCTGTTGGAGTCCATGGGATTTGCAGAAAAAGCCAATCGTCAACTTTTTGCCCGGAATACCCCTTTAAGAGCAATGATTACAAGACTCTCCTATGGGATCCTCAATTTTTTGGGAGGATGGGGAACTGCATGTCATATTTTGTAGGCTCCTTGTGTTCTAAAGCTGGCCGTACCTATTAGAAAAATGTTGGCTAACCATCTAATGTGTATAGGGGTCCTACTAAACCGGGAGGAGAGATGGGTTGGGCATGTTGTATTTCAAGTCTACCAGTCTAACTATGTTGTTGCAGTGGCAGGATATGCTTTTAAAACCCCCGGCAACCCAGTAGCCCACTGCAAAGGCGAGCGGTCTATGGACTTGCCAGTAACCCCCTAGACTTGCATTGAACTTTAGAGACCACTCCCTTAAGCAGCAGGCTGTGGAGTTGAACTTCTAGAGACCACTCCCATAAGCAGCAGGCTATGGAGTTGAACTTCTAGAGACCACTCCCTTAAGCAGCAGGCTGTGGAGTTGAACTTCTAGAGACCACTCCCATAAGCAGCAGGCTATGGAGTTGAACTTCTAGAGACCACTCCCTTAAGCAGCAGGCTGTGGAGTTGAACTTTTAGAGACCACTTCCTTAAGCAGCAGGCTGTGGAGTTGAACTTCTAGAGACCACTCCCATAAGCAGCAGGCTATGGAGTTGAACTTTTAGAGACCACTCCCGTAAGCAGCAGACTGTGGAGTTGAACTTCTAGAGACCACTCCCATAAGCAGCAGGCTGTGGAGTTGAACTTCTAGAGACCACTCCCATAAGCAGCAGACTGTGGAGTTGAACTTCTAGAGACCACTCCCATAAGCAGCAGGCTGTGGAGTTGAACTTCTAGAGACCACTCCCATAAGCAGCAGGCTGTGGAGTTGAACTTCTAGAGACCACTCCCATAAGCAGCAGGCTGTGGAGTTGAACTTCTAGAGACCACTCCCATAAGCAGCAGACTGTGGAGTTGCCGGGGGTTTAAAAGTGTATCCTGCATTCGCAACAACAGTGTAGTTACATTTTTAATACGCCCAACCTTTTTGTTTTTGGGGAGAAAAGCCACTGCCAGATGTGTCCTCATCTAGAATGCATGCACAATGGGTTGAATGTGCACCTGCATGTAGCGAACTGAATGCTTTACTGACACCTTAAAGCGTGCTCACTCATTCACATATCCACTGCTCAGGAAGGGGCATGTCCGAGGCAAGCACTGAGCCTGCCCTCACTTACCATGCATTTACTTCCTCCCTGAGTCTGCTGTGCTCTGCTGGCTCTCTTCATCCAATCACTGCAGGCTGCTCTGTAACCCCCTCCTCTCTGTTTTCATGCTGCAGTCTGATAGGACAGGAGTGAGCACAGAGAAGTGCTAGTCTCACCCTTACTTCCTGGATTTGCCCTAGCCTGTGCTTCGGCTGGGACAAAGATGAGACTGCAGCCAAACAGGATTGTGTTCTGGATGGTATGGGAACCTCTAGTGGTTGTTTAGACCTTTCAGCTCTATTTAAGGCAAATATCTGTCTGCCTATATTGCCTTGTATTGGGGCATACTTACCTAGAAGCGGCTCAAACTGCACCACAGCAGTAAGGAGGATGCGAACTAGATGGCTAGTTTATATACAACTTCTGAGCAGGATATAAAACACAGAATGTGTGACATAAACGCGTTTTGGGCACTTTTAGCCAGGGATCAAATCCTTGGGAAAAAAGTGCAGGAACTCGCCCAAGATCTCCACTCAAGGGCTGGTCCTGCGGGACCAGCCCTTGAGTGGAAATCTTGGGTGAGTTCCTGCTGTGGAAAAAGTGCAGGAATTCCGTTCCTACAGGTTCCTGTAGGACTTGAGGCCTGCTTTTAGCCCTTAGTTATGGCTGAGTGCCTAATGTGAATAAAACGCGTTAGTACATACTTCATGTTCATTATAATGTGAGTGTTACCCAACTGGTGCCTCTCCAGTTGTTGCAAAACTACAACTCTCAACATCCCTGTACAGTGGAAGGCTAAAATAGGGTATGTGCACACTGAGGAATATCTGGTGCTGCTGGTATCTATTGACACAAAGATGGCCCAGGCATTCAGTGTCCCCGCTGGCGACAATGCAGTTGGGGACGAATTCTGCTGAAAAAATGAATTTGTTCATTCTTTCGGGCGGGTCCAGAATCCGAAATTTCCGCTGTGGAAATTCTGCAGTGTACACAGTGCAGCCGAATCCCATGCTATAATAATATAAATATTCCTCAGTGGGCACATACCCTAATAGTTTTTCAACAGCTGACGATACTCCATTTGGGGAACTCTGTCCCCATATAAAGGAAATTAAAGGGGTATTCCAGGAAAACTCTTTATTTTTTTTTATTGAGATATATATATATATATATATATATATATATATATATATATATATATAAATATTAACTGGCTCCAGAAAGTTAAATAGATTTGTAAATTACTTCTATTAGAAAATATCTTAATCCTTCCAATATTTAGCAGCTGCTGAAGTTGAGTTGTTCTTTTCTGTCTGGCAACATGCTCTCCGCTGACATCTCTGCTTGTCTCGGGAACTGCACAGAGTAGAAGAGGTTTGTTATGGGGATTTGCTTCTACTCTGGACAGTTCCCGAGACACGTGTCATCAGAGAGCACTTAGACAGAAAAGAACAACTCAACTTCAGCTGCACATAAGTACTGAAAGGATTAATATTTTTTAATAGAAGTAATTTACAAATCTGTTTAACTTTCTGGAGCCAGTTGATATATATATATATATATATATATGTGTGTGTGTGTGTGTGTGTATGTATATATATATATATATATATATATATATATATATATATATATAAAAATATAAAAAGTTTTTCCTGGATAACCCCTTTAATAATGTGCAAACACGATAGAAGGTAGAGTCACACATTGTGTATACGCAGCATATTTTGCGCTGTGTGAAATCTGCTGGGTAGCGGGTAATACACTGCGTATTCTCCTTTGAGCAAACACACAGGGCTACCGCACATCACAGTCACGTGGGTGCGCATAGGCTGGCGCGGGTAGCCCTGTGTGCCTGCTCATAGCAGAATATGCACCGTATATATGCAATGTGTGACCCTACCTTTAAAGGGGTTCTTCGCCCTTAGACATCTTATCATCTTATCACCTATCCTTTAGTTTAGATGTCTGATTACAAGGGGTCCTGCCGCCCCCTTATGTACGGTGTCCATTTTAAGACATCGTCAGTTGTCAGCCGCAACTCCGTCCTCCGGCAGGGGAAATGGCGTCCCGCCTCCTCCCTCGGACCAATCACCGTCCTCCTTCAGCCACAACTGCCTCCTCCCTCATCCGAAACTCCCTCGTCCAAAACGCCGTCATGCCTCAGACGATTCTGCCTCAGACGCAACTTCCTGCCGCATAGCAGAGCCGACACTGCACGGCAGGTATAGCAGAGCCGACACTGACTAGCATGTACAGCAGAACCCGTATAGCAGAGCCGACACTGACTAGCATGTACAGCAGAACCCGTATAGCAGAGCCGACACTGACTAGCGTGTACAGCAGAACCCGTAGAGCAGAGAGACGACACTGACTAGCATGTACAGCAGAACCCGTATAGCAGAGCCGACACTGACTAGCATGTACAGCAGAACCCGTATAGCAGAGCCGACACTGACTAGCGTGTACAGCAGAACCCGTATAGCAGAGCCGACACTGACTAGCATGTACAGCAGAACCCGCATAGCAGAGCCGACACTGACTAGCATGTACAGCAGAACCCGTATAGCAGAGAGCCGACACTGACTAGCATGTACAGCAGAACCCGTATAGCAGAGCCGACACTGACTAGCATGTACAGCAGAACCCGCATAGCAGAGCCGACACTGAATAGCATGTACAGCAGAACCCGTATAGCAGAGCCGACACTGACTAGCATATACAGTAGAACCCGTATAGCAGAGCCGACACTGACTAGCATGTACAGCAGAACCTGCATAGCAGAGCCGACACTGACTAGCGTGTACAGCAGAACCCGTAGAGCAGAGAGACGACACTGACTAGCATGTACAGCAGGACCCGTATAGCAGAGCCGACACTGACTAGCATGTACAGCAGAACCCGTAGAGCAGAGAGCTGACACTTATTCGGCTCTGCTACACACCAGGAAGGTTTTTCCTCTGATGGATGACAGAGTTTCGGATGAGAGACTTTAGGATGACAAATGAGGGAGGAGAGACTTGCGGCTGACGCCTGACCGAGATTGGCCAGAGGAAGGAGGCGGGACGCCGTTTCACCTGACGGAGGATGGAGTTACAGCTGATGACTGGCGATGTCCTAAAATGGACTCCGTACTTACGATCTCTGAGCTGTCACGGCAGCATTTTGAACAAGGAGACTTGGCGCTTCCGTGTTTGTGATGTTAAGCCACGCCCCCTGAATTCATGTCTATGGGAGGGGGCGTGACGGCTGTGTACACAGCCGTCACGCCCCCTCCCATAGACATGAAATCAGGGGGCGTGGCTTAACATCACAAACACGGAAGCCCTAAGTTTCCTTGTTTAGAATGCCGGAGATCGCGGGGGGGTCCCAACGGCCGGACCACCCGGTATCACACATCTGATCCCCTATCCTTTGGATAGGGGATAAGATTTCTAGGGGGCGGAGTACCCCCTTTAAAGTGTGCTGAACATCATGAGGCATATTTAGCGTTCTATAAAAATACGACCTGTACAATATATATTTTTTTTTTTAACATAACGTAAGCCAACGCTCCATGAAAATAAATTAGATCCACAAGTGATCTGGTTTCTTCAGGGGTTAATCGTTTTATAAATTACTATCATTGAAGTCATATGATTTTAGACCTGCGGCGCTGTTTTCTATTATTATACGTGTCCTGTGTGGTCAATTTACAAGACACATCACATATGAGAGTCCTGCGCAGCGGCGGCGGTGGCGGCGGAGCCTTGTTAGTAGATTGACAGAAGGCTATCTAATTGGCGTGATCTCACGTATTTGGCCAGAAAACAACATTCTGCAAATAATTCAGCATTCTAATTGGTTTCCCTGATGAAATCTAATTGTGCTAATAGCAGAAGCTTGCCGGCTCTCATTTCTGTAGAAATTAATTACAGGCTTTATTTCTCAGGGACAAGCGAGCAAGAGAACGTCCGGGGCTTTCGCTTTTAACCCAGTGATTGGTGACCTTTGCTGCGCAATTTCTCTATATATTGCTAATGATCCTCTGCATGCAGATGAAGAGGCTGCTGTTAGCCTATTATTTAGGCCGAGTATAACCAAACACCACCTTGCGCTACCATCTAACTATAAGGCTGCACAACAATTTTAAGGGGTACTCCCGTGGAAAACTTTTTTTTTTTTTTATCAACTGGTGCCAGAAAGTTAAACAGATTTGTAAATCACTTCTATTAAAAAAATCTTAATCCTTCCAGTACTTTTTAGGGGCTGTATACTAAAGAGCAATCCAAAAAAAAGAAATGCATTTCCTCTGATGTCATGACCACAGTGCTCTCTGCTGACCTCTGCTGTCCATTTATAGGAACTGTCCAGAGCAGCATCTGTTTGCTATGGGGATTTTCTCCTGTTCTGGACAATTCCTAAAATGGTCAGCAGAGGTCAGCAGAGAGCACTGTGGTCATGACATCAGAGGAAATGCATTTCTTTTTTTTGGATTGCTCTTTAGTATACAGCCCCTAAAAAGTACTGGAAGGATTAAGATTTTTTAAATAGAAGTGATTTACAAATCTGTTTACCTTTCTGGCACCAGTTAATTTTAAAAAATAAAATAAAAATAAAAAAGGTTTCCACGAGAGTACCCCTTTTTTTTAAATCAACTGGTGCCAGAAAGTTAAACTGAATTGTAAATGACTTCTATTAAAAAAAATCTTAATCCTTCCAGTACTTATAAGCTGCTGAATACTACAGAGGAAATGGTTTTCTTTTTGGTACACAGAGCTCTCTGCTGACATCATGACCACAGTGCTCTCTGCTGACATCTCTGTCCATTTTTAGAACTGTCCAGGGTAGGAGAAAATACCCATATCAAACATATGCTGCTCTGGACAGTTCCTAAAATGGACAGAGATGTCAGCAGAGAGCACTGTGGTCATGATGTCAGCAAGCGAACTCGCTCTGTGCTGTAATGATAGCGGGGTGCCGCAGTGGGGATCCCAGGGCTCCCCTAGCAGCGGGACCGTGGCGATCTGACATCTTATCCCCTATCCTTTGGATAGGGGATAAGATGTCTAGGGGCGGAGTACCCCTTTAAGAACCACTGCTCTATAAATACATCCACACTAATGACTCAAGCTAAACAGGTTACAATCTGGGGCTGTGAGGGATGGTGAAGACTCTTAGACTTCACTCGTAGTCGTCTATCTCTGCACCTTCCACACAGACCAGACACCTTCCTCTGAATCAGCCTATGGCATTTACTCTGCGGACGATTATTGCAAACATTGTTATCTTCTCCACGAAAAGACTCCTACACAGAAATGAGCAACACTTCCCAATGACGCACCTCGGAAAGCGGAAAACAAGCCTTTTACGGGACAGCTACCGCCAGAATGCTCAAGACTAGTTTTCATTTTTGGTAATTTAATATATTGAAGTATTGCGTTGTTGTCTCTAGTTAGTCCTAATCTTGTTGCTCTCCATAGGCTTAGAGAACCTTCCTGGAAGATTTTTCTCTGCTCGTTCATCCCCCGGACTTTCCCATAAAGATGTGCGGTTGTGTGTTCGTCTCTATAGGAAGGTCACTGCATGGCACCTCCAACCCCAGATAATGAGAAAAGACCTTCAGCTCCAAAGAATTAAAGGTGTATTAGTTGTTTTAATAAAAATGCATCAGTAGATGTTGGCGGCGGGCAGCGTTTTCATCCGTCTGTGGAGAATATGTGGCACCCTTTGTGTCAGAAGCTGACCGGATGCATGTTTTACTCATAAATTCATACAACATTCATACTCCGCCCCTAGACATCATATCCCTTATTCAAAGGATAGGGGATAATATGTCTGATCACGGGGGGACCCACTGCTGGGGACCCCCGCGATCTCAGCTGCGGCACCCTAGACATCCGGTGCACGGAGCGAACTTCGCTCTGTGCCGGATGACTGGCGATGCGGGGGGGGGAGGCTCGTAATGTCACGTCACGCCCCCTCAAAGCAAGTCTATGAGAGGAGGCGTGACGGCCATCCAGCCCCCCTAGACTTGCATTGAGGGGGCGTGGCCTTGACGTCACGAGCCTCCGGTGCTGCGCCCAACACTCTAAATGAACGCCGGATGCAGCAGGGACATTGCGGGGATCCCCAGTGGCGGGACCCCCACAATCAGACATCTTATCCCCTATCCTTTGGATACGGCATAAGATGTCTAGGGGCGGAGTACTATATGTCTGAAACGCGTAGGCTATTTCCAGTGATGCATTTTTATTGACACAATGAATAAATCTTTAAACCTTTGGAGTTGGAGGTCTTTTCCCTTGATCTGGTCCCTGTTTGGCCTTCAGTCCAGGGGACCCTCTCTATGTGCTCTCCATCTACCCAGGTAACTGCAGTGAATAGGATAGTGCAGGACTCTTTCCATCCAATACCAGTTTATCGCTTTATATCGGCCATGTTGAAAACCAATATACCAGATTCTTCTTTCTCCCTATATCTGCTGCTATGTTGCCCCCATACACTGTTAGTCTGTCACACAACCCTTATGTTATCACTTCTCGACCTGCTAAGTATTTCAGCTTAATAATACTGGTCCTCCTGGGTGATGAGTCCATAAATGGACCAGTAGGCCACCAGCCATCTACTTCTTATCTTCTGATGGGCCAGTAGTTATGTTTCAGTATAATAGGGACGTTGTTGAATGATCTATTATAGGACTGTACAGTAGTTGCACAATCGTCATATTATTTACACTGAATTGCCACTTTATGAGAGACGGCCATCTAGTAGAATGTTGAGCCTCTTTGGACCAAAACCAATTTCTCTTCAAATCATTATTGCAGGAATATTGGTACTGGATTGCTTCTTGCAGTTGCCACACATTATATGGAGGTACTGACGTGTTCTGAACAGATTGTTTTACCTCATCCCAGTGATTCTCTATAGGATTACGATCTAACCGGATCAAGAAAACCTACGTCATGTTCCTGTAACCAATCCATGACTATACGACCCATGGCTCATGGTGCATTGTGCCAGTGGGTAAGCTAATCCTATAAAGGGATGAACTTAGTTGGCCACAATGCTTAGAAGATACTGTCCATCCACAGGTATTAAAGGGGTACTCCGATGAAAAACATTTTTATTCATATCAACTGGCTCCAGAAAGTTAAACAGATTTGTAAATTACTTCTATTAAAAATTCTTAATCCTAACAGTACTTATCAGCTGCTGAAGTAGAGTTGTTCTTTTCTGTCTGACCACAGTGCTCTCTGCTGACACCTCTGTCTGTCTCAGGAACTGTCCAGAGCAGGAGCAAATCCCCATAGCGAACCTTTCCTGCTCTTGACAGTTCCTGAGATAGACAGAGGTGTCAGCAAAGAGCACTGTGGTCAGACAGAAAAGAACAACTCAACTTCAGCAGCTGATAAGTACTGGTAGGATTAATATGTATTAATAGAAGTCATTTACAAATCTGTTTAACTTTCTGGAGTCAGTTGATATGAAAAAAAATGTTTTTTTTTTAAATCGGAATACTCCTTTTAAAGGGGTACTCCGCCCCTAGACATCTTATCCCCTATCCAAAGGATAGGGAGGGGATAAGATGTCAGATCGCCGGGGTCCACGCTGCTGGGGACCCCGGGGATCGCTGCTGCAGCACCCCGCCATCATTACTGCGCAGAGCGAGATCGCTCTGCACGTAATGACGGGCAATACAGGGGCCGGAGCATCGTTACGTCACGGCCCGTCCCCGTCAATACAAGTCTATGGGACTTACCATAGACTTGCATTAAGGTGACGGGCTGTGATGTCATGAGGGGCGGAGCCATGACGTCACGCTGCTCTGGCCCCTGTATCGCCCGTCATTACGCACAGAACGGGACCGCGGCGATCTAACATCTTATCCCCTATCCTTTGGATAGGGGATAAGATGCCAGGGGCGGAGTACCCCTTTAAGGTGTGCCAAGAAAATATTCCCCAAATCATTGTTACCTTTGGCACCCAGAACTGTTCAGAGAGAGATTATCAATTCCTGTAATTTGCTCCAAATTCTTCTATCAGCTTGAGAAATAAGAAATGTAGAGTTATCGGACCAGAAAATGTTTTTCCACAGCACATTGATCCAACGTTTGCACTTTTTTGACACAATGATCATTAGCATAATGTGTCCTAACTCATTGTTCCTTAGCAAGGACGCCTATAACATAATACCGTAATGTACTAGTACACATGGTTCTGATGCAGTTTTTCTGTGCACCGCCTGTACATCAGAACCATTGTTGACATCTCTAACTTTTTTGTTGAATTGTTTGCGTCCACAGGATCCCCCCCTTTCACTAAATGTTTTTCCTTGGACACCATTCCCGGTATAATCTCAACATTGTTACATGAGAAAACCCCACAAGGTTGTGAAATCCTGTCCTCGGTTAGTCCTCATAGATAGACAATGGAGAACCTATAGAGATGCAACAAACTGACACAGTATTATGAATAAATATAAATCTTTATTATAAGCAGATAAGATAAAACCTGATAAAAAATCAGCAGCAGTTAGAAAGAAAACGACTCCGAACACAGATATCAGATAATGTCCAATAGGCACATGGAATGGCACATAAGTATAGGTATACAATACTCAATGAAAAGTGGACTTAAAAACAAGCCACAGTACATTATATATATATATATATATATATATATATATATATATATATATATATATATATAAAGAATACACCTAAAGATGCCTCAGTAAACCCAGTACACTAATGTAAACAAAAAGGACATGTAAAGAAGTGTAGCTAGTAAAGTGTCATTTGCCCAGTGCTATCGGCAGTATAAATGCAGGGAGACAAGGATGTTGCCCATACATATCTGAGGGGAAACAAACCACCTCAGTAAAAGTTGGAGCATCGGTTGTCCCTGAAAAAAATTATTAAACATATAAGACTGTCCATGCACCTAGCCAACTGACACCCAGCTATACTTACATAGGTCAGGAGCCTACCCCTACGTCATTTCGCTCACTCGCTTCCTCAGGGAGTGTCATATGGAGGGTAAGCGGAAGTTTATATACATGATATCGACCAATCAAACAAGTTCTATATGAATTAAATACCTGGTACAGCTATGCGCGCTGTAAGCGTGGCATGTAATGGTCTGCGCCATCTTGTTTTCAACCGCGCATGCGCACGGCACCACCGGAGTGCGTACATGTTGACGTCACCACGATGGTAGCGGGCGCACGCGCAGTGAACACAAGAAGCTAAAGCTGGTAAGGGAAAATCCAACGCATGCGCAGACAGATAGATAAGCTGCGCGTGCGTGGAGAAGGTAAGCCCGTATTCAACGGGCGCATATAACCTAGTAGTGGTAATATGGGGAGCGCTATATTAAGAACATAGACAACACAAACCACATGTAGTGATGACAAAAATGTGCAGAGTGCTCGTGCCCAAAATAAAATAAAGTGATCATGTTCGTGAAGACGTGAAACGTAATGAAAAACACAGAGTAAGATGTAATAGTAATATCACATGATGAGGCATAAATTTATAAAAAAAATGACACATAAATATATAGTAAATAAAGTGCATATGTGCATATGCAAATAAGTGCATGTAAGTGTATCCATGTTGGGTGTACTTATTCATATATATGTGTAAAATGAATAGGTGAATAGTGGAGTGTATTACAAAAATATTAATAAAAATAAAAATATCGGCCGAAAAATGAAAAATTTTTGGCCTCATAGATAGACAATGAAAGAATACTGTCAACAAGATGTATGAATACAATAGAAGAAATTATTGAGAAACCTGAAGACCCAAAGGGAAGACAAACCGGGTCCCACCGGGCTTATGCTGGACATCGCTGATCGGGTGGATGTCCGGCATTAACCCTTTAAAGGGTACCTCTCATCAAAAAAACTTTTGATACATTATAGATTAATATATGCAGAATAACTTTACAATTGCATGTTATTAAAAAATATGCTTCTTTCTATTTAATTTTCCACTTTAAAGAAATGACCACTAGGGGTCTCCCTACCAGTCCTGGCAGCAAGCATTTCAGACTCATGATGGAGTCCTAAACACTACGAGCTGCCAGTCTGCTTTGTTCACAAAGGAGAACACTCAGAGCTGCCAGCCTGCTTTGTTCACAGCCTGTTTGGCTGTGAACAAAGCAGGCTGGCAGCTCTGAGTGTTTAGGACTCCAGCATGAGTCAGAAATGCTTGCTGACAGGACTGATCGGGAAAAATACAATAGAAAGAAGCATATTTTTCATTAACATGCTATTGGAAAGTTATTCAACATTAATTAATCTAAAATATATCAAGTCATATTTATTTGATGAGAGGTACCCTTTAAATTCAGCTAACAAGGTTGATTGCGGCATCTAAATGGGGTAAATCCCCTTCCCGGCTAGCTCAGCAGGCTGATCGGGACTGGCAAAATCATGGCATCCCGATCAGCTGAGAGGATGGCGATAGGTCTCTTACCATCCTCCTCGCAGTCGGAGTGTAAAAAAAAAAATATATATATATATATATATATATATATATATATATATAAAAAAAAAGTAATAAATATAAATAAACACCTACCCTAATAAAAGTTAAAATCACCCCTCTTTTCCAATAAAATAATGTTAAAAAACGAAACAAAAAAAAAAACATATACGTGTGGTATTGTCGCATGTGTAAATGTCTGAACTATTAAAATATAATGTTAATTACCGTATTTTTCGCCGTATAAGACGCACTTTTTCTTCCCCAAAACTGGGGGGAAAAAGTCGGTGCGTCTTATACGGTGAATACACAACTATCGCGGCGGTCCCTGCGGCCATCAACGGCCGGGACCCGCGGCTAATACAGGACACCACCGATTGCGGTGATGCCCTGTATTAACCCTTCAGACGCGGCGATCAAAGCTGACCGCCGCGTATGAAGGGAAAGTGACACTAACCCGGCTGTTCAGTCGGGCTGTTCGGGACCGCCACGATTTCACAGCGGCGGTCCTGAATAGCCGGGTTAGTGCTTACAGGACATCGGGAGGGACCTTACCTGCCTCCTCGGTGTCTTCTCCGTTCAGGGATCCCCTGTATGGTCGGCGCTCTCCTTCCTCGTCGTCGCGTACGTGCGTCGGCGTGCGTAACTACGTGATGGCGGCGACGGAGAGCAAGGATACCAGGCCGGCAGCAGAGACGTTCCGGAGCGACCGGGACACGGCGACAGCGAGGGAGCGACATCCAGGGCAGCGGTGACGGGTCCGGAGCGGCAGGGACACGTGAGTATTACCTCCTATGCAGTGGTCTTCAATCGGCGGACCTCCAGATGTTGCAAAACTACAACTCCCAGCATGCCCGGACAGCCAACGGCTGTCCGGGCATGCTGGGAGTTGTAGTTTTGCAACATCTGGAGGTCCGCAGGTTGAAGACCACTATTGGGTTAAAAATCTTTATTTTATTAGATTTTGCACCTATAAATTGGGTGCGTCTTATACGCCGGTGCGTCCTATAGGGCGAAAAATACGGTAAACCTCAAGGACTAAGGCGCAAGCGTAAAAAAAAAAAATATCAAAGTCCAGAAATGCGTATTTTTGGTCACTTCATATACTAGAAAAAATGTTATAAAACGTGATCAAAAGGTGTCATCAAAACAAAAATAAACTCAATTAAAACAAGAGATCACGGCGCAAAAAAAAAAAAAATAGCCCTCATGCATCCCTAAATGCGGAAAAATAAAAAAGATAAGATTTTAAAAGTAATAAAATAAAACAAAACCTATATAAATTGGGTATCATTTTAATCGTATGGACCTACAGAATAAAGACAATGGGGGAGATTTATCAAAACCTGTGCAGAGGAAAAGTTACTGAGTTGCCCATAGCAACCAATCAGATTGCTTCTTTCATTTTCCAGAGGCCTTTTCAAAAGTGAAAGAAGAGATCTGATTGGTTGCTATGGGCAACTCAGTAACTTTTCCTCTGCACAGCTTTTGATAAATCTCCCCCAATGGGCCTAATTTACTAAGAGTGGAGTATAGTGTTCTTCGTGGGTTTTTGTTTTCAACAATTATTTTTCCATGTCCATTGTACCTTGTATTGTCAATTTTCCCTACGTTTTTTGCTCTTTTTACGCCTGCTCCGAGCTGTCAGGGTTTCCAGAGCTCAAATCTACCTCATTTTATGTGGAAATATGAGAAAATTTGTAGGTTTCTTTCAAAAACGTAGTTTTTTTTGGGGTAGACACGCCCCTTTTCCCTAATGGCTGTCACGATGCCGGCTGGCAGGTAGTGGACCCTCTGTGCCAGAGAGGGATTGGCGTGGACCGTGCTAGTGGACCGGTTCTAAGCCACTACTGGTTTTCACCAGAGCCCGCCGCAAAGCGGGATGGTCTTGCTGCGGCGGTAGTGACCAGGTCGTATCCACTAGCAACGGCTCACCTCTCTGGCTGCTGAAGATAGGCGCGGTACAAGGGAGTAGGCAGAAGCAAGGTCGGACGTAGCAGAAGGTCGGGGCAGGCAGCAAGGATCGTAGTCAAGGGCAACGGCAGAAGGTCTGGAAACACTGGCAAGGGACACACAAGGAACGCTTTCACTGGCACTAAGGCAACAAGATCCGGCAAGGGAGTGCAAGGGAAGTGAGGTAATATAGGGAGTGCACAGGTGATAACTCTAATTGGAACCACTGCGCCAATCAGCGGCGCAGTGGCCCTTTAAATCGCAGAGACCCGGCGCGCGCGCGCCCTAGGGAGCGGGGCCGCGCGCGCCGGGACAGAACAGACGGGGAGCGAGTCAGGTAGGAGAGCCGGAGTGCGCATCGCGAGCGGGCGCTACCCGCATCGCGAATCGCATCCCGGCTAGCAGCAGGATCGCAGCGCCCCGGGTCAGAGGACGTGACCGGAGCGCTGCAGCGGAGGAGGTGAAGCGAGCGCTCCGGGGAGGAGCGGGAACCCGGAGCGCTCGGCGTAACAGTACCCCCCCCCTTGGGTCTCCCCCTCTTCTTGGAGCCTGAGAACCTGAGGAGCAGACTTTTGTCAAGGATGTTGTCCTCAGGTTCCCAGGATCTCTCTTCAGGACCACAACCCTCCCAGTCTACTAAAAAAAAAATTTTTTCCTCTGACCTTTTTGGCAGCCAAAATCTCCTTGACCGAGAAGACGTCCGAGGAGCCGGAAACAGGAGTGGGAGGAACAGATTTGGGAGAAAAACGGTTGAGGATGAGTGGTTTGAGAAGAGAGACGTGAAAGGCATTAGGGATACGAAGAGAAGGAGGAAGAAGAAGTTTATAAGAGACAGGATTAATTTGACACAGAATTTTGAAAGGACCAAGATAGCGTGGTCCCAACTTGTAGCTAGGGACACGGAAGCGGACATATTTAGCGGAGAGCCATACCTTGTCTCCAGGGGAAAAAACGGGGGGAGCTCTTCTTTTCTTATCCGCGAACCTCTTCATGCGTGAAGAAGCCTGTAAGAGAGAATTTTGGGTCTCTCTCCATATAATGGAAAGGTCACGAGAAATTTCATCCACAGCGGGCAGACCAGAGGGCAAGGGGGTAGGGAGGGGGGGAAGAGGGTGACGGCCGTACACCACGAAAAATGGGGATTTGGAGGAAGATTCAGAGACCCTGAAATTATACGAGAATTCGGCCCATGGAAGGAGATCTGCCCAGTCATCCTGGCGGGAGGAAACAAAATGTCGCAAATAATCACCCAGGATCTGGTTAATTCTTTCTACTTGTCCATTGGACTGGGGATGATATGCAGAGGAAAAATTTAATTTAATCTTGAGTTGTTTACAGAGAGCTCTCCAGAATTTAGACACGAATTGGACCCCTCTATCCGAGACAATCTGCGTAGGCAACCCGTGAAGACGAAAAATGTGTACAAAAAATTGTTTAGCCAACTGAGGCGCAGAAGGAAGACCAGGAAGAGGAATGAAATGTGCCATTTTGGAGAATCGATCAACGACCACCCAAATAACGGTGTTGCCACGGGAAGGGGGTAAATCAGTAATAAAATCCATACCAATCAGAGACCAAGGCTGTTCGGGGACAGGCAGAGGATGAAGAAAACCAGCGGGCTTCTGGCGAGGAGTCTTATCCCGGGCACAGATAGTGCAGGCTCGCACAAAGTCCCCAACATCCGTCTCCAGAGTCGGCCACCAATAGAAGCGGGAGATGAGTTGCACAGATTTCTTGATGCCCGCATGACCTGCGAGATGGGAGGAGTGACCCCATTTGAGGATTCCGAGGCGTTGGCGTGGAGAAACAAAGGTCTTTCCTGGAGGGGTCTGTCTGATGGAGGCAGGAGAAGTGGAGATCAGGCAGTCAGGTGGAATGATGTGTTGCGGAGGGAGATCAACTTCTGAGGCATCCGAGGAACGAGAGAGAGCATCGGCTCTAATGTTCTTATCGGCAGGACGAAAGTGAATCTCAAAATTAAATCGGGCAAAGAACAGAGACCACCGGGCCTGGCGAGGATTCAGCCGTTGGGCAGACTGGAGGTAGGAGAGGTTCTTGTGGTCGGTGTAGATAATAACAGGAAATCTTGATCCCTCCAGCAGATGCCTCCATTCCTCAAGTGCTAATTTAATGGCTAGAAGCTCTCGATCCCCGATGGAGTAGTTCCTCTCCGCTGGAGAGAAGGTCCTAGAGAAAAAACCACAAGTGACAGCATGCCCGGAAGGATTTTTTTGTAGAAGAACAGCTCCAGCTCCTACTGAGGAGGCATCAACCTCCAATAGGAAGGGTTTGGAAGGGTCAGGTCTGGAGAGCACGGGAGCCGAAGAAAAGGCAGACTTGAGTTGTTTAAAGGAGTCTTCTGCTTGAGGAGGCCAGGACTTGGGATCAGCATTTTTCTTGGTTAAAGCCACGATAGGAGCCACAATGGTAGAAAAATGTGGAATAAATTGCCTGTAATAATTGGCGAACCCCAAAAAGCGTTGGATAGCACGGAGTCCGGAGGGGCGTGGCCAATTTAAGACGGCAGAGAGTTTGTCTGGATCCATCTGTAGTCCCTGGCCAGAGACCAAATATCCTAGAAAAGGAAGAGATTGGCATTCAAACAGACATTTCTCAATTTTGGCATAGAGTTGGTTGTCACGAAGTCTCTGAAGAACCATACGGACATGCCGGCGGTGTTCCTCTAGATTGGCAGAAAAAATTAGGATATCGTCCAGATATACCACAACACAGGAGTATAATAAATCACGAAAAATTTCATTGACAAAGTCTTGGAAGACGGCAGGGGCATTGCACAGTCCAAAGGGCATGACCAGATACTCAAAGTGTCCATCTCTGGTGTTAAATGCCGTTTTCCACTCGTCCCCCTCTCTGATGCGGATGAGGTTATAGGCGCCTCTTAAGTCCAATTTAGTGAAGATGTGGGCACCTTGGAGGCGATCAAAGAGTTCAGAGATGAGGGGTAAGGGGTAGCGGTTCTTAACCGTGATTTTATTAAGACCGCGGTAGTCAATGCAAGGACGTAGGGAGCCATCTTTTTTGGAGACAAAGAAAAATCCGGCTCCGGCAGGAGAGGAGGATTTACGGATAAAGCCCCTTTTTAGATTCTCCTGGACGTATTCGGACATGGCAAGAGTCTCTGGGGCAGAGAGAGGATAAATTCTGCCCCGGGGTGGAGTAGTACCCGGGAGGAGGTCGATAGGGCAATCATAAGGCCTGTGAGGAGGTAGAGTCTCAGCTTGTTTTTTGCAGAAAACATCCGCGAAGTCCATATAGGCCTTAGGGAGACCGGTTACTGGAGGAACCACAGAGTTACGGCAAGGGTTACTGGGAACCGGTTTTAGACAGTTCTTGGAACAAGAGGACCCCCAACTCTTGATCTCCCCAGTGGACCAATCCAGGGTTGGGGAATGAAGTTGAAGCCAGGGAAGTCCAAGGAGAATCTCCGAGGTGCAATTGGGGAGGACCAAAAGTTCAATCCTCTCATGATGAGATCCGATGCTCATAAGAAGGGGCTCCGTGCGGAAACGTATGGTACAGTCCAATCTTTCATTATTTACACAATTGATGTAGAGGGGTCTGGCGAGACTGGTCACTGGGATGTTGAACTTGTTGACGAGAGAGGCCAAAATAAAATTTCCTGCAGAACCAGAGTCCAAGAAGGCCACTGTAGAGAAGGAGAAGGCAGAAGCAGACATCCGCACAGGCACAGTAAGACGTGGAGAAGCAGAGTAGACATCAAGGACTGTCTCACCTTTGTGCGGAGTCAGCGTACGTCTTTCCAGGCGGGGAGGACGGATAGGACAATCCCTCAGGAAGTGTTCGGTACTAGCACAGTACAGGCAGAGGTTCTCCATACGGCGTCGTGTCCTCTCTTGAGGTGTCAGGCGAGACCGGTCGACCTGCATAGCCTCCACGGCGGGAGGCACAGGAACAGATTGCAGGGGACCAGAGGAGAGAGGAGCCGAGGAGACGAAACGCCTCGTGCGAACAGAGTCCATATCTTGGCGGAGTTCCTGACGCCTTTCAGAAAAACGCATGTCAATGCGAGTGGCTAGGTGAATAAGTTCATGTAGATTAGCAGGAATTTCTCGTGCGGCCAGAACATCTTTAATGTTGCTGGATAGGCCTTTTTTGAAGGTCGCGCAGAGGGCCTCATTATTCCAGGACAATTCTGAAGCAAGTGTACGGAATTGTACGGCATACTCGCCAACGGAAGAATTACCCTGGACCAGGTTCAACAGGGCAGTCTCAGCAGAAGAGGCTCGGGCAGGTTCCTCAAAGACACTTCGGATTTCCGAGAAGAAGGAGTGTACAGAGGCAGTGACGGGGTCATTGCGGTCCCAGAGCGGTGTGGCCCATGACAGGGCTTTTCCGGACAGAAGACTGACTACGAAAGCCACCTTAGACCTTTCAGTGGGAAACAGGTCCGACATCATCTCCAGATGCAGGGAACATTGGGAAAGGAAGCCACGGCAAAACTTAGAGTCCCCATCAAACTTATCCGGCAAGGATAAGCGTATCCCAGGAGCGGCCACTCGCTGCGGAGGAGGTGCAGGAGCTGGCGGAGGAGATGACTGCTGAAGCTGTGGTAGCAACTGTTGTAGCAAAACGGTCAGTTGAGACAGCTGTTGGCCTTGATGCGCAATCTGTTGTGACTGCTGGGCGACCACCGTGGTGAGGTCAGCGACAACTGGCAGAGGAACTTCAGCGGGATCCATGGCCGGATCTACTGTCACGATGCCGGCTGGCAGGTAGTGGACCCTCTGTGCCAGAGAGGGATTGGCGTGGACCGTGCTAGTGGACCGGTTCTAAGCCACTACTGGTTTTCACCAGAGCCCGCCGCAAAGCGGGATGGTCTTGCTGCGGCGGTAGTGACCAGGTCGTATCCACTAGCAACGGCTCACCTCTCTGGCTGCTGAAGATAGGCGCGGTACAAGGGAGTAGGCAGAAGCAAGGTCGGACGTAGCAGAAGGTCGGGGCAGGCAGCAAGGATCGTAGTCAAGGGCAACGGCAGAAGGTCTGGAAACACTGGCAAGGGACACACAAGGAACGCTTTCACTGGCACTAAGGCAACAAGATCCGGCAAGGGAGTGCAAGGGAAGTGAGGTAATATAGGGAGTGCACAGGTGATAACTCTAATTGGAACCACTGCGCCAATCAGCGGCGCAGTGGCCCTTTAAATCGCAGAGACCCGGCGCGCGCGCGCCCTAGGGAGCGGGGCCGCGCGCGCCGGGACAGAACAGACGGGGAGCGAGTCAGGTAGGAGAGCCGGAGTGCGCATCGCGAGCGGGCGCTACCCGCATCGCGAATCGCATCCCGGCTAGCAGCAGGATCGCAGCGCCCCGGGTCAGAGGACGTGACCGGAGCGCTGCAGCGGAGGAGGTGAAGCGAGCGCTCCGGGGAGGAGCGGGAACCCGGAGCGCTCGGCGTAACAATGGCCATGCCAAAAAGTTAAACAGATTTGTAAATGATTTCTATTAAAAAATCTTCACCCTTCCAGTACATATTAGCAGCTGTATGCTACAGAGGAAATTCTTTTCTTTTTGAATTTCTTTTTTGTCTTGTCCACAGTGCTCTCTGCTGACACCTAATGCCCGTATCAGGAACTGTCCAGAGGAGGAGAAAATCCTCATTGCAAACCTGTCCTGCTCTGGACAGTTCCTGACACGGACAGAGGTGTCAGCAGAGAGCACTGTGGACAACACAAAAAAGAAATTCAAAAAGAAAAGAATTTCCTCTGTAGCATACAGCTGCTAAAAATTACTGGAAGGGTAAAGATTTTTTAATAGAAGTCATTTACAAATCTGTTTAACTTTCTAGCACCCGTTGATTTAAAAAAATAATAATAAAATGTTTTCCACCGGAGTACCCCTTAAAGGGGTACTCTGCCCCTAGACATCTTATCCCTTATCCAAAGGATAGGGGATAAGATGTCTGATCGTGGGGGTCCCGCCGCTGGGGACCCCCGGGATCCTGGCTGCAGCACCCTGCTGTCATTACTGCACAGTGACGGGCGATACAGGGGCCGGAACATCAAGACGTCACAGCTCCGTGACATCATGGACCGCCCCGTCAATACAAGTCTATGGCAGGGGGGTGGCGGCAGTCACACCCCCTCCTATAGACTTGCATTAGGGGGACGGGCCGTGGCGGCACGAGGAGGTGGAGCCGTGACATCACGATGCTCCGGCCCCAGTATCGCCCGTCATTACACACAGAGCAAGTTAGCCCTGTGCAGTAATGGCAGCGGGGTGCTGCAGCCGAGATCCCGGGGGTCCCCAGCGGCGAGACCCCCACGATCTGACATCTTATGTAAGATGTTTTTGGCCAGAATACCTCTTTAAAGGGGTACTCCGGTGGAAAACTTTTTTTTTTTTTTTTTTTAAATGAACTGGTGCCAGAAAGTTAAACAGATTTGTAAATGACTTCTATTTAAAAATCTTAATCCTTCCAGTACTTTTTAGGGGCTGTATACTACAGAGGAAATGCTTTTCTTTTTAGATGACTCTGATGTCATGACCACAGTGCTCTCTGCTGACCTCTGCTGTCTATTTTAGGTACTGTCCGGAGCAGCATATGTTTGCGATGAGGATTTTCTCCTGTTCTTAAAATGGACAGCGGAGGTCAGTAGAGAGCACTGTGGTCATGACATCAGAGAAATCTGAAAAGATAAGCATTTCCTCTGTAGTATACAGCCCCTAAAAAGTACTGGAAGGATTAAGATTTTTAAATAGAAGTAATTTACAAATCTGTTTAACTTTCTGGCACCAGTTGTTTTAAAAAAAAAAAAAGTTTTCCACGGTAGTACCCCTTTAAAGCATTCTCTAAAAAAAAAAATTATGACTTTTTACTTTTAATATTCAAAATGTATGGGTTTGTGTGTGTGTGTGTGTGGGGGGGGGGGGATTTCTTAAAGGGGTACTCTGGTGAAAACCTTTTTTCTTTTAAATCAACTGGTGGCAGAAAGTTAAACATATTTGTAAATTACTTCTATTAAAAAATCTTAATCCTTCCAGTACTTATTAGCTGCTGAATGCTACAGAGGAAATTCCTTTCTTTTTGGAACACTGATGACATCACGAGCACAGTGCTCTCTGCTGACATCTCTGTCCATTTTAGCAACCATGCACAGCAGATGTATGCTAAGGGCAGCATGGTGGCTCAGTGGTTAGCACTGCTGCCTTGCAGTGCTGGGGACTTGGGTTCAAATCTCACTAAGGACAACAATAAATAAAGCGTTATTATTATTATTATTATTATAATAACATCAGCAGAGAGAACTGTGCTCGTGATGTCATCAGAGAGCATTCCAAAAAGAAAGGAATTTCCTCTGTAGTATTCAGCAGCTAATAAGTACAGGAAGGATTAAGATTTTTTAATAGTAGTAATTTACAAATATGTTTATCTTTCTGCCACCAGTTGATTTAAAAGAAAAAAGGTTTTCACCGGAGTACCCCTTTAAGTTAATAAACAAAATATGAAAAAAAAAAAGTGTCTGCTATAGGACCGCTTGTTCCCAAGAAATTCCATTAATCATAGTCACATCCTAAGTAACTGGTTGTTCTGTTTGTTTTGTTGTTGCACATTTTATGTTGTTTTTTTTTTTTTTCTATTCATTTTACCTTTACTGGCCTGTTTGTCAGTGTATTATTATGTGTTTGCTTTGTTGGATGAACAATATAAAATCTGATGAATAGCCAGTTTTTTTTCTTCTTGCTTTTTCTACACAAGACTTTAAAGAATTTTTAATGGACTGGCTCCACAGAATATATCATTGTGCGTTTTAAGCGATGTTCAGGCTTGGTCAAGGCAATTTATATTCAGCATCCAGCCTGAGCTGTTTCTTCATAACATTTACTACTTTATTTTATCTCCATACACAGAAATAACTTGAAGGTCCTTGGCCCCAGTGCAAAATCTTTAACATGTGTTGTATTTGGAAGAGAGACCAGGCCAGGTAACTGCTACCTCAGCTACAATCTCAGTTAAAGGGGTATTCCAGGAATTTTTTTATTTGACTGTGTAGTGTATAAGATAGTGTCTGTACCTGTGCGTGACGGTTTTCTCACAATTCTTCTGTGATTTTCACCCCAATATTTATTTTAAACAGCATACAAAATGACTGTTGTCTTAGATTTTTCCCAGGTTGCAATGCGGCCGATACCTGACATCACTAGTCAGCTGATGGCAGGGAGCCTGTCTGCTTCAATGGGTGGAGGGATCGCTTGGTGGGGGAGAGAGATCAATCTGCAACTAATTGTATTTATGCAACAGATGTAGGCACCGTGATGGAAAAAACACAGGTCTTTTGAATGGATGCAGCTCATTTATGTTTCAATGGGTGGGGTGGCTCATGTGTGGGAGGGAGGAAAATGGAAATATGGAATTTGTAGGCAAAGAAGCAAACTCAAAAAGGAAATACCAGTTCACAAAAAGCTAGCCACAGTATTATGGTAATCTCACAACATAGCCATTTAGCCCCAAGACAAGCGCAGATCTTTCCTAAGCATGTCCATTACTGTCTGCCAGGTACGTACTAAAATCACCTTATGGTAGATAACCCCTTTAAATTGGTTGGTTAAGGACTTTACCAAGCACCATGTCGGTGCCATGGTAAAATTAACTATGTCATAGCCACACAATATACCATAAATAGATGGAGGTCCCGGGTCTTTGGGACCCGCACCAATCTCCAGATCCCTGTCCTATTCACTTCTATCAAAACAGGATGACCGTAAATTCAGGAGTTAGTCCGGCGCAGAGAGGAACCATCAGGGAGCCAGATAAAATCGATGGATTTTTTAGAATCAACGCGTTTCGCTGCGCATGCGCAGCTTCATCAGGCATCGCCTATTCATAGACTATTCACTTCCATGACAGTTATGGAAATAGCAGAACACAGTGGCCCAGTTGTTTCTCAGTCCCAGTGGGCCCAATTGGGTGACCTTCATTCTAGAAAGGAGTGACCTGCGTCTCTTATCATTTCCTGCTGATTCTAAGATGAGATAACGTTTTTAAGGAACAGTCTGAGCAAAACTAATATAGTGTGTGCTAGTAGCGGTGGATTCTCTGTATCCCGTGATCCAGTAGTGACAGATACTATGCAGGCTTCACCATCTCATAGTGATGTGGACTGAAAGGGTTATCCTCTATTCACAGTACAGTGATCCCTCAACTTACAATGGCCTCAACATATAATAGTTTCAACATACAATGGTCTTTTCTGGACCATTGTAACTTGTAACCAGACTCAACATACAATGCTATGGAATCTGCAAAACATGTCAAGGGCTGGAAGAACCAAACAATCAGAATGGGCATTCACTGGTAAAACCCCTGTATTCCTAAAGTGCATGCAGTGACTGGTGTCTGGTATTGCCCCCTACAGTACAGGGAGGTATTACATGATCTGTACTCTTTACCTGTATTACTGAAGTGTATGCACTGACTGGTGTCTGGTAGCGCCCCCTACAGTACAGGGAGGTATTACATGTTCTGTACTCTTTACCGGTATTACTGAAGTGTATGCACTGCCTGGTGTCTGGTAGCGCCCCCTACAGTACAGGGAGGTGTTACATGTTCTGTACTCTTTACCGGTATTACTGAAGTGTATGCACTGCCTGGTGTCTGGTAGCGCCCCCTACAGTACAGGGAGGTATTAAATGTTCTGTACTCTTTACCTGTATTACTGAAGTGTATGCACTGACTGGAGTCTGGTAGCGCCCCCTACAGTACAGGGAGGTATTACATGTTCTGTACTCTTTACCTGTATTACTGAAGTGTATGCACTGCCTGGTGTCTGGTAGTGCCCCCTACAGTACAGGGAGGTATTACATGTTCTGTACTACTCTTTATCTGTATTACTGAAGTGCATGCACTGCCTGGTGTCTGGTAGCGCCCCCTACAGTACAGGGAGGTATTACATGTTCTGTACTCTTTACCTGTCCCAGGGTTAGCTTCTCCTTTGGGCATCAGGTGAGGGCGACTCCATTTTCCTTTTTTTTTTTTTTTAGGACATTGCGTGTTCTGTACAGGCCCCTGAAGAAGCTTCTGTCCTCTACACATACCAGTGTTTCCCAAAGAGGTTGCCTCCAGCTTTTGCAAAACTACAACTCCCAGCATGCCCGGACAGCCTTTGGCTGTCCGGGCATGCTGGGAGTTGTAGTTTTGCAACAGTTGGAGGCACCCTGGTTGGGAAACACTGACATAGACAGTGATTACAGCTCCCAGCAGATCTTTCTTACTTTTATATGTAACTATTTGCTTTATCTGTATTCATTATCTACTTATTTTTCTTTAATCCTCACTTTTTCCTATTTTCGGATGACATTTTGGTGGCTTCAGAACCAATTACCAGGTTTCCATAGAGTTCTGGTCTCAACATACAATGGTTTCAACATACAATGGTCATCCCGGAACCAATTAATATTGTAACTTGAGGGACCACTGTATAGGGAATAAGTGATCGCTGGGGTACAACTACTTGGGCCCCCCATGATCTCCAGAACAGGTCCCCTGTCTCTTTCCTTGGAGCGCTCTGGCCCCCACCTTCTGAGATGAACTGGTCTCGGCAGCCAATCACCACTCAGCCAATCACCAGTTACAGCCATGTCCCACCTCAGATGGTGGGGGCTGTAGCACTATGAGGTAAGAGGCTGGCCCTGTTCTGGAGATGTCAGAGGTCACCGTGATCGATGCGCCCGCGATCATAACAATATCCCCTATTCACCAGATAACCCCCTTTAACCTCGGGGAGCCCCTAGGTTTGTGTAGTCCAGAATATTGTGGATTGGCAGAGATTGAGAACTGAGACAAAAATGCAGTTATATCAGCAGGAATTGGCAACTTGATGACAGAAAAGGCAAATCAATTCCAGTAAACAATCCAGGGTTCAAATCTGTAGAACAAAAGTTACAGCAAGCCAAGAGTTAAAGGGTTACTCCGGTGGAAAACTTTTTTTTTTTTTTTTTTAAATCAACTGGTGCCAGAAAGTTAAACAGATTTGTAAATTACTTCTATTTAAAAAAAATCTTAATCCTTCCAATACTTATTAGCTGCTGAATACTACAGAGGAAATTATTTTCTTTTTGGAACACAGAGCTCTCTGCTGACATCACGAGCACAGTGCTCTCTACTGACATCTCTGTCCATTTTAGGAACTGTCCAGAGCAGCATATATTTGCTATGGGGATTTTCTCCTACTCTGGACAGTTCTTAAAATGGACAGAGATGTCAGTAGAGAGCACTGTGCTCGTGATGTCAGCAGAGAGCTCTGTGTTCCAAAAAGAAAAGAATTTCCTCTGTAATTCCTCTGTAAATGTAAAAAAAAAAGTTTTCCACCGGAGTACCCCTTTAAATCGGCAAAGTTTTCGGTACAATACCTTTTACCCAACAAGCTCTTTAGGTTAGGAAGTGGTTTTAAAGTGGGCAGCAACCTTCAAAGTGTTAGGCCGGGTTCACACCACGTTTTTGCAGTACAATTCCCGTATACGTTTCAATTTGAAAACCGTACGGAACCGTATTGAAAACCGTATGCATTGACTCTCCATTGAAACCCGTATGCCAAAAGATGTATCAGGTTGTGTCCGTTTTGCATCCTGTACGGTTATGTCCGTTTTTTTCCCGTACCCAAAACAGTAGCCTAGAACGGTTTTTGGTCCGGGTGAAAAACCGTATTGAAACGTATACGTTTTTTTTTTTTTAAACATGGGAGTCAATGAGAATCGTACAGAACTGTATGTGCGTACGGTTCCATCCGGTTTTTGACTATGCACAGTTTTTTTCTTGGAATTTCCATCAAACAAGTGAAACTTTATTCAGAATGGAATGAAAAGTTAAAAACGTATACGTTTTTTTCTTTAAATAAAAAAAAAAAAAGGATGCAACCGGACATAATTTTTCAAACTGTATACGGTTATTAAAGGCGTATTCTGGGCAAAAACATCTTATCCTCTATCGAAAGGATAGGGGATAAGATGTCTGATCGCGGGGGGCCCGCCGCTGGGACCCCCTGCGATCTCCCTGCAGCAGCCCGCATTCTATTCGTAGCTGCGTCTGAATTTTCAGAAACCTCCGGGCTTCCGAGACGGGGAAGTAACGTCACGCCACGCCCCCTCCATTCATTTCTATGGGAGGGGACATAACGACCACAACGACCCCCCTCCCTTAGACATGAATGGAGGGGGCGTAGCTTCACGTCACGTCCCCGTCTCGGAAGCCCAGAGTTTTCCAAAACTTCCGACGCAGCTACGCATCGAATGCGGGCTGCTGCAGGGAGATCGCGCGGGGGGTCCCAGCGGCGCCCCCCCGCGATCAGACATCTTATCCCCTATCCTTTCAATAGGGGATAAGATGTTTTTTCCCGGAATACCCCTTTAACTAAAGATTTTTTTTTAATAGAAGTCATTTAAAATCTGTTTAACTGTCTGGCACCAGTTGATTTAAAAAAAAAAATATATATATATATTTCACCGGAGTACCCCTTTAAGAGAACATGTATTCTAGACTGCTGCTTCCTCCATTTGTCCAGTCTTTTGCAGCAGGCATGGCTTGGCCTATAGGTCAGTGCTGGAATAGTGCCGGTAAGTTCTTCCCTATAGTTCTCCTCCTTGTCTCGGGTTCATCTGCCCGTGCTCACCCATTCTTATAATTAATGGTTCTCCGCCATTGTAGCCGTTCTCACCTCACTGCATTTCCTGGGCTCCCGATCATTTCAGAAATGTCATGCTTGTTTTCCAGCCCCTAGAAGCGGCCCGTTGCTGAAAAACACTGACATTTACCAAGTTCATTCACCTGACACTGTAACCCATAATAATAAAGTAGATATTATGATAAATGGGGCCACTGAGTGCTCCCAAAGATAAGGCTCGTCTTTTGTAGTCTGGCTGTATGTGGAATCCTATAGATCTTGAGATCGTGGGCACCGATACACTTTGCTGTCGGCATCATAGATTGGCTTTGCGTGTTACAGGTATAAATTTTTCCAGTCGAGTTGACTTTGGATTTTTTTTATTTTTTTAAATCAACTAGCGCCAGAAAGTTAAACAGATTTGTAAATTACTTCTATTAAAAAATCTTAATCCTTCCAGTACTTATTAGAAAATTATTTTCTTTTTGGAACACAGTGCTCTCTGCTGATCTCATGAGCACAGTGCTCTCTGCTGACATCTCTGTCCATTTTAGGAACTGTCCAGAGCAGCAGATGTTTGCTATGGGGATTTTCTCCTACTCTGGACAGTTCTTAAAATGGACAGAGATGTCAGCAGAGAGCACTGTGCTTGTGATGTCAGCAGAGAGCTCTGTGTTCCAAAAAGAAAAGAATTTCCTCTGTAGTATTCAGCAGCTAAAAAGTACTGGAAGGATTAAGATTTTTTTAATAGAAGTAATTTACAAATCTGTGTAACTTTCTGGCACCAGTAGATTAAATAAAAGAAATAATAATTACACCGGAGTACCCCTTTAAAGGGGTAGCCCAAATGCAGTAATGTCTGCTCACCGCCAGATGCCGATCCTTGACACACCTGTGTTCAATGGACCCGCCGGTCCCGCCCCGGCTTCAACAGCGTATAGAAAGGAAGGATTGTCCGGCACCAGGTATGTTCTTAAAAGAAGCGATCTTTTAAGAACATACCTGGTGCCGGATAATCCTTCCTTCCTTTAAAGGGGTACTCCGGTGGAAAAAAAAAATTTCAGAATAAACTGGTACCAGAAAGTTATACAGATGTGTAAATTACATCTATTTAAAAATCTTAATCCTTCCAGTACTTATCAGCAGCTGTATGCTCCATAGGAAGTTATTTTCTTTTTCAATTTATTTTCTGTCTGACCACAGTGCTCTTTGCTGACACCTCTGTCCATTTTAGGAACTGTCCATAGTAGGAGCAAATTCCCAAAGCAAACCTCTCCTGCTCTGGACAGTTCCTGACACGGACAGGGGTGTCAGCAGAGAGCACTGTGGTCAGACAGAAAGGAAATTCAAAAAGAAAAGAACTTCCTGTTGAACATACAGCAGCTGATGAGTACTGGAAGGATTAAGATTTTTAAATAGAAGTAATTTACAAATCTCCAAAGAATTTCGTCCGGCACTCAAGGTAGGAGATAAAACAGGCTTGTCTTTATTTATAAAGCAGTTCATATACAGAAGAATGGTCTGACGCGTTTCACCCGCTGCGGGGCTTAATCGTAGACTGACACATCTTATACAAACATGGTTAAAATATTGAAATTACTGGTCATTTACGTCATTAAAAGTAAAATCATGTGGCAAAGCTGGACCGGACTAGCCCGCTACCTGATTTCATCATAGAAGTCTGTTCATACTAACATTGATGATGGAGGTGCGATTCACTCGCGGTACCATAGATCTATGGTACCGCGAGTGAATCGCACCTCTATCATCAATGTTAGTATGAACAGACTTCTATAATTGAACTGCTTTATAAATAAAGACAAGCCTGTTTTATCTCCTACCTTGAGTGCCGGCCGAAATTCTTTGGAGTTCGCGAGACTGCCGTGGGCGGAACCGGCTGGTCCGCAGCACAGGTGGGAGAAACTATCGGCGCTGGTGCGAGTGGTATCCATGCTTTCTGTGTTTAATTTATAAATCTGTAGAACTTTTCTGTCATCAGTTGATTAAAAAAAAATATATATATTTTCCAACGGAGTACCCCTTTAAGTTGGAAGTTCATCTGTGATATAGAAGCAGAATAACTTTCCTGTCTGCCAGGGACGTAACCATTGGTTGTTTTTGCACTGGGGCCTGAGGGAGTACATAAGGTGCAACCTTTTTAGTGTAACCTGACTGCCCTAGACCTCAGCTTAGTGACATCACTGTGTGCGATTACATCACATAGAGCAGTGGTCCCCGACCCTGCCACTGTGTCACACTACCTTCAACCAGTGCTGTGGAGTCGGAGTCGAGGAGTCTGAGTCGGACGAAATTTTGGGTACCTGGAGTCGGAGTCGGCAAACAATGCACCGACTCCTACTAAATTTAGATTGGAATAAATAAAAAAAAGCAAGTTGAAATGTCCCAATTCACAAAAAGTTATAATTAATGACTTCTCTACTGTAAGAATAAAGACCAATGCATGCAGTGCCTCACGTAACCGTAAAACGAACACGTTAAGTGACCGTGAAGAAGCATGCTTTTCATGTGCTTCACTATATGGCACGCAACGCACAATTAGGAGCAGCAATACTTCTACTTTCCATAGTGTTGTGTTCTGCTGTTACATGGGTAACCTAGCCTCTCACTGATAAGGGATTAAGTAAATATGTTTTTTGCAGGTCTAGAGACACTTGTATAAGTGAAGGGAATGGAGGGTCAATAGTTCAAGACTGAAGCTGTAAACCATTTGAAAAACTGCTGCCATTCAGCTAAGGCTATAAAAACTTGTAAACTCCGATTGTTAGCTTAAACTTTAAACATGACTATGGGATTCTACTAGGGAAATCATGTTTTATAATAAATGTCCCTCCCACTGCCCTGTCTTCAGCAGCAGATCAGCACACAAAAAGGAGAAGGCAGCAGCTTCTGCCCAACTACCTCTCTCTCTCTGCTAGAAGAGCTTAGAAGAACTTGGTGGAACAGCTTCTTGGATTCAACTGTAAGTGTTTATAAATACATTCGCATATTAATACAGAGGAGTCGGAAGTACAAAAAACTGCGGAGTCGGAACATTTATCTACCGACTCCACATGTGGTTTCACAATTGGGAAGTGCTGTTAAATATATTTCATTACAAAGAATAAACGTATCTGGAAAAAAAACACAGCAGAGCTTCTCATGGGAAAGTAGTCATGATGACGTCAGTGTGCCCTTCAGTATTTGATGAAGAATCGGGGAAATCTTGCTCACCTTTTGTGGTTGTGTGCCAGACACAACCACCTATGACAGCATGTAAGGTCGGTGCAGCCACCCGGGTTTCGGCGGTCAGTGGTTTTCACCCGAATGTAGAGATGACAATGAAGGAACAAAATTCCACGGGTCCTCGGCGCAAACGGTCTGATAAACTCACATTCCGTATAAGCTAAAGCTAGAAGATAAACTCACATGTATAAGAATGTAGTCCATTTATTAAAGTGCCAAAACGAGCAAACGCATTTCGAGGCCTTTACTTGCCTCTTCATCAGTCATTACGAATGCAAAAAATATATACAGCGCCGGATGGAGGACATGCCCTGTGCTGCCATACACGCATCTCTTAGGTGTTTGGTAAGTTAAAGTGGGGTAATATAGCAGTCGGAGAGGTCGCAACGGTGGGACTAGTCAGACTCGAGGTGAGCAGCACTTGTTAAATCCTGGATGTTATCTCTGAAGCAGATAGAACTGTACACATCTCAGCGAGACGGATTGAATCATTTCATTTTGCAGCAGAGAAGTGACTCCCCCGCTGTGTCGAGGTGACTGCTGCGGCAGGAATGAAAATAACACTGTAACCATCGAGTTTTCAGGAAAACTTTGATGTTGTGCATGGTTTTGATGATAGGATGTGCCTGCGAAAAGTTTTCTGTAGTAGCAGTGATAAGTGTGCGCCAGCGACCAACCATCCATAGAGCAAATTAACTATACGATGATCACTTTTTTAGCATCAACTTCATATACTTGTCTACTATAGTATTTTCTGCCCAGACTTCATATACTTGACTTCCTTTTTCCTCCATTCCACCACTGTTCTTTGGTATTGTTACATAATTCATAGTTCACAAGGTGGAAAATAGACCAAAAAAAAAGTCCATCAAGACCTATATCCCTATTTTGTCCTTACTGAGTGGGTATGTCACTTAAAGGGGTATTCCAGTTTTTTTTTTTTTATTTGACTATGCTACAGGGGCTGTAAAGTTAGTGTAGTTCATAATATAGTGTCTGTACCTGTGTGTGACGGTTTTCTCACACTTCTGATGTGATTTTCACCCCAATATTTATTTTTACCAGCATACAAAATGTCTCAGATTTTTCCCAGGTACCAATGCGGCCGAGACCTGACATCACTAGTCAGCTGATGACAGGGAGTCTGTCTGCTTCAATGGGTGGAGCGATCGCTTGGTGGGAGAGAGTTAAATCTGCAACTAATGCAACAGCTGTAGGCACCCTGATTGAAAACCACAGGTCTGTTGAATGGATGCAGCTCATTTATGTTTCAATGGGTGGGGTGGCTGATGTGTGGGAGGGACGAAAATGGAATTATGGGATTTGTAGGCAAAAAAAGAAAATTTAAACAGGAAATACCGGTTCACCAAAAGCTAGCCACAATGTTATGGTAATCTCACAACATAGCCATTTAGCCCCAAGACAAGCGCAGATCCTTCCTAAGCATGTCATTACTGTCTGCCAGGTACATACTAAAATCACCTTACGGTGGATAACCCCTTTAAAAAAAAAAAAAAAAATTATCAACTGTTGCCACAAAGTTAAACAGATTTGTAAATTTCTTCTATTTAAAAATCTTAATCCTTCCAGTACTTATCAGCTGCTATATACTACAGAGGAAGTTCTTTTCTTTCTGGAGTTCTTTTCTGTCTGACCACAGTTCTCTCTGCCAACATCTCTGTCCATGTCAGGGATTGTCCAGAGAGGTGTCAGCAGAGAGCACTGTAATCAGACAGAAAAAAAATTAAAAAAGAAAAGAACTTCCTCCGGAGCATACAGCAGCTGATAAATACTGGAAAAATTAAGGTTTTTAAATAGAAGTAATTTACAAATTGGTTTAATTTTCTGGTACCAGTTGATAAAAAAAAAAAATCTCACCGGAGTACCCCTTTAAAGGCAACCAGGCAATAGATTTTACCATATATAATGCTTGGCAATGCATTATATATGGTAAAATCTTTATCCTTACCATCCCCGGGGGATGTTTTTATGAAGTTATAACGTCTCAAACGCCATCCCGTAAGTAGTCCCCTGGGCGGGGAACTATACTTTTCTCCCCTTGTCCAGCCATAGTGACACCCTCTCGGCACTATTGATGGCCCCCGTCATCGCTCTGCTGCCTAAGCAGACGAAGCAGACACACAGAGGGGGTGTCACTACGGCTGGAGCAACGGGACAAAGTAAGTATAGCTTCCCTCCCAGTGGACTACTTACAGGATGACTTTATAACTTTCTATCTTCACCAGTGAGCACAGAAGAATGCTCCTCCTAATGTTAAGAGTACAAAAGTTCTGGTGCCTTTCCCATGTATTTGCACTATGCCTGATGAAGATCCATGTTTGGGATCGAAACGCGTTGCACTGTATACAATAAAACAATTTCATTCAATCCTGGACCAGCGCCGTCATTGAGAGGAACTCTTTTTCCATTCATTCCTCCGTATACCTTGCTACCGGTGAGACTGACGTCACCCCGGGAAGTTCCTCGTGGCAGCTGTCCGGCTTCTCATTCACTCCAGACGCTACTCTAGGTGTTGTGCTCTGAGCGCAACACCCAAGGGTAAGGACCCATCTTTTGTTTCACCCTGATTTATCTCCCCAAATGGTCCTCACTAGGGGCGCACCTCTTGTGTTTTTTATTCCTCTGCATTAATTTCCCATGTATTTATTCCCAGAGTGGTTTGTCACTTATCATTGCAGCATCTAGCACCATGTTATGACATGTGACCATGGCAGCTGATTTTTAGCCACCGTAGTGATGTCACTGTGTCATATTGTAGAAATAGCAGAAAGAAATAGTAGCACAGCACTCACCCTTAGTTTCCAGCAGTGATGAAGTTTCTTTTCTTGAACTCACATCAGGATAATGGTGTAAGGAGAGAAGTGAAGATGCCCTTGGAGCTCGTGTAGCGACGGTCCCGTTTTGCATTTTTCTTCCTGCTTGGTCACGCCTTCAGGCAGAAACCAAAGCCAAGGGGGATGCCGGGAGCATTTGTGGTCCCTTAGTAGCTCCAGAGAAAAGGGACATTGAACCTGGAATCTCGCAGGTACCTTTTGGTCCGGAGGCGAAAGGTAAAGTTTGTTGGCAGGCCTCTCTCCTGTCGGAGAAGGGCTTGCGATAGACTGCATCCTTCGTGCACTTTTTTTTAGTGTAACACGTTTGCACTTTTTCTTGCACTTTAGGTGATCCGAAAGCACGTTCCTCGGCTCTAAAAAAAAAACATTTCAATCCCCTACTGCAAACCCAGGAAACCAGCAGAAAGATGAAATCATGAGATATCTGGTACCAATCTGATGAAGAGTAGACCCCCGAAACGTGTTATTGGTCTGTTTTGGACTTTGTCCTCCTGGTCATTTCCTGGTTTTGCCCAAAGAGGGTTTTTTCTGTTTCTCAACCTATTACTAAAAAAAGATATATCCCAAAAAATATAGTTTTTAGTGACTTTTCAGAAGAGTTAATCTAAGGGATTTATATGTATTTTTATTTATTTAGTGCATTGATTTTTATATTATCGTTGGAAACGGCCTTGAGATGCTGTGCTCGTAGTAGTCATGCAAGGCTCCATAAAGGCCTGTGTGCTTTTTTGTTATTTTTTTTTGTGAAGGGGAAAGAAGTGTCATTATCTATTGAGACATGACAATTTGCCATCCTCAAACTATGTATGTGCTTTTTCTTCAATAGATCCTTTTTTTCTCTCTGCGTTTTCATTGTGAAAATATACAGATTTGTGAGCAGAACATAAGTCACTTTTTTTGCTCCCGGTTTTTAGGAGAAAGAAATATAATTACAGTTTAACAAGAAAAGAAAACACGAAGCCTCTTAGGGGGCCCAGACGCTGAATGTTATGTTTCTATAGAGCTGAATGCGAATTATAGAGTTTGCAGGGCAGACATTAAAAATATATTTGTATCAGTATAAAAAGCTATTACACATGCTATGCTTCCAATTTACATTGCAAAGGATGAAATGGGCGGAGAGGGCCTGCAACATTTCAGCAAAATAATGAGCTGATACTTTTTATATATTTGAAAACCCCATCACATGCATTGTACATTAGGTTTTTGTTGATTTTTTGGTACAGAAACTTTAAAACTCCTAAGTATAGTCCCTGAAAATATAGCAAAAATCTACAAACCTTGTATGGCTGCCCATGGGTCCATGAATGGGTCTCTAAGGCGTTCCATGCATACCGTATTCTTTCCTGTAAGCAATTACTATAAGGGAAAATTGTTCTGCAATACAACAAATATTTTTATGAAAATTTTATAAAGAATCTGAAGGTATAGTTTGGGACCAAAGGAGCCTATGGCACATTGGGATAAAGTAAATGTCTTATATGATTCTGTGACACATGGAGGTACAGTATGGTCTTAAGGAGTCTATAGCATCATACAGGTTCAGTGTGGGCCTGACACAGTCTATGGCACATGGAGGTGCAGTATGGTCCCGAAGAAGTCTATAACATCATACAGGTTCAGAGTGGGCCTGACACAGTCTATGGCACATGGAGGTGCAGTATGGTCTTACAGGAGTCTATAACATCATACAGGTTCAGTGTGGGCCTGACACAGTCTATGGCACATGGAGGTGCAGTATGGTCTTAAGGAGTCTATAGCATCATACAGGTTCAGTGTGGGCCTGACACAGTCTATGGCACATGGAGGTGCAGTATGGTCTTACAGGAGTCTATAACATCATACAGGTTCAGTGTGGGCCCGACACAGTCTATGGCACATGGAGGTGCAGTATGGTCTTACAGGAGTCTATAACATCATTCAGGTTCAGTGTGGGCCTGACACAGTCTATGGCACATGGAGGTGCAGTATGGTCTTACAGGAGTCTATAACATCATACAGGTTCAGTGTGGGCCCGACACAGTCTATGGCACATGGAGGTGCAGTATGGTCTTACAGGAGTCTATAACATCATTCAGGTTCAGTGTGGGCCTGACACAGTCTATGGCACATGGAGGTGCAGTATGGTCTTACAGAAGTCTATAACATCATTCAGGTTCAGTGTGGGCCCGACACAGTCTATGGCACATGGAGGTGCAGTATGGTCTTACAGGAGTCTATAACATCATACAGGTTCAGTGTGGGCCTGACACAGTCTATGGCACATGGAGGTGCAATATGGTCTTACAGGAGTCTATAACATCATTCAGGTTCAGTGTGGGCCTGACACAGTCTATGGCACATGGAGGTGCAGTATGGTCTTACAGGAGTCTATAACATCATTCAGGTTCAGTGTGGGCCCGACACAGTCTATGGCACATGGAGGTGCAGTATGGTCTTACAGGAGTCTATAACATCATTCAGGTTCAGTGTGGGCCCGACACAGTCTATGGCACATGGAGGTGCAGTATGGTCTTACAGGAGTCTATAACATCATTCAGGTTCAGTGTGGGCCCGACACAGTCTATGGCACATGGAGGTGCAATATGGTCTTACAGGAGTCTATAACATCATACAGGTTCAGTGTGGGCCCGACACAGTCTATGGCACATGGAGGTGCAGTATGGTCTTACAGGAGTCTATAACATCATACAGGTTCAGTGTGGGCCTGACACAGTCTATGGCACATGGAGGTGCAATATGGTCTTACAGGAGTCTATAACATCATACAGGTTCAGTGTGGGCCTGACACAGTCTATGGCACATGGAGGTGCAGTATGGTCCTACAGGAGTCTATAACATCATATCGGTTTAGTGTGGGCCCAACAGATGGCCGTCCATTATGGGCCCAAAGGATTCTGTGATATTATGGTGTTACAGTAGAGGCTTAAAGGAGTGTATGACACATGTAGGTATTGTATGGGCCCAGAGTATTCTATGACCGGTTGTGCAAAAATTTCCAGTGTTCCTAATCCCACGCTGCATGTGAGGGCGGGTTTAGCTGCAGTCTTGAGTGTATCCGTCTATCCCTGGATCCACACAACCATCCGTAAGGAGAATAACCGTTACACCTATACGAGCGTTGTGCCTCCTTTCAGCAAAATTGAACCCGGTGAGTCCTCCCAAAAATTGGGGCCTGTCCGGTACCATACTGTTCTTCACAGGGAGCGCTCTTTTGTCTTTCTTTTCTCTATGACACACATTAAGGTATAGTATGAGCTCAGAGGAGTTTAAGGTCTATGGCGGTACAGTATGGGCACAAAGGGGTCCATGGCTCATGAATGTATAGTATGATTCCAGCATGGCACAACAGTATAGGCCCACAGGTTTTTATAACAAATGGAGGAACAGTATGAGCTCAGAGGTTATAGCTTGTGGAGGTTTGAGCCTAAAGGAGAACATGGCACATGTACAGTATGATGCTGGCAAAGCATGGAGGTACGGCAATACAGTATGAACCCCTAGTACTTCATTGGCCAGATATGATGGATCAGTACAGTGCAGGTTGGTAACAGATCTATGTACATAAGTCAACAATGTTTTGAACTAATACAGTAGACCAGTTGTCACCAAAACGTGGACCTCCAAGCGTTGCAAAACTACAACTCCCAGTATGCCCAGACAGCCAATGGCTGTCCGGGAATGCTGGAAGTTGTAGTTTTGCAACATTTGGAGGTCCACAGTTTGGACACAACTGCAGTAGACTATTTATGTACAACAATGGAGAAGAGCAGTATCTATCTATCTATCTATCTATATATCTCATATCTATCTATATATCTCATATCTTTCTATCTATATATCTCATATCTATCTATCTATCTATCTCATATCTATCTATCTCATATCTATCTATCTCATATCTATCTATCTCATATCTATCTATCTCATATCTATCTATCTATCTCATATATATCTCATATCTATCTATCTCATATCTATCTATCTATCTATCTATCTATCTATCTATCGTATAATACTATTTACTGTTCTTAAGCTCCAAATGTTATAAACCATAGACAAGGAATGATATCATTAATAAACCTTCCTCCTGAGCAATGGGAAACATCTTTCTCTGTGTCGGGATATCAAGACGGCCATATCTTTACTAAACCCCCAAAAGAACAGAGTAGAGCCGAAAGCTATTAAAGTCATAATTTTGCAACATTGCTCCCGACTGTGAGATCTCTGTGTGATGCTTTTTACTTCACGGACACCGTCTGAATAATGGCTTTTGGGAAGCTCTGAGGGGGATATGGGTAACTTTTTTTAATTGAAATGAATCGATATGAGATAATGGAAATTATAAAAAAATATATATATATATAAATATGGAAACTTAGATGTCTGTACAGAAGTCAGCATGTACCCTACATGCAAATTTTTTAAGCTCAGAAATCAAATCGGGGAACATTTATTATAAAGCTGATCAAATTGGGAACTCCCTGGTTAAGAAACACTGTTCTAAGCAATAATAGGGGTGTGGGGGAAACATGAAAAAAAAAACATTTCACATCCCTCCCATTTTATGTCAATCCCCCAATGTCACATGCCCCCATTAATGTTGTGCCGGGCCACCAGGGAAACATAACAAAACCTGATGCTCACCTTGCTCCGGTCCCCATAGGTCTGCCACAGATCCGTTCTCCTTTGTGCGGTCTGCAGTCCCGTGATCTTTTCTGTGATCCCTTTCTCGCTCAGCCAATCAGAGGCCGCAGCGTTGTCATGTGTCAGGCAAGTGATTGGCTGAACAGGAAGGTCCTGTAAGTCCCATAAGACACCAGACTGCTTAGAGGAGAACGGGATCTGTGGCAGACCTATGGGGACCAGGGCTAGGTGAGCATCAGTTTTTTTTTTATGTTTCCCCCACACCCAGGTACAACATTAATGAGTATGTAGACATGGAATGGAGGGGGGATGTGACATGGGGGGGGGGGAGAGATTGTGACCTTCAGTGATGTGACATTGGGTGATGTGACATGGGTGTGTGGACATGAAATGAGGGGATGTGGCATGGGGGGAGTAACATGGGGCATGTGGCATGGGGGGGGTGGACATGAAATGTGGAAGATGTCACATGGTTGGGATATACAAAACAAAAGAAGAAAAAAGCGGATATACTATAATGCAGTGAACCCTGATATTTACTATGATATAGAGGTTGAGCCTCCGTGTTTTTGTGTTTGTTTGGATACATGGTTGAGATGTGACATGGGGGAGGGGGGGGGGAATGTGAAATGGAGATGTGGACATGAAATGAGGGAGATGTGAAATGGGGGATGGACATGAATTGGGGGGATAGATGTGAAATGGGGGGAATGTAAAATCGAGGGATAGAAATGAAACGGGGGGATAGGACATGAAATTCGAAGGATTCACCATTTCTTTATTATATCAGAATCTCATGTCGAAATCCCAATATTTAACCTCCATAATCACATTTTTCCTAAATCGTGCAGCTCTAAATGCTGCCCATACCATCATACATATTACAAATACTACCATATAATGCAGTCACTTGTAATAGAGAGAATTACCGGCACCACCTCAGGTAAGTTCAGGGAAAAGGAGTATTGTTCACATAGAGGGGAGTTATCAATTCCCATAAAACCGCAACAAGTCACTGGGGTGCATAGGCGTTCTAGATGCAGAAACAAGGAATAGCCACAACTCAGTAGAAAAATAAAAACGCTGCACTCACCATGTGTTTTTTTTCAGGATGCGTCTTCTTTATTGAAGTTAAAACATAGCGGCAGACACAAGTGGGAGAGCAAGTGAACAGACGTGTAGGGGGGGAGGAGAAGCAGTGGACCATTGCGCGCACGTAGCGCTTCGTCAGGCCATATGTCATGCCACTGGTGTGTGTGCTTGTAACGGCAGTGGAGCAGTGAATCCACTGAACCTGTGTGGTTGACGCATGGGCCGTACCAGGGAGCGGAGTCTAAGGAGCCGCAGATTTTCACCAGAGCCCACCGCAAAGCGGGATGGACTTGCTGCTGCAGGTGGCACCCAGGTTTCTACCCCTGCTACGACTCATCCACACAGGCTGCTGAGGTGTTACGTGGCACAGGTAGGATGAGGCAATCTCGTAGTCTGGACAGGCAAGAGGTCAGGGCAGACGGCACAGGAGCAAGGTCAGGTCACAAAGCAAGAGGTCTGGAACACTGTAGACAATACACAACTGAAATGCTTTCTCTAGGGCTAGTGAGAACAAAGATCCGGCAAGGGGAAGCAGGAAATGCTGACACTTATAGTGTCAGCGAGCAGCAGTAACCAATTAAGGTCGTACTGGCCCTTTAAATCACAGAGAGCCGGCACGCACGCACCTTAGAGGGGGGGGGGGGGTACACACACGCTGGCGACCTGGGACAGCGAAGGAAGCAGGAGGTGAATATCGGCCTTGCGTTCACATATGAGAGCGCTCACGGCCAGCGTGTCTGGCCAGAGCGCTAGTTGTAACAGTGCTCTTAAACCTGCGCGTGCTGGTATCTCTGTGGTGCGAGTATACAAATCTACAAACTGATATACATATAAAACAGACATAGAGATTACAAACTTAGATTAAAGCAAGACCTACTATGCATGTGAGATACAGGAATACAATAATAGCGTCAAGGGGTAAGAAAAGATAATCTATCTGGATTCCTTTACCAGAAGTTGCTTGTTCCAAAGGCTCCTTCTACTCTTTCTATAGCGGCAAACTTCATGGCATTTGGGTCACCTCCATGGAAATCTCTCATGTGAGAGATAAAGCGGGTGGCTCCAGTGCCCGTAGATAGCGATCTGATGTGTTCACGATTTCTGTGGAATAGTGGTCTGATAGTTTTACCTATGTAGAACATTCCACAATCACAGATCAGACTGTATACCACATAATTCGATCTACAAGTTATGCATTGTTTAACTTGCACTGTGTACCCCCCCCAATTTGAACTGGCTGCATCTGGCATTATATCTGCAAAAAGAACAGGATGCCACTACCATATATAGTGCCCCTGTAATACTAACTTACCGTTCTCATAAAATACACCCTATCTTGCTCACACAATAACATTCCCATGCAGTGCACAGAAATATACGAAAATAATACGGCCATATGATGCCAAAATGATAATAAGCTAAAAAAAAATTTGCTCACTCAGATACTACACAGAACTAGGCAAAATTTATCCAAAAAGAAGTCCTTCACATCTTCTTAAAATGACTTTGTAACGAACTCTGTAACTTTCCGAGCACTTATACGCATCCGCAGGTGCTGCTCTTTGTAATCTTAGGTGCACACTGAGAAAATGAGTGATAGTTACTGGCTGCGACGGGCTCCGTTGGCTCTTGAAATGGAAACCACCATTTACCGAAGACGATGACTTCACACACCACTTTGTAGAATGAAAAGAACAGTCTAAGAGTATAAGAGCCCTGTGTTAGTCGAGGCTGCACGTGTCTCCATGTTGGGTAGAGGGGGAGGGGGTCTAGACTTGTTTCTGCAAATACACATGACTACTTCCATTTACCTCGTGGAGGAGGCCGTCATGTTTCTGTATTGAGTCAGTTCTGTTATTATATGTACACATAGTGTTACACGATCCAGGTTCTGTCTGTTGGACACAGTTTCCATTTTTGCAGTAAACAAACTCGCTTTGGTGTCCATTACATACTCGTTGGTAGTATTGTGCTTAGTAGATACCACCATAGTGGCCTCACATTGCATCATATCACCAGCCACAGTGCCACCATCTTAGACCCAGCCATAGTGACCCATAACAGAATCACAGTGCATCACCACATGGTTTCCATAGCTGTGCCAACCTCAGTGCCCCCTTTACAGTACTAGCCACAGCGTCACATCATATCACCAGCCACAGTGGCACCATCTTAGATCTAGTCATAGAGACCCATAATGGAATCACAGCGCATCACCACATCGTTTCCATAATTGTGCCAACCACAATGCCCCCTTTACAGTACTAGCCACAGCGTCACATCAAATCACCAGCCACATTGGCACCATCTTAGATCTAGTCATAGAGACCCATAATGGAATCACAGCGCATCACCACATGGTTTCCATAATTGTGCCAACCACAATGCCCCCTTTACAGTACTAGCCACAGCGTCACATCATATCACCAGCCACAGTGGCACCATCTTAGATCTAGTCATAGTGACAACATAAGAGATAACATTGTATATCAATCAGTGCCTTAGAATAGTGGCCACCACATGATATCCATAGCTAAAGTAAGCCCATCACAATGCTATTGTAGAACTAGCGGGTTTGGTGGTGGTACACAGGCTCGAAATAGGAGACTTAACAAAGTTTCTTTATTAAAAATGTGATGTTTCGGCTGCACACTGCAACTTTTTTCAAGCCTTCTATCCACGATTGCTGACTATTCAGTGGGTTTCAGACAAAGCCCCACAGGTGGCTGGCACCAGCACAGTTCTAGTGGGTGCTGGCTATTTCTCATCACAGTGCTAGTCATAATATCCACTTATTGGCTTTAATGCCCATATTTTAAGGTCAGCCAAAGTGACCCTGTAAGTAGCCAATGTTCCCCTATGAAAGTGGCCACCACTGGACCTTTATAACAGTGTCATCAACATTGTCCCTTCATGGTTCCAGCTTAAGTCCTCCCATCATCGTCCCAGTCTTATCAGGTTGAATATACAATAATCCTTTGAGGGAGAACCCCCTCCGGGGAAAAGCCCTGTATCTAGGGACCCTCTTAAATATAACCTTTATTATTATTGCTACTACTATGTTAAGTGTCAAGTACTCTTATGCCATTTGGCATTAAGATCTCCTCTCCAGGTGATTCAGTATGGAACCCATTTGGTATGGCTTATCTGCCTGGTAAGTAACACGGTGATCACTGCTTTAAAACACTACACAGCCTTCCTGACGTTTCACAAGCAATCTGGCTTTGTCACGGGTTGTGAGGCTTCTGGTAGTTAGACACACCGTTTCTCCTTTTATAGTTTCTTATGGTGATGTAATTTCCTGTTCTGGGAATTAATCACTGTGTCACTGTGACATGGTATGGCGCCGATCACATGATTCACATCTCCGATATCAGTATCTCCTATCTGTGCATGACACCAGATTTAGATTTTCAATGCTCCTTTACTCTCCATGCTCATGACTGTGGACTTAGTCCTTTTCTCATACCTCTAACAGCATCTGCTTTCTACGCACTACACCATACTTAAATCCTTGCCGTCCTTTTTCCTTGCGCTTGCGCAAGGAAAAAGACCTCCGTAAATTTAAGTCCAGTGTCATGTGTCATCCGGTGTCATGTCATGCATGTCCAACTAGTGAAAGTGTGTCTGGAGTGAGAATGACCCACTCACCTGAAATGATTGTGCAGATATCAGGCACATTGCTAGCAGAGGTATTTTAGCATAAGCTAAAACTGTGGTGTACCACGGTTTTAGGTGCGGTCACAAAACCCTATACGGGGAAAAAATGAGCCGACCGGAATCACTATCTGACTTCGGTTGGCTCATTCAAATGAATGAGATGGAGGCCGGGTCCGGTTGGGAAAACTTTTTTTTTGTTTTTTTTTAAATCAACTGGTGCCAGAAAGTTAAACAGATTTGCCGGCCCCGTTGCCTCCCCCATCCCCGGTTGTATAATTACCTATTGCCGGGGTCGGGTCCACGCTGCTTCTTGCCTCCGGTGTGGCGTCCCCTGCGTCGTTGCTATGCGCTGCATGGTGCGGCGCAATGACGAGTGACTTCACTCGTCATTGCGTCTCGCAGCGCATAGCAACGACGCAGGGGACGCCACACCGGAGGCAAGAAGCAGTGCGGACCCGACCCCGGCAACAGGTAATTATACAACCGGGGATGGGGGAGGCAACGGGGCAGCAGCGCCGGCAATGGGTGCCGCTGCCCCTTCTCTCCCCCTCTCTATTGGCGCCGCTGCCCCATTGCCAGCGCCGCTTCTCTCCCCCTGGCTCTCGGCGCCGGCAATGGGGCAGCGGCACCGATAGCCTGGGGGAGAGAAGGGGCAGCGGCACCGATAGCCTGGGGGAGAGAAGGGGCAGCGGCACCGATAGCCTGGGGGAGAGAAGGGGCAGCGGCGCCGATAGCAGGGGGAGAGAAGCGGCAGCAGGGCTCTAGACCCCAGGACAGGCAGGGGCAGAGAAGCCGGCAGCGACGGCAGGTCTCTGCACCTGCAAAAGCAGCTGCAGTTCATTGATTTAAAGTGCCCGCTTTAAATCATTGAACTGCAGTGGCTTATCGGCGTATAACATGCAGATAGACTTTAGGCTAAAAATTTTAGCTTAAAAAATGTGTGTTATATGCCGATAAATACGGTAGTTATGTTGATATCTGCAGCATTAAAGGAGAACTTCCCTGGAAAACTTTTTTTTTTTAAATCAACTGGTGCCAGAAAGTTAAACAGATTTGTAAATTATTTCTATTAAGAAATTTTAACCCTTCCAGTACTTATCAGCTGCTTTATGTTCCAGAGGAAGTTCTTTTCTTTTTGAATTTCCTTTCTGTCTGGCCACAGTGCTCTCTGCTGACACCTCTGTCCATGTTAGGAACTTACCACCTACCTTACTACCTATATACTGTTTATAGTTTTTTTTTTTTTTATAATCCTGAAATCTTGCAGTTTCCATTGTAGCCACTAGGCCTAATACTAAGCTTAGATTCCTGTTCTGTATGATAATTTCCCAGTAATGCCTTTCGTTGTCATCACAGACAAGGAGTACAGTGAAAAGTCACACCAGTCTATAAATAACACTGGATTCACCACCATTCATAGCAGAAATCAGCTCCTCCCCCTTGTAGAATGATCTCTGAAAAGGTCACCAAGAATGCTCAGCAATGTCACCAATAGATCCTGTCTATTGTTGTCTGTGGTCCATGGGTCCTGCTGTAAAATATATCTCTAAATGCTATAAAAAAAAATCAATCAATCAACAATCATAAAATACAAACAAGTTAGAAAAAAAAGAACATGTTTCAGTATCTGTAACTTTTGTATCGGGAAATAAAAATATCTAGGTGATAAATGCCCTTTAAGCAGCATTAAAGGGGTACTCCGGTGGAATTTTTTTTTTTTTAAATGAACTGGTGCCAAAAAGTTAAACAGATTTTTTAATTACTGCTATTAAACAAATCTTAATCCTTCCAGTACTTATCAGCTGCTGTATACTACAGAGGAAATTCTTTTCTTTTTGAATTTCTTTTCTGTCTGTCCACAGTGCTCTCTGCTGACACCTCTGTCTGTGTCAGGAACTGTCTAGAGCAGCCTAGGTTTGCTATGGGGATTTTCTCCTTCTCTGGACAGTTCCTGACATGGACAGAGGTGTCAGCAGAGAGCACTGTGGTCAGACAGAAAAGAAATCTGAAAAGAAAAAAAAATTCCTCTGGAGCATACAGCTGCTAATAGGTACTGAAAGGATATTTTTTTTTTTTTTTTTTAATAGAAGTAATTTACAAATCTGTTTCTGGAGCCAGCTGACTTAAAAAGACCTAAAAAAAAAAATGTTTTTCCACCGGAGTACCCCTTTAAAGTGAGGAGCATTTGTATTTTATATATAACTCCTGCAATCCAGAATTTATAATATTGGGGGATTGAATATTAATAGGAAAAGGTTAATAAAATGAGTTATGACTCATGACCGGATATTGAAATTTAATTTTAGTAATTTGATAGTGTGAGGGAAAGAATGAAATCTTCAGTCCTTGAGCCGGTCACAGAATGGGATGAAATCTCCGCAAATCCTCACCAGATCACAAAGGTTAATAAGAGCTGTGAAGGCAAGACGTAGAGAAAGCATCCTCAAGACGAGAACATTTATGGCCTGTATCATCCATCGGGAACCTTAGGTTATGGGGTCGGACCTGATTAAAGCCGAGGAGATTCTCCTGGTAGAAGACGAGGACCGACCATTTGTGCCTCATTTAATAATGGGATTATGAGATTATGGTTTATAAATCACACAAAATGTGGTTCCAAAAAAGTTGCCTATGACAACTCTTCCAGTATGTCTTCTGCTAAGAACTAGGCAACATAGGTGTTTAATCACAGAATATTAAATAGTACAGTCATTGTTAGAAAAGGGGTACTATGTTTTTCAAAAATAGTTGATCGAATGAGCACCAATATGCATCCATACCGTGCAAACAGCTTCCACGGACTGTCAGTAGGATATAGGGTTGGTCAAAGGCAACCTTACTACTTAAAGGGGTACTGTATTGTAGGACAATTTATTATTTGGACTGGGACCCCCCGCAATCTCCTGTACAATATCCTGGCTCTCCTCATGCAGGGATCGGCACGTGCCCTCTTTTCATCTCTATGGGAGAACTGGAGATACATGAGTAGAGAGCTCGGGTATCTCCAGCTCTCCCATAGAGATTAAAGAAGGGCACTTGCCGACCACCCCCTCCCCCGGAATAGGATAGCCAGGACGCTTTATAGGAGATCGTAGGGTCCCCCCCGATCAGACACTTATCACCTATTCTTAGAATAAGGGATAAATTGTTCTACACTGCAGTACTCCTATAAAAAGGGGTACTCCGCTGCGCAGCGTTTGGAACAACTGTTCCGAACAATGAGCCGGGAGCTTGTGACGTCATAGCCCCGCCCCCTCAATGCAAGTCTATGGGAGGGGGCGTGGCAGCCGCCACGCCCCCTCCCATAGACTTGCATTGAGGGGGCGGGGCGTGATGTCACAATGGGGCAGGGCTATGACGTCACAAGTTCTCGGCGCCGACTCCAGCGTTCCAAACGTTGAGCAGCGGATTGTGTGAATTTACTCAGATAGCCCATTTCACCTCGGACAATGTACATGTTTTTGAAGCTGGAGTACGTGCTCAATCGCCCATATTCATTGATAAGTGCAGCATGCCACATAATACGTACGCAAGAATGCAGTCTATCACAAGCCTTCTCTGTCTAAAGAGATGGGCCCCCATAAACTACTCCCTTCTCTCCGGGCCAGGAGGCTTCTGCAAGAGACCAGCATTGATGTCCTCCATCAAAGTGTCCACCAAAGACCACAAAAGCAGTGCAGGCAGGTCTAAGCAAGTGAGATATAGGATGTCGTTCGAAGTGGACTCTCCGCTCGAAAGACAGTTTAGCTACTACAGAGCCTTTCATAAACTGACCTATTGAGAACATGGTGGTCACCAGTGAATTGTGTTTGCGAGGAAACAAAATAGACTCTGCCAAAATTTTGATTCCTTAGGAAATATATGACATTAGTTTTCAAGTTGACACCTATGCTCACGATAGAAAGTGGGATTATAGTATTACTTAGGAATAGGCAAAGGTGACAGGTTGGTTGGTGGGTCTAGCTATGTGTTCCCCCATTATCGAGAGAATAGGAATTCTCTACCTGCAATTTTGTAAGTCAAGAAGGTCTACGGGAGGAAACTGAATGGAGCTGCCCACTTAACCCGCAGAAGACGGAATAATTTCTCAAAAAAAGGCCCAGATTGTTAGACATCTATCTTTTGTAGTGTGATATATGGACCCCTTGTGAGCCATCAGGGTTATTTATAAAACCCAAAAAGGAAAGGTTCACGGGAAGATGTTAGACTTCCATTTACCATGATAATTAAAAGCAGAGCTAATGTAACACTAAGTGCAAAAGTAATCATTAAAAGCAAATATCTCCTTAAGTGCCGGCCTGGAAACATCCAGATAGGCACCCTGCTGTGCCAAGGTGTTTTTGTATTAGATCGGTGCCCTACTATGAATAGAAATGACCATTATGGGATAATTAACTCTTAATGGAAGCAGTTTACGGTATGTATGTGGTTTACAGGAAATAGCAGAACTTACCGAGGGCCACATGTTCTCTTTGTTAAGAGCGCGTTTAAGACAGTATTCCCCACCCTGTGGCTTTCCGGCTACAGCTACGATCATGTCCCGAGGCATGAACATTGGTGAAAACTGATCTTAGATTCCTAAGAGGTTTGGTGACCTGCAGATATATCATTGGGAAACAAGGCAATGGGTGTTAACCCACTGTGCTACCCAATCAGTTTGACTTTGGGCCATGCTGATGAGCAGAGTCTTAGCACCCTCTAGGTTTTTTTTACCAATTAACCAACCTCAGGATACAGAAGCTGGAATAGCTGCTAAAGGGCACCCGTTGGCTTTTCAAGGGTGGCCTCAATGTGCGTAGAGCTGACCCAGCAGACCAGAAGACACTGGTACAGGGCATTAAGAGGTCAGAAAGGGCAATTCAGGGTTCAGGGGTAGGTTATGGGCAAGCAGCAAGACAGCATAGTCAAAAACAGGCAGAAGAGTCATGGCAGGCGACAAAGGTTCAGAGTCAGCAATCTGGATCCGGCACGGAGAGTTGATACATGGCACAGTTGGCAGGCAGAAACTTAGTCAGGAAAAGCAGGCAGATGTTTTACATTGGAATCAGGAATACAGCAGACTGCAATGGACTCTAGAAACCACAATATTGCTCAGGCACAGATAAGCGGGTGGAGCAACCTTGTATGAGTAGTGGAAAGAATGTAGATAGACTCTGTTCTCAAGATTGCAGCACTATGTTATAAATTGTACTTTGAGCTTTTATATGAGTAGAACTGAGCAGGAATAGGTGGGGGACAAATTAGAAAGGCTCTTGCTGGCCCCTTAAATAGCGAGGAGAGAACAGGTAATCCAGATATTGTGACGGTGACCAACAGGAGAGAGCAGGGCATTGGGCAGGAGTCGGCAGAGATGAGTTACAGTACTCATTGACTGTATGTGACATAGTCGACCCATTTATAGCTGCCTTATAGAGATTTTTTGCTGCTATCCATTCTGTTTTACGAATCTGACCCAGCAGTCACCTAATCTCCATAGGTCCGGCTTCCCTAATCCTCACAGTCAGATATTTTCACTGTGAAAAGCTGCATCTGACTACATTGTAGTGTGTAGCAAATGAATGACCAATCATATAATCCTTGGAGGTGCCAGGTCTGCGGCAGCAGGAGCCGTTGCTACTGATCAGCTCTACTGTATGTATGAGTTGTATTCTATTCAAGACCCACATGTATTGGTTTTAGCATCCAGTGAGTCTTTTTTTTTTATCAGGAATTGTTCTAAATGGACAATCTTTTTAGGTGGAAATTCCTGATATTGGGCTACTAGCCATTATTTATTTAAATCAACAAAATTTGGACATTTAAGTATATGGGGACGCTTTCCAAATCACCCAATTTGTTTGGTTTGGTTTATGTGATTGTTCTCCCAACGTTGAAACTGTTGGCAAGCATAGATTTTGGTTCTCCCGTTACCAAGCATGGATATTGGTTCTCCTCCCATTATCAATCATGGATATTGGTTCGTTACTAGGCATGAATGTTAGTTCTCTTGTTGGCAAGCATGGATGTCTGTCCCCTCTGGTTGGTAAGCATGGACATTAGTTGTCCTCTTGTTGATAAGCATGGATGTCGGTTCTTCTCTTGTTAGCAAGCATGGATGTCGGTTCTTCTCTTGTTGGTAAGCATAGAGGTTGGTTCTCCTCTTGTTAGCAAGCATGGATGTCGGTTCTTCTCTTGTTGCCAAGCATAGATGTTGGTTCTCCTCTTGTTGGCAAGCATGGATGTTGGTTCTCCTCTTGTTGGTAAGCATAGATGTTTGTTCTCCACTTGTTAGCAAGCATGGACATTGGTTCTCCTCTTGTTAGCAAGCATGGATGTTGGTTCTCCTCTTGTTAGTAAGCATGGGCATTGGTTCTCCTCTTGTTGCCAAGCATGGATGTGAGTTCTCCTCTTGTTGCCAAGCATGGATGTTGGTTCTCCTCTTGTTGGCAAGCATGGATGTTTGTTATCCACTTGTTGGCAAGCATGGACACTGGTTCTCCTCTTGTTGCCAAGCATGGACATTGGTTCTACTCTTGTTGCCAAGCATGGATGTGGGTTCTCTTCTTGTTTCCAAGCATGGACATTGGTTCTACTCTTGTTGCCAAGCATGGATGTGGGTTCTCTTCTTGTTTCCAAGCATGGACATTGGTTCTCCTCTTGTTGGCAAGCATATACATTGGTTCTCCTGTTGTTTCCAAGCATGAACATTGGTTCTCCTCTTGTTGGCAAGCATATACATTGGTTCTCCTGTTGTTGCCAAGGATGGACATTGGTTCTCCTCTTGTTGGCAAGCATAGACATTGGTTCTCCTCATGTTGGCAAGCATGGACATTGGTTCTCCTCTTATTGCCAAGTATAGACATTGGTTCTCCCCTTGTTGGCAAGCATGGACATTGGTTCTCCTCTTATTGCCAAGCATAGACATTGGTTCTCCCCTTGTTGGCAAGCATGGACATTGATTCTCCTCTTTTTGGCAAGCATTGATTTTGGTTCACCATCTTTACTTTAAAGACCTACTGAAGGAGTGAACTTTCTGAACCTGCCCTTTGTTAGTCGATACACTAAGACTAATGCTTGCGCTGGCAAATAAACAGTTAATCGGAAGACGTTGGAAAATTGTGTAGATAAGTGCATTTATTCACTTTCACAGCGTTGACTTAATAGATGAAAGGCACATTTAGTCTTCCCCAGTGATCCAACAAGCTGTGCAGTATTGCGGATTGTACAAACCTGGGTACTTTGTAGCATACAGATTTGCATAACCATAGGTTATTTTTACACCTCTGTAGTTTAAATATTTATCACTCCATCTGCAGCCAAACAATCGGTTGTCATCTTCTGGTTCTTAAAACAACTTCTCTGGGGCAGAAGGGATACGTGTTGTAGCCTCGGCACTACCGGGGAAGAAGACTGAACTAATGGAAAATGACTCCTTCCAATGCAGTGAAATTTTTTTATGTAGGTTAGTATGGACCGCGTGTCCTTCACAGGTCTACAAATCACCAGTAAATGGGTGCACTGCGGGCACTTTTTGGTATATGTCAGAACACATTCAGATCTGAGACCTAATGTGTATGGGGCCTTTAAAGGAAAACTGTCAGCCAGTTCATCCACTCTAAACCCAATACACTGGGTTATAGTGTGGATGAACAGGAGTCCATACAGTCACTTACTTTTTTTGGTTTTCTTGCCGCCGAGTTTGCGTCCTCTAAAGTTATGTAATTCACCTCCTCAGTTGCGCTCTGCAGGCGTGTCCCCCACCGGCAGTCATGCTTTGGGTTCCGGAGGAATGGGCCTAAACCCGCCCACTTGTTCGCATATTCATTTTCTTCAACTCCACTTCCTAGTGACGTCGAGTCACACGCCCCCTGAGCTGCTCTGCGCAGTGTAGCTGCGCATGCGCCGGTCCCTCGCCACCCGGAAGTCGGGTGTAGCGAGGGACTGGCGCATGCGCAGTTACGCTGCGCAGAGCAGCTCTAATGACGCACAGCTTTCATTTCATCAAGGATGGGAGAGCTGGGTAAAAACTTAAGCGCATGTGCTCTGCGGCTCAGGGGGCGTGTGACTCCACATCACTAGGACGTGGAGTTGAAGAAAATGAATATGCGAATAAGGGGGGTGAGCTTAGGTCCCTTGCTCCGGAACCCAAAGCATGACTGATGGTGGGGGACATGCCTGCAGAGTGCAACTGAGGAGGTGAATTACGGAACTTTAACAGACGGAAACTCGGTGGCAGTAATAACAAAAAAAATGTAAGTGACCCCTGTATGGACTCCTGTTCACTCATACTATAACCCAGTATATTGGGTTTAGTGTGGGTGAACTGGCTGACAGTTTTCCTTTTAAAAAACTTGATGTCAAAAGTGCAGGTACGTCAGCATATGACAGGAGATTTACTATCTTATCGTTTAGCCTTGTCCCCTGATGATGCTTGTTGAGGTGAAACATGTTGGGATTAAAAAATTTATGTGGCATCTGACATGATGTGGCTTTAAAAAAAATAAAATAAAATAAAGCAGCATGTCAGTGTTTGCCAACCAGGATGCATCCAGCTGTGGCAAAACTAAAACTCCCAACATGTCCTGGACAGCCAAAGCTGTCCGGGCATGCCAGGAATTGTAGTTTTGACACAGCTGGAGGCACCCTGGGTGGAAAACAGTGGTTTATGTTGTGGAAATGCTGTATATTTTTTAAACATTTTCCCCATTTGACTTCAACAGGATTGTCAAAATCTGCAATTAAAGAGGTACTCCGGTGGAAAACTTTTTTTTTTTTTTAAATCAACTGGTGCCAGAAAGTTAAACAGATTTGTAAATTACTTCTATTAAAAAATCTTAATCCTTCCAGTACTTATTAGCTGCTGAATGCTAGAGAGGAAATTATTTTCTTTTTGGAACACAGTGCTCTCTGCTGAATCATGAGCACAGTGCTTTCTGCTGACATCTCTGTCCATTTTAAGAACTGTCCAGAGTAGGAGAGCATCCCCATAGCAAACCTATGCTGCTCTGGTCAGTTCCTAAAATGGACAGAGATGTCAGCAGAGAGCACTGTGCTCGTGATGTCAGCAGAGAGCAATGTGTTCCAAAAAGAAAAGAATTTCCTCTGTAGTATTCAGCAGATAATAAGTACTGGAAGGATTAAGATTTTTTAATAGAAGTAATATACAAATATGTTTAACTTTCTGGCACCAGTTGATTAAAAAAAAAAAAAAAAAAAAAAGGTTTCCACCGGAGTACCCCTTTAAATGTTTTGCTGCGGAAATGCTGCAGATCCGCAACAGAATCCACAATTGCAGATTTCAAACAAGTGTCTACAGCCAACCATTCACAACTTTCAGCTTTCGGTGACTGGTTGCTATGGGCACTGTCAGATTTAAAAACTTGTAAGTGAGGACGGAACTAGCACTCCTCTGTGCTCACTCCTGTTCTGTCTGCAGCATGAAAACAGAGAGGAGGGGGTAACAGAGCAGTCTGCAGTGATTGGATAAAGAGACCCAGCACAGCACAGCAGATTCAGGGAGGAAGTGAGTGAAGGCGGGCTTAATGCCTACCAAGGACACGCCCCTTCCTAAGCAGCGGATGTCAGAATGAGTGAGCAGCAGAATAGAGGGAATTTTGAGCCAAATGCAGAAGCTAGACACATAAAGAAAGACATGTAAAGCATCGGCATGAACCTAGTGAGTAACAAAGAAGCATTATTTTTTTTCTGTGACGTAACAGGTACCCTTTAACTTTTATGCTTTTATTATATTAATCTGTTATAGAAAATCTGGAGCATTTCCAGAAGAACATGCAAGGAGTTGTAGTTGCAACAGCTGCAGGGACACAAATAGGAGGCCCCTGTTATAGGGGGAGGGAAATGGGCATCATGTCCTGGGCCTGGAGCCTTCTGACTAGCATCCACATCAGTGTTTCCCAACCAGGGTACCTCCAGCTGTTGCAAAACTACAACTCCCAGCATGCCCAGACAGCCAAAGGCTGTCTGGGCATGCTGGGAGTTGTAGTTTTGCAACAGCTGGAGGCACCCTGGTTGGGAAACATTCATCCACACTGTAGCCCTGTTGCCATCTGACTACATCTTCTATTGTACCTGCAACAAATATTTTGGCGGCTACAGATAAAAGTCTAGTATAAGCCATATTTGTCCATTTCACCCCATCACCGCCGCTGCAGACCCGGCTTCTTCCTCGAGAACAGTGGACTCCATTGTTATCTGTTGCATTTTTTTTTTTTCCTCTTTAAGACATTATATTACTCTCTAATCTCTTCATTTCGGAGCGCTGCACACAAGGCGTCCTCAGGGAACGCAGCGGAGGATGAGGTTTCAGGAACACCTGTCTGGACTCACAATTTAACTCTGTCACAGCTTCCCTGCTTTTATCCCAAATCTTTGAGTTGGCAATAGTTTCGGTAAAAAAAAAAAATCAGCTAAAGAAGCACTCCCGGAATTAATTTATTATTTATTTACTAGCTGAGTACCCGGCGATGCCCTAATCCTTGTGAGGGAGGAAAAGCAACAAAGGAGGAAGCTTTTGTCCTCATATCCCGTTTTCAAATCCTGACCTCATATCCCCTCCTCATATCCCAACCCCAAATCTACTCCTCATATTCCGACCTCATATCCTGACTCCAAATCTACTCCCCATATCCCATCCCCATATCCCAACCTCATATCCCGTCCCCATATCCTGTCCCCATATCCTGTCCCCATATCCTGTCCCCATATCCCGTCCACGTATCCGACCTCATATCCCGACACCAAATCTACTCATATTCCAACCTCATATCCTGTCCTCATATTTTGTCCTCATAACCTGTCCCTATATTCCTTCCCCATATCCCAACCTCATATCCCGTCCTCATATCCTGTCCCCATATCCCGTCCCCATATCCGACCTCCTATCCCGACTCCAAATCTACTCCTCATATTCCGACCTCATATCCTGTCCTCATATTTTGTCCTCATATCCTGTCCCCATATCCCAACCTCATATCCCGTCCTCATCCCGTCCCCATATTCTATCCCAATATCCCAACCTCATAACCTGTCCTCATATCCCGACCTCATACTGTCCTCATATCCCGTCCTTATATCCCAACCTCATATCCCATCTCAATATCCCAACCTCATATCCCATCTCAATATCCCGACTAGAGATGAGCGAACTTACAGTAAGTTCGATTCGTCACGAACTTCTCGGCTCGGCAGTTGATGACTTATCCTGCATAAATTAGTTCAGCCTTCAGGTGCTCCGGTGGGCTGGAAAAGGTGGATACATTCCTAGGAAAGAGTCTCCTAGGACTGTATGTATCCACCTTTTCCAGCCCACCATAGCACCTGAAAGCTGAACTAATTTATGCAGGAAAAGTCATCAACTGCCGAGCCGAGAAGTTTGTGACGAATTGAATTTACTGTAAGTTCGCTCATCTCTAATCCCGACCTCATATCCCGTCCCCATATCCTTTCCTCATACTCCGTGCTCATATCCCGTCCTTATATCCTAACCTCATATCCCATCTCAATATCCCGACCTCATATCCCGTCCTCATATCCTGTCCCCATATCTAATCCTCATTTCTAATCCTCATATCCTGTCCTCAGGTTGGACTGAGTTGTGATGAAGATATTGTAAACTGAAAATAAAATGGGTGTGGTTTAAAGAGTGTGCGTGTCTTTGTGAGATGGGGCATGAAATGCGGGGAGGGTGTGGCTTGCAAGCCAGACTGACACTTTCACCAGGAGATGCAGAGCGGAGCTTGTGGAGTAAGATACCAGAAGTCCTATATACTTGCATGGGACTTGAAACTAAAAACCCCATCCTTCACATAAGGGGGTAGGTTAGGGTTAATTTAACTATTATATATTTTTATTTGACATATAAGTAACATGTGACCAAGTATTATCGAAATATCTCCAGCCATATGGGCGTGATGTTGGAACATACACACACACACTCATTGATGTTTTATGTATAGATTTATTTATTATTTATTGATTCATTAATTCATTGCTGATATAGTGCAGCTTAGGTTATTATTACAGAAAAGTACAGAGATTTTTTGTATTCCCTGTGCTTACCTGTTTTAGCTGATGTGGCAGGCGTGAGAGCCTACATTTCCCATGAATTCCCTGGCTTTTCAAAAAGATGCGGTTGTTTTTTTTGAGAAATATTGCCATAAGGCGAAAGGGATTTGACTTATCATCACAATTTAAGCAGGAGATTTATCAAAACCTGTCCAGAGGAAAAGTTGCTGAGTTGCCCATAACAACCAATCAGATCGCTTCTTTCATTTTTGAAAAGGCCTGTGCAAAATGAAAGCAGTGATCTGATTGGTTGCTATGGGCAACTCAGTAACTTTTCCTCTGGACAGGTTTTGATAAATCTCCCCTAAGTGTTTTATAAAAATTTGAAACAGTTAGGGCCGTGTTCACATGAACATGAATTTTTCACGTTTCTACAGCATTTTGGCAGTTTCTGCTGCGTCTTTTGTATATTAATTAAACATTAGCAGCTTTTTGCCACAATTTTGAGAAAATCACAACAGAAACATAAAAATGCAGCAATAAATGCAAAGTGTGAACACTATATATCCTGATTCCATAGAGATAGCAGCAGTGGTATACAGATAGAGCTGGAGGGGAGGTGTATAACTACTTTATATCCTGATCCCGTAGAGATAACAGCAGTATACAGATAGAGCTGGAGGGGAGGTGTATAACTACTTTATATCCTGATCCCATAGAGATAACAGCAGTATATAGATGGAGCTGGAGGGGAGGTGTATATTTACTATATGTCCTTATCCCATAGAGATAGCAGCAGCAGTATACAGTTATAGTAGTTATACACCTCCTCTCCAGCTCTAACTGTATACTGCTGCTGCTATCTCTATGGGATAAGGACATATAGTAAATATACACCTCCCCTCCAGCTCCATCTATATACTGCTGTTATCTCTATGGGATCAGGATATAAAGTAGTTATACACCTCCCCTTCAGCTCTATCTGTATACTGATGCTGCTATATCTATGGGATCAGGACATATAGTATTTATATACCTCCTCTCCAGCTCTATGTCCTGATCCCATAGATATAGCAGCATCAGTATACAGATAGAGCTGAAGGGGAGGTGTATAAATACTATACGACCTGATCCCTTAGAGATAGCAGCATTATACAGATAGAGCTGGTAAGGGAGGTATATAACTACTATATATCCTGATCCCATAGATATAGCAGATAGAGCTGGGAGGGGAGGTGTATAAATACTATACGTCCTGATCCCATAGAGATAGCAGCAGTATACAGATAGAGCTGTTAAAGGAGGTGTATAACTACTATATATCCTGATCCAATAGATATAGCAGATAGAGCTGGAGGGGAGGTGTATAAATGCTATACATCCTGATCCCATAGAGATAGCAGCAGTATACAGATAGAGCTGGAGGGAGTTGTGTAACAACTATATATCCTAATCCCATAGAGACACCAGATAGAGCTGGGAGGGGAGGTGTATAACTACTATACATCCTGATACCATAGACATAGCAGCAGTATACGGATAGAGCAGAAGGGGATGTGTATAACTGCTATATATCCTGATACCATAGACATAGCAGCAGTATACAAGTAGAGCTGGAGGGGAGGTATATAACTACTATATATCTTGATCTCGTAGAGATAGCAGCAGTATACAGATAGAGCTGGAGTGGAGGTGTATAACTACTATATATCCTGATACCATAGAGATATCAGCAGCAGTATACGGATAGAGCAGAAGGGGATGTGTATAACTACTATATATCCTGATCCCATAGACATGGCAGCAGTATACAGGTAGAGCTGGAGGGGAGGTGTATAACTACTATATATCTTGATCTCATAGAGATAGCAGCAGTATACAGATAGAGCTGGAGTGGAGGTGTATAACTACTATATATCTTGATCTCATAGAGATAGCAGCGGTATATAGATAGAGCTGGAGTGGAGGTGTATAACTGCTATATACCTTGATCTCATAGAGATAGCAGCAGTATATAGATAGAGCTGGAGTGGAGGTGTATAACTACTATACATCTTGATCTCATAGAGATAGGAGCAGTATACAGATAGAGCTGGAGTGGAGGTGTATAACTACTATATATCTTGATCTCATAGAGACATAAGATGAAGCTGGGGGGGGTGATCTGAGAGCTGCTGAGAGGGATCTGGTAGGTGATGATATCGTCCTGTAGTTCGTAGGAAGTCAGGCACAGAAATGGCACTCTGTGATGTCACATGGGAAGGTGTAAGAAAATCAGACTGGTGGTCACATGACCAAGTAACAGTAATTAAACACATGGAGGCATCTGTGCTGTAATAAAACAAATGGCGCAGTAGGACTGTAGTGTAGTGATGGTGAGTGTACATGGGCAGATGTATACGTAGTCACTTCCCTTTCTTCCAAAATTGTGGAACGGTGTTGATTGTGGGTGGAGTTTTGATGAACCCCACCCCATTGTCGTACACGTTCTCGTGATTGTCCTGCCAAAATGAGGACTGTTTGTAAGAAGACCTGTCGATTCCCCGATATATACCGATGTCCTGAAGAGACCACTACAGGAGCAATTGACTTCTTTTGTACGGTGCAAGTTGTGCCAGAATTCCGATGCATTTTCGGTAGTAGATCGACCGCACAATGTTAAAGGGGTATTCCAGAAACATTTTTTTATTTTATATATCAACTGGCTCCAGAAAGTTAAACAGATTTGTAAATTACTTCTATTAAAAAATCTTAATCCTTTCAGTACTTATGAGCTTCTGAAGTTAAGGTTGTTCTTTTCTGTCTAAGTCCTCTCCGATGACACCTTTCTCGGGAACCGCCCAGTTTAGAAGAAGTTTGCTATGGGGATTTGCTTCTAAACTGGGCGGTTCCCGAGACACGTGTCATCAGAGAGCACTTAGACAGAAAAGAACCAACTGTTCCAAACACTGGATCTGGCGCAGGGAGCTTGTTACATCATAGCCCCGCCCCCTCCTGACATCACAGCCCACCCCCTCAATGCAAGTCTATGGGAGGGGGCGTGACGGCCGTCACGCCCCCTCCCATAGACTTGCATTGAGGGGGCGTTCGGAACAGTTTGTTCCAAATGCTGGGCAGCGGAGTACCCCTTTAAACAGATTTGTGAATTGCTACTATTAAAAAATCTTAATCCTTCCAGTACTTATCAGCTGCTGTATGCTCAAGAGGAAGTTCTGTAGTTCTTTCCAGTCTGACCACAGCGCTCTCTGCTGACACCTCTGTCCGTGTCAGGGACTGTCCAGAGCAGGATAGGTTTGCTATGGGGATTTTCTCCTGCTCTGGACAGTTCCTGGCACGGACAGAGGTGTCAGCAGAGAGCTTTGTTGGCAGACTGAAAAGAACAACTCAACTTCTTGTGGAGCATACAGCAGCTGATAAGTACTGGAAGGATTAAGATTTTTTAATAGAAGTAATTTGCAAATCTGTATAACTTTCTGGCACCAGTTGATTTTTTTTTTTAAATAGTTTTCCACTGTAGTACCCTTTTAAGCTAGCCATACACATAGGATAGCAATCAGCATGTTCTCAGCAATCCCCAGCCCACACAGGTATCCTTACAAGTTTGGCGCCAGTTGTCTTCAGCAGTCAGTAGCTTCCCACTCTCAGCCTCTCATAGTCCAGCACCCATTATACTTACCATATCGACAGGCTTCTCTCTCGCCTCCCAGTGATCAAGATCTCACTCCAGCACAGCACAGCTTTACGTCAACCAGCGCCACACAGTGGAGAACCTCACAAATTTTATATGAGCATTAGGATTTAAAGGGGTACTCCGGTGGAAAAAGTTTTCTTTTTTTTTTTTTTTTTAAATCAACTGGTGGCAGAATGTTAAACAGATTTGTAAATTACTTCTATTTAAAAATCTTTAAACTTCCACCACTTATTAGCTGCTGAATACTACAGAGGAAATTCTTTTTATTTTTGGAACACAGAGCTCTCTGCTGACATCACGACCACAGTGCTCTCTGCTGACATCTCTGTCCATTTTAGGAACTGTCCAGAGCAGCATATGTTTGCTATGGTTTTTTTTTTTTACCCTACTCTGGACAGTTCCTAAAATGGACAGAGATGTCAGTAGAGAGCACTGTGCTCGTGATATCAGCAGAGAGCTCTGTGGTCCAAAAAGAAAAGAATTTTCTTCTATAGTATTCAGCATTTAATAAGTACTGGAAGGATTAAGATTTACAAATCTGTTTAACTTTCTGGCACCAGTTGATTTAAAAAAAAAAATAAAAAATTCCACCGGAGTACCCCTTTAACCCACAATTTTGTACTAATTAGCTCCCATCTACAGGGCTCTGCATGTAATCCCTGCTACTTCTTAAAGGGGTACTCCAGTGGAAAACTTTTGTTTTTTAAATAAACTGGTGCCACAAAGTTAAGCAGATTTGTAAATTACTTCTATTAAAAAAATCTTAATCCTTCCAGTACTTATTAGCTGCTGAATACTATAGAAGAAATTATTTTCTTTTTGGAACACAGAGCTCTCTGCTGACATCATGAGCACAGTGCTCTCTGCTATTGGAAAAAGAGATGAGTGGATGGGCACCACAAAAATAATAGTAATATATTGAATTGGGTGCAAACAGTGACCGAAATATACAACTAAGCCTCCAGTAGAAAACAGCTGATCACTATATTCAAATGCACAGCCAAATAATAATGAATAATATATAACCTTTATTAGGAAACACAACACACAGTTAAAAACACTATCTTTTTAAGTGTTTTTAACTGTGTGTTGTGTTTCCTAATAAAGGTTATATATTATTCATTATTATTTGGCTGTGCATTTGAATATAGTGATCAGCTGTTTTCTACTGGAGGCTCAGTGCTCTCTGCTGACATCTCTGTCCATTTTAGGAACTGTCCAGAGCAGCATATGTTTGCTATGGGGATTTTTTTCCTACTCTGGACAGTTCCTAAAATTGACAGAGATGTCAGCAGAGAGCACTGTGCTTGTGATGTCAGCAGAGAGCACTGTGCTCATGATGTCAGCAGGGAGCTCTGTGTTCCAAAAAGAAAATAATTTCCACTGTAGTATTCAGCAGCTAATAAGTACTGGAAAGATTAAGATTTTTTAATAGAAGTAATTTACAAATCTGTTTAACTTTCTGGCACCAGTTGATTTGAAAAAAGTTTTCCACCGGAGTACCCCTTTAACCCAAAATTTTGTACTAATCAGCTCCCATCTACAGGGCTCTGCATGTAATCCCTGCTACCTCTTAAAGGGGTACTCCAATGGAAAACTTTTATTTTTTAAATCAACTGGTGCCAGAAAGTTAAGCATATTTGTAAATTACTTCTATTAAATAATCTTAATCCTTCCAGTACTTATTAGCTACTGAATACTATAGAAGAAATTATTTTCTTTTTGGAACACAGAGCTCTCTGCTGAATAACGAGCACAGTGCTCTCTGCTGACAACTCTGTCCATTTTAAGAACTGTCCAGAGTAGGAGAAAATCTCCATACCAAACATATGCTGCTCTGGACAGTTTCTAAAATGGACAGAGATGTCAGCAGAGAGCACTGTGCTCGTGATGTCAGCAGGGAGCTCTGTGTTCCAAAAAGAAAATAATTTCCTCTGTAGTATTCAGCAGCTAATAAGTACTGGAAGGATTAAGATTTTTTAATAGAAGTAATTTACAAATCTGTTTAACTTTCTGGCACCAGTTGATTTAAAAAAAAAAAAAAGGTTTCCCCCGGAGTACCCCTTTAACAGCAATATGGTGCAAAAGGCCAGAATTCCCCGGCGTCATGTTGTCTAACTGCACAGGCACTGCAGCCAGTAGACACAATGTAAGTACAAACTCAAAGGAACAAAACATATGAAGACTGTAAAAATCACATTTCTCAGCGAGTCGACATATTTTGAAGGTGTCAAAGAAAATAACAGTAAAGGAAAAGTCATCCACTATTTATAATACCGTATATACACGAGTATAAGCCGAGTTTTTCAGCATGATTTTTCGTGCTGAAAACGCCCCCCTCGGCTTATACTCGAATGAACTCAATCCCTGTCAAACTCTTCATCAGTGGTCTTCAACTTGCCGACCTCCAGATGTTGCAAAACTAAAACTTCCAGCATGCCCTGGTGTTGTAGTTTTGAAACTTCTGGAGGTCCGCAGGTTGAAGACCACTGCGGCCTTCGACATCATCCAGCTCCACCCCTCCCCCCTTTTGTTTTGTACTCGCCTCCCCTCGGCGGGAAGTTAGGGTGAGCCGGTCCGTATGGGTTAGTTGTTGTGGGCTGTACATTTTCACCGGTGGGGGCCTCTTCTCCGCGCTTCGGGCCCGGACTAGTGACATTGCATTGACGACGACACACAGGGACGTTGCGCATGAACGTCCCTGTGCGTCGTCGTCAAGGCAGTGTCACTATTCCGGGGCCGGGCCCGAAGAGGCCCCCCCCCCCCCGGTGAAAATAGACAGCCCGCAACGACTAACCATCCCCACCGGACGGTCCCTGCAGCATAGAGGGGCATAGCATAGCATAGCTTCCCACCGAGGGGAGGTGAGTACAAAACAAAAGGGGGGGGGGGGGCTGGATGATGACGAAGGCCGCAGTGGTTTCCAACCTGCGGACCTCCAGAGGTTTCAAAACTACAACTCCCAGCATGCCCAGACAGCCGATGGCTGTCCGGGCATGCTGGAAGTTGTAGTTTTGCAACATCTGGCGGTCTGCAGGTTGAAGACCACTGATGAAGGGATTGACAGGCGGTGATGATGAAGGGGGGGGATGATGACAGGGTAATGATGAAGGGGGGGATGATGACAGGGGGATGATGACAGGGTGATGATGAAGGGGGGGATGATGACAGGGTGATGATGAAGGGGGGGGGATGATGACGGGGGTCTGGATGATGATATGGGGGGATGATGTATTTCCCACCCTAGGCTTAAAGTCGAGTCAATAACTTTTCCTGGGTTTTTGGGGTAAAATTAGGGGCCTCGTCTTATATTCGAGTCGGCTTATACTAAGTATATACGGCACTTCCCAATTTCACCCCCTTCCGTACAAACTTTTAAATTATCACTATCTTTATAGGTTGTTTCAGCTTCTTTTTTTTTTTTTTTTTTTCATCAAAAATGGCAATATCCACAAAGTATTGGAAACATGAAATTTAATGTGCTGCTTTTTGACTCAATTATGAGGCCCGCCGACTGAGATGCCCGCTGCGTTCTTTTCATTTCTATTACTATCGTATGTCCTGTACAGTATCTGAAAAATTGATACAATCACGATGAGAATGATGTTCTGTTTCTAAACACTTTGATGATTCTTTCTACGATGAATTATACATGCCATTTGCCACCTGGGTGCATTAAAAATACTGTCTGCATTTTTACTTAATCCTTTGACCACTGGGGGCACTGTTCTGTTGGCTTCTGTTATAATGGATTACGGAAGCTTTTTCTAGAAAACGAGGCAAACAAAGTGCAATACGTTCTACTATGTAGTAAGAGTCACTGTAGGGTGTAAAAGGGTTTTCAATACCAGACCTATTCTGGCCTCCTGCTGCACCACTTGCGTCATCCTGTCTTATTATGGCGATCAATGTATATAACGTATGCAGTAAACATTCCGAGCTGCCCCTAGTGGTTTTTGTAGGCAGACAGATTTGTGTAATTCAGTTTAAAGGGGTAATCCGGTGGAAAACTTTTTTTTTTTTTTAATCAACTGGTGCCAAAAAGTTAAACAGATTTGTAAATTACTTCTATTAAAAAAAATCTGAAACCTTCCAGTACTTATTAGCTGCTGAAAACTACAGTGGAAATTCTTTTCTTTTTGGAACACAGAGCTCTCTGCTGAATCATGAGCACAGTGCTCTCTGCTGACATCTCTGTCCATTTTAGGAACTGTCCAGAGCAGCATATGTTTGCTATGGGGATTTTCTCCTACTCTGGACAGTTCTTAAAATGGACAGAGATCTCTGTGTTCCAAAAAGAAAAGAATTTCCTCTGCAGTATTCAGCAGCTAATAAGTACTGGAAGGATTAAGATTTTTTAATACAAGTAATTTACAAATCTGTTTAACTTTCTGGCAACAGTTGATTTAAAAAAAAGAAAAAAGGTTTTCCACCGGAGTACCCCTTTAATGGGTATCTTTCATCAAAAAAACTTTTGATATATTATAGATTAATGTATGCAGAATAACTTTCCAATTGCATGTTATTAAAAAAATATGCTTCTTTCTATTACATTTTTCACTTTGAATAAATGACCACTAGGGGTCTCCCTACCAGTCCTGGCCGCAAGCCTTTTTCATAGATTTCAGACTCATGCTGGAGTCCTAAATCTCAGACTGCAGCCGGGACACAGACAAGCTCAGCACTGCTCCCTGGCAGTTTTATTTATTTTTATGAAAGGTACCGTTTAAAGGGGTACTCCGCTGGCCTGCTTCCGGAGAAGTTTATTGTTCCGAACGCTGTGTGGGGGCTTCTGTGTTCAAGGCCGCCCCTCGTGACGTCATGCCCGCCCCCTCAACGAAAGTCTATGGGAAGGGGGCGTGGCCGTGGCACAGCACCCGAAGCTCTAAATAAATGAATGCCGGGTGCAGCAGGGAGATCGCGGGGGTTCCCAACGACGGGACCCCCACAATCAGACATCTTTTTCCTGTCCTTTGGATAGGGGATAAGATGTCTAGGGGCAGAGTACCCCTCCCGTGAAAAAATCACATGGTGCCAGAAAGTTACAAGTAATTTGTAAATTACTTTTATTAAAAAATCTTAATCCTTCCAGTACTTTTTTGTGGCTGTATACTACAGAGGAAATGCTTTTCTTTTTGGATTTCTCTGATGTTTCGACCACAGTGCTCTCTGCTGACCTCTGCTGTCCATTTTAGGAACTGTCCAGAGCAGCATATGTTTTCTATGGGGATTTTCTCCTGCTCTGGACAGTTCCTAAAATGGACATCAGAGGTCAGCAGAGAGCACTGTGGTCGAGACATCAGAAAAATCCAAAAAGAAAAGCATTTCCTCTGTAGTATACAGCCACTAAAAAGTACTGGAAGGATTAAGATTTTTTAATAGAAGTAATTTACAAATCTGTTTAACTTTCTGGCACCAATTGATTTAAAAATAAAAAAAAGTTTTCCACCAAAGTACCCTTTAAGAAGTTGCCACACAGTATTACATTTAGTTAGATTTTTTTTTTATAAATCACAAAAGGTGATGTCATATATATTTCTTTTTTCCGATTGGTAAGGATTGCAAACACGGAGCAGCCAGTAGCAGGCCTCATGCATCGCTGCACAGGAATTTTTCAGTAGATTACGCCAATTTTTCGTAGGACGCACATAATCTCTGTGATGGAATTGGGGGGAAAAAGCACCTAGGAAAGGGTTAAATAACAATGTAAACAATCCAAGCATGAAAGGGGGGCGAGGGGGCATTCAAACATAAATAGCTGCGGGTCTCCCCTCCAGCGCACCACGTTGGCAGCGCGGCTGTAGGATTAGCACGAAACTCAGCGGTGCTGCTCAAACGCTAATAATCCTGATTTATGTTTTCATTTTAACAGACCCGGTGCCACGTTACACAGGGAAAATTGCACGTTGGCACTGCAGGGACCCCCGGGTTATTAAAGCTATAAATCGCTTTAGGACAGAGCTCTGCTGGAGCAGCCGATGACTTATTTGAGGGGTTTGGTTCAAGTACCCCAATAATGACATGCTGCCAGAAATATCCACCAGCTTCCAGCATGGCGCTCATGCTGCCCACACCGGAACGCAGCTTGGCTGTTTGCTGGGCACAGTGGGGTGGTGGATTTCCTTTGGCTTCGTTCATATCTCTTCTGCAAAAAAAAAAAAATATTTCCGTGTTATTCATTTAGTGCTATTAATCAGAAATGTCAGAGGCTTTTATAGCGATTATTATTGATTTTATATACCGTATATACTCGAGTATAAGCCAAGTTTTTCAGCACGATTTTTCGTGCTGAAAACACCCCCCTCGGCTTATACTCGAGTGAACTCTCCACCCGCAGTGGTCTTCAACCTGCGGACCTCCAGAGGTTTCAAAACTACAACTCCCAGCAAGCCCGGGTAGCCATCGGCTGTCCGGGCTTGCTGGGAGTTGTAGTTTTGAAACCTCCGGAGGTCCGCGGGTTGAAGACCACTGCAGCCTTCGACATCATCCAGCCCCCTCTCACCCCCTTTAGTTCTGTACAGTACTCGCCTCCGCTCGGCGCTGGTCCGGTGCTGCAGGACTGTCCGGAGAGGAGGTCGTCCGGTGGGATAGTGGTTCCGGGCTGCTATCTTCACCAGGGAGGCCTCTTCTAAGCGTTTCGGGCCCGGCCCCAGAATAGTCACGTTGCCTTGACGACGATGCAGAGGTACGTTCATTACCAACGTACTTCTGCGTCATCGTCAAGGCAACGCCTCTATTCTGGGCCCGAAGCGCGGAGAAGAGGCGCCCCCGGTGAAGATAGCAGCCCGGAACCACTATCCCACCGGACAACCTCCTCACCGGACAGTCCTGCAGCACCGGACCAGCGCCGAGCGGAGGCGAGTACTGTACAGAACTAAAGGGGGTGAGAGGGGGCTGGATGATGTCGAAGGCCGCAGTGGTCTTCAACCTGCGGACCTCCAGGGGTTTCAAAACTACAACTCCCAGCAAGCCCTGCTGGGAGTTGTAGTTTTGAAACCTCTGGAGGTCCGCAGGTTGAAGACCACTGAGGGCGGATGATGACAAGAGGATGATGAAGGGGGGGGTGTGGGATGATGACAAGAGGATGATGAAGGGGGGGTGTGGGATGATGAAGGGGGGTGGGGATGATGAAGGGGGGTGTGGGATGATTACAAGGGGATGATGAAGGGGGGTGGGGATGATGACAAGTGGATGATGAAGGGGGGGTGTGGGATGATGACAAGGGGATGATGAAAGGGGGTGGGGATGATGACAAGGGGATGATGACAGGTGATGATGATGAGGGTCTGGATGATGACAGGCGGTGATGATGATGAGGATGTTAATGACGGGGGTCTGGATGATGACAGGGGGGGGATGATGTATTTCCCACCCTAGGCTTATACTCGAGTCAATAACTTTTCCTGGGATTTTGGGTTGAAATTAGGGGCCTCGGCTTATACTCGGGTCGGCTTATACTCGAGTATATACGGTAACTTTTTTTTTTTTTTTTTGGTCCCCCACTTATGCTGTATGATAAATGAGGACGGTGATGGACAGTAACTGGGACCCCCTGTAGAAACTAGGGCTGGGCGGTATGACCAAATGTGTGTATCGTGGTATTTTTGTCACTTTTGGCGGTTCCACGGTATACAACGGTATTTCCTCCTCCCCCCAAAAAAAAATTAATTATCAGCCCAGCGTTGCCCCCATTGGGGTAAATACTCACAAGTCACCCGCAAGCGCTGCGCTCCCTGTCCTGTTTCTTGCGGGCCGCCGGCGCTGACACTCTATACTGTGCGGTATCCCTATGCCCGGGCTGCAAAAGGTAAATAAATTAACGCATGTTGCTACGTCGGCCTTACGCTGGGGACGGGAATGTCGGACAGCCGACAGCCTATCACCGGCCGCAGCGATGTTCCGCCTCGGCCGCTGATAGGCTGAGCCCGTTGTCATGGAAGGAGCTCTGGCCGGCTTCTTACATGACAGTGGGCTCACCCTATCAGCGGCCGAGGCGGAACATCGCTGCGGCCGGTGATAGGCTGTCGGCTGTCTGACGTTCCCGTCCCCAAGAAGCAGGTGAGGCCGATACCGGACCAATGGGAGGTGAGTTAAAGTTTATTTTGTTTATTATTTGCAGCCCGGGCGTTGGGATACCGCACAGTATAGAGCAGTGGTCTTCAACCTGCGGACCTCTAGATGCTGCAAAACTACAACTCCCAGCATGCTGAGAGTTGTAGTTTTGCAACATCTGGAGGTCCGCAGGTTGAAGACCACTGGTGGTATAGAGTGTCAGCGCCGGCGGCCGCAACAAACAGGAGGAAGAGGAGGGCAGCGCTTGCGGGTGACACAGGAGTATTTACCCCGATGGGGACAGCGCTAGGCTGATAAATAATTGGGGGGGGGGCAGAACAGCGCCCGTGGGTCACATATGATTAGTTCCCCGATGTGGGGACAGCGCAGCGCTGGACTGATAATTCATTCATTCCCGAGGGGGAGGGGCCAAACCGGTATTGCGGAATGGGAAAAATTTATATCGTGCAGCACAAAAATTTGTGTCTCACTTCATGTATCCCCATCATGTGTCTCACATTGATACACATCTACTCTTGTCTTTTTATTTTTATTTTTTAAGAGCCGAGGCAAGTGTTCTCTATCACCCAAAGTGCAAGAAAAAGTGCAAACGTGTCACACTAAAAAAACGTGCACAAAGGATGCGGTCTATCGCTAAGCCCTTCTCCAACAGGAGAGAGCCCCCCCCCCAACAAACCTACCCTTCACCTCCGGGCCAGAAGGCACATGCTGTATACTGGTGGCATCTTGACCAAAGCCAAGATGCCCAGGGGTTGCAGGGAGGTGCGGAACCCAATGGCCACACACACCTCCCCTAGAACGCCAGGAGGGACACCCAGAAGAGCTACCGCATCCTGCCAATCCTGTGTACAAATAAAGACACGAAACGTGGCACAGTGACAAACAAAAAAATTATAAATAAGTGGACGAGTGCAGATATACTGCCCGGTCATCCGGCCGGATCTATAAATAATGTCCCTGATCCTAGCCAGAAGGCCGGGATACCAAGGGTGAGTGCCAAAGGTGAAGAGTATGGTGCAGTGCGTTCACTCAGTGAGCTAGAACACCACTCCCTGAGGCACAGAAGTACCTCGGCTCTACACCCCTCTACCTCATGGAGAGACCCGGAGGAGACAGGTCACATCAGGACAGCCGTTGAGCTGGTTACGTGGCACCAGCCCCGGAACGCCCCGGTACACCTGCTCCTCCATGCAGCATCCATCCTACATCAATGGCAAAGACTAAACCACTGATAAGAACAGATACTACACTTGATCTAAGCCAAAAGGCCTTGTCATGTGGCTCAAAATTAAGTCACACTACTATCCAGATCATGTGGCCCACATCCGTACCTCAGGACTTAGGGTCTGTTCACATTACACTTATGACAACTAGTAAACTTATGTGCCATGTAGAGATGAGCGAACTTACAGTAAATTCGATTCGTCACGAACTTCTCAGCTCGGCGGTTGCTGACTTTTCCTGCATAAATTAGTTCAGCTTTCCGGTGCTCCGGTGGGCTTGAAAAGGTGGATACAGTCCTAGGAAATAGTCTCCTAGGACTGTATCCACCTTTTCCAGCCCACGGGAGCACCTGAAAGCTGAACTAATTTATGCAGGAAAAGTCAGCAACCGCCGAGCCGAGAAGTTCGTGACGAATCGAATTTACTGTAAGTTCGCTCATCTCTAGTGCCATGACATATGCATTTAACAGAGACCATGACAGATGCCATACAAAGAGATAATGTTTCTAATATAGATATATGGAAGTATATGCAATGCCGCTCTCTGATGCCACCTTTTGGAGGTAGCTTTCCATTCAATTTAGTGTCTGACTCTGATAAGAAGCATTAGAACATGACTGGGGAAAAAGACCAACCCAGACAGCTATTGTCCCTCACTAGATCAGAGCAGGGTAATGGAGGCTGCAGAGAGGCCTATTGCTGTTTACCCAGAAGTATCACCCTTGTGTTTCTGTGACTGTCCAGAGAGGGGCATCATACTCCATATTTGGTGGACGTGTCCCCTGGTTGCCTCTTTTTGCCGTCAGATTATGGACCTCGTCTGCTCAGTCATGGAAATGCAATGCCCTTTATGCCCCAAGGTGTGTCTTTTGGGACTTAAGCCGGATGTGTCAGTTTCTCCAGTTTACTCTTGTCAGGATCCGGACTGGTATGCAGCGAGGACACTGGTGGTGGATCCTCTGTGTCAGTGGGGTGATGACGTGGGCCGTACCAGGGGAACTGAGTCTAAGGGGTTACTGGTTTTCACCAGAGGCAGCGGCAGGTAACCCCCAGGTCGTTCCATCCGATAGCGACTCTACCCCACTGACAGCTGAGACAGGCGCAGTAAACAGGGACAAGGCAAGAGCAAGGTTGGATGTAGCAGAAGGTCAGGGCAGGCAGCAAGAGTCGTAGTCAGGGGCAACAGCAGAGGGTCTGGATACACAGGCTTGGGAACACACAAAACGCTTTCTCAGGGCACTAGGGCAACAAGATCCGGCAAGGACAGGAAGGGGAAGTGGGTTTTATATGGAATGGGAGTGATTACAACTGATTGGGCCAGGCACCAATTAGTGGTGCACTGGCCCTTTAAATTTCAGAGAGCCGGCGGGCGCGCGCCCTAGAGAGTGGGGCCGTGCGCGCCGGGACATGACAGCAGGGGAACGGGACATGTGAGACGATTGGGATGCGACCCGCAGGCGGGTGCGTCCCGCTACGCGGATCGCATCCCTGCCGGCAGTAACAGTGCAGCGCTCCCGGTCAGCAGGTCTGACTGGGGCGCTGCAGACAGAAGAACGCCGTGAGCGCTCCGGGGAGGAGCATAGACCCGGAGCGCTCGGCGTAACAACTCTTTTAGCGGCTCGCGTAAATGTGGTCTCTACATGGCGATCCCAAACCTTCTCTGTACCTTTGGTGATCTCCCGGGTCAATAATATGCTTGTCTCTGAAAAAAAAATAACATAAATGGATACTCTGATGGAAAACTATTTATTTTCAAATCAACTGGTGCCAGAAAGTTAAACAGATTTGTAAATGACTTCAATAAAAAATCTTAATCCTTCCAGTACTTATCAGCTGCTGGATGCTCCAAAAGAAGTTCTTCTCTTTCTGAATTTCTTTTCTGTATGACCACAGTGCTCACTGCTGACACCTCTGTCCATGTCAGGAACTGTCCAGAGCAGGAGCAAATCCCCATAGCAAACCTCTCCTGCTCTGGACAATTCCTGACATGGACAGAAGTGTCAGCAGAGAGCACCATGGGCAGACAGAAAAGAAATTAAAAAAGAAAAGAACTTCCTGTGAAGCATACAGCAGCTGATAAGTACTGGAAGGATTAAGATTTTTTAATAGAAGTAATTTACAAATCTGTTTAACTTTCTGGCACCAGTTGATTTGAAAAAAATGTTTTCCACCGGAGTACCCCTTTAATGCTCTAAGGGCTGTTACAGTAGACAGGTTTACTAAAGTTTGGCAAGCCCGGATTTTCTACCCCCATGTCTCAGACATGTCCTAATATTTCCCTTTGTGTTGGTTGGGGTCCATCCCCTTTCTTTTCTTTTTTTGTCATAGCTATTGGGCGGGGGCTTTGACCCTATCTTATTGTCTTTGTGAACCAAGTTTAAAGGGGTATTCCAGGAAAAAAATTTTTTTTATATATCAACAGGCTCCACAAAGTTAAACACATTTGTAAATTACTTCTATTAAAAAATCTTAATCCTTCCAATAATTATCAGCTGCTGAAGTTGAGTTGTTCTTTTCTGTCTAAGTGCTCTCTGATGACACGTGTCTCGGGAGCTGTCCAGAGTAGAAGCAAATTCCCATAGCAAACCTTTTCTACTCTGTGCAGTTCCTATGGGAATTTGCTTCTACTCTGGACAGCTCCCGAGAGACGTGTCATCAGAGAGCACTTAGACAGAAAAGAACAACTCAACTTCAGCAGCTCATAAGTACTGGAAGGATTAAGATTTTTTTTAATAGAAGTAATTTACAAATCTGTTTAACTTTCTGGAGCCAGTTGATATATATAAAAAAGTTTTTTTCCTGGATAACCCCTTTAATCATTTCTTCTTAATGATGGATGACATTTCTAATTATTGCTCCTATCTGACAGACACAAAACATTACTGCATATAGCCCACAAATATCCCCCAATCGGGGTCTGAGACAAATATACAGAAAAAATGTATCACAATAATTTGCAATGACACGGTCAGTCTGAAAAAGAAGACATAAAATACGGAAATAATAAATACAGTATTAGTAATAGATATAATTACAAGGACCCTATTTATTGTTTCCCCTATGCTGTTTCCTGTTTGATTTACTATATTACTTCTGCATGTATCTTATTCACACTTGGGATATTTATATTTCAATAAATGTATCCCTTTTGACACTAAAAAACATCAAAAATACTTGCTCCAATGCCCTGCTGCTTGGGGGGGTTTGAATGCCCCTCTCTTCCATAAGGAGATACAAGTACAGTAACCCCCCCCCCCCCCCCCCGACCTACGATGGCCCCGACATACGATCATTTCAACATACGATGGCCTCTCAGAGGCAGCGTCAACATACGATGCTTTTGTATGTCGGGGCCATCGCATAAACGGCTATCCGGCAGCGCAGACTCCTTCAGCTGCCACCGAATAGCCATTTACGGTGCTCCGTGTGGTCCGCTGACGATCACTTACCTGTCCTCGGGGCTCCGGCGCGTCCTCTTCGGGATCCCCTGCATCGTCGGCCCTCTCCATCGACGTCATCACGTCGCTGCGCATGCCGTCCCATCATTCAATAGGAGCGGCGTGCGTAGCGACACGATGGCGGCGACGGAGAGCGCGGATGCCGGGGAAGCAGAGGCCTTGCCGGAGCGTCGGGGACAGCAATGGACGGCGACATCCCGGGCAGCGGTGACGGTCCGGAGCGGCGGGGACAGGTGAGTACAACCTCCTCTAACAGTGGTCGACAACCTGCATACCTCCAGATGTTGCAAAACTACAACACCCAGCATGCCCGGACAGCCAACGGCTGTCCGGGCATGCTGGGTGTTGTAGTTTTGCAACATCTGGAGGTCCGCAGGTTGTAGACCACTGTCCTATACTTTACATTGCACGGATCCCTCAACACACGATGGTTTCAACAAACGATGGTCCATTTGGAACGGATTACCATTAGAGATGAGCGAACTTACAGTAAATTCGATTCGTCACAAACTTCTCGGCTCGGCAGTTGATGACTTTATCCTGCATAAATTAGTTCAGCTTTCCGTTGCTCCGGTGGGCTGGAAAAGGTGGATACATTCCTAGGAAAGAGTCTCCTAGGTCTGTATCCACCTTTTCCAGCCCACCGGAGCACCTGAAAGCTGAACTCATTTATGCGGGATAAGCCATCAACTGCCGAGCCGAGAAGTTCGTGACGAATCGAATTTACTGTAGGTTCGCTCATCTCTAATTACCATCCTATGTTGAGGGTCCACTGTATCATAAGAGTCATGTTACCTATTTGCATGAAAACATGGAGTGGCTGGAGCAGAGTAACACTTGGCTTCAGGATCAGACTACAGAGGGCTTGTTTGTAGTCTGTTACCATGGCGACACACAGGTCTGCAAATGGGCTGTGTGCACAAAATAGTAGGATATTTCTAATCAAGACTATTTGCAAACTTCCTCCCTTTTATATTTAAGATGCACTGGAGAAATACAATATGGTTACAGAGGTTGACATTGCGTTATGGATACCTGCAATATATTTTCATACTCCGTATAATAGGCTGCATTTGGTTATTTTCTTACGTTTATTATTCGCCGTGAAGTGAAAGAAAATAAGAACAAGCAGACAGACTTTCCTCTTGAATTGATACAGATCCTTTTATACACACACTGTGCAAGTGTCACTAATGAATTTTGCAGGTAACCGCTCCGTTTCGCCGTTTCGGCTGCCTGCAGCACACATTTTGATACTTCCTTCTCCTACGTGTCTGGATGTTACAGTCATGTTTATGGCATATCGGCGTCTTTTCCAAGAATTTTACAGCCACTGCACGGATGCTTTGATAGCTGGCATGGCATGTTTGCAGTAGGAAGCCATCAGCCGCCATTGCTAAACCATTTGTTTAATGTGGATCTGAAACAAGTTGATATATATATCTATAATACTAACGGTTGACTGCAAACTGTAATATTTGCCCATTTATTATTATTGGTTATTATTCCAAGTATTGGCGCCATTAAAAGGGGTATTCCAGGATCTAACATTTTATCCCCTATCCAAAGGATAGGGGGATAAGATGTCTGATCGCAAGGGGTGCGCCGCTGGGCCCCCCGCGATCTCGCTGCAGCATCCGCATTGTATAGCTGCGTCTCTGGAACTGGAGACTTGATGTAACGCCACGCCCCCCCCCCCCCCTCGCGACATCACGTCACGCCCCTTCCTTTCATGTCTATCGGAGGGGGCGTCATTTTCTGACACACACTCTACTAACCTTATAGAGATGTGTCATGATAGCCTATGCGATTCTGAACTAAAATACCAAAAATAATTCCTTAACTTCCCTTAAAAAAAATGAGTCTACTTTAGCTGTAATCTGCTGTTAAGTGCCTGTTGTTATGGAAAGTCTGTCTCTGGTAACAGACACAGCAGAACAGAACACAAGAATTGAATTGTGTGAGTGTGGGGGGGGGATTAGCATGTTCTTTCTGCAGAAGAGAGAGCCTGGCCTGTGTAGCTGCAATATGAGCCTGTCTACCTGCTTAAGATGGTCCTTACTGTCCCTGAAAGGTAAATCAAAACTTCCTTATCATCTCTTACCACCCTCAAAGTTAGATGCAGATGTTCCTTGTATGAATACCTGTGTACATATTGCTGTATGTCCACAGTGCTGCAGTGTAATCCCCCCCTCCCAAAAGTTTGCAGGCTTGTCATCATCAACAGGTAAGGATATGGCAATGATACTGAAGAGTAGAAGAGGAAAGCCAAGGGTCAATATCATTAAGACATTCAAAGTCGGGCAGAGGTACCATAGAAGATCTAAGATGGAGCCTGAAGATGAAGCCAAGATCAATATCAAATGGTCCTGAGGCATCGGTGTACACCTAAAAAAGTAAGGAAGAGGTGAAGGTCAGGATGTAGTGTTACCATGTTTAGGTAAATGCAACAGAATAAAATTGTCAGGATTCGTCAGACTGGTGGTGGATCCTCTGAGTCAGAGAGGGATTGGCGTGGACCGTACCGGTGGACCGGTTCTAAGTTGCTACTGGTTTTCACCAGAGCCCGCCGCAAAGCGGGATGGTCTTGCTGCGGCGGTAGCAACCAGGTCGTGTCCACCGGTAGCGGCTCAACCTCACTGACTGCTGAGACTGGCGTGGTACAGGAGGACTAGACAGAGGCGAGGTCAGACGTAGCAGAAGGTCAGGGCAGGCGGCAAGGTTCATAGTCAAGGGCAACGGCAGAAGGTCTGGTAACACTGGTCAGGGCACTCACAAAACGCTTTCACTAAGCACTGAGGCAACAAGATCCGGCAAGGACAGGAAGGGGAAGTGGGTTTATATACACATGGAGCAGGAAGCTAATTGACACTGATTGGGCCAGGCACTAATTAGTGGTGCACTGGCCCTTTAAATCTTAGAGAGCCGGCGTGCGCGCCCCCTAGAGAGTGGAGCTGCACGCGCCAGGACGTGACAGCCGGGGAACGGGACAGGTGAGTAGATTGGGATGCGACCCGCGGGCGGGCGCATGCCGCTACTCGGATCGCATCCCCGCCGGCAGTGACAGTGCAGCGCTCACGGTCAGCGGGTCTGACCGGGGCGCTGCAGAGAGGAGAACGCCTCAGCGTAACAAAAATACTAGTATTAACAATAATCTGAGGATCGGACGGGGTCTGGGGAGCCTGGAGCTTTTATATGAAAGATGACCTGTGGTGTCACTGAACTGTCCTACATTACTTGGCCATGAACACATTAGAAATTTTTAGAGAGTTTGTAGGTCATCGCCATAATACATTAGGGTAGGGAAAGAAAAAGTCCTTCAAGAGTTATTGTGTAGTCCCCAGAACGATCTTATTCAAAACATTAGGGTTAAGAAAGTCAGTCCTTAAAGAGTACCGCTCATGATCTTGTTAAATGTTATAATCCTCCCAGTTCACTGCCCCCATCATGATAAACCACCCCCTGCCTTTATTTTTATTATTTGTTAGTTTTCTACCTTGATATTGCTCTGTATATTCTGCTCAGTCTCAGTCAGATTCACAGACTGGGAAGGGGTGTTCCCCAGCAGGCGTGACATCATCTGAAGCCATGCAGGGGAGAACTTCCTCCCTCACTCTGCTACACACAGCCCAGAGCAGTTCAGTGTGAGAGGAGCTGTGATTGGCTGGGGAGGCACCTATTGGCAGCTTTTTTAAACACAAATAAAACAGAGAAAACAAAGTATATTAGAGTGCAATAACAAAAATTTGTTTTAATGATAGTGCCCATTTAAATAATTATTGTTTTATCCCCAGAACGATCCTGTCCCAAACATTAGGGTTGAGAAAGAAAGTCCTTGGGTGATCCCCAGAACTATCTTGTCCCAATGATCTTCTCTCTCTTTTATATTCCATATCACTTTTAGCAGATCTTTCCGAATTTCTACTCTCTCTTCAAACTTCTTCCTTTCTGTTAAACTCGGCTCCTCAGAGTAGAAACACTATTAACCTTCTGTAGATATTCTGACATGATCATAAGATGGCAAAGGCGAAAATCACAGCTGTGTCTTCCCCCTATCAAACCAGTTCTCATTTAATTCTCTTGAAAACAATAAGAGGTGCCTCGTACCTTCCTTAAACCCCCCACTCATACTACCACCACCCATCACTGAATGACAAGACGCATCTTTCATATAATTCGCTCCTTCTAAGATGAGAATAAAATTGCCACTCTTGTACACGTCTGACAAATCCCCAGCTCTTGTCTGTCTTTCTAATTGCAAGGTGTCACCCAGTCGACACCGGCGAGATTTCTACCCCCTTGACACTCCATGAAGGCGCGCACAAGGTTTCCGCTGGCACTGATTGAGATTTTCAACTTAATTAAATTTTTCGAATGCTGAGAAGCGACAAGGGCTGCGGCAGGGTAAGAGAGGAGATGGGAGGGGAGGGGGTTATGGGCGACAGCTGAGTGTGCTCGCACTACACAGTGCGGATTTCAGGTATCTTGACAGCTATGTGGGTGCTGTACTAAAGAAGAAGATGCTCTTCTCTACGTGACAACTGTGTGGTTGCATAAGACAATATATACCCCTCATTGACAGTAGATAAAATATAGTTAATGTGATATCTCAATGTGTCAAGCATCATCCAACAAGCCTATAAAATGGTCCCCTATCGGAGCGGCGTGCACAATCCCTATTTTAGGCCCCTTTCACACTACCGTTAGGTTCCTGCATTCTGACGCTCGTTATTCAGCAATTAAATGAAAAAATGGATGAAATAACTGAATACAACGGATGATAACTGATGACCAATTTTGACGGACAGGTGCCATCCATTCTCATTTGTCATGCATCGTTATAGTCCGTTATTTTATGTCCATTATTTTATTTCCATGTGACTTCCTGATTGTGATGCTGTACTGAGCATGCTCAGTAGCAATAAAGGCTTATAACGGAATATAAAAATAACGGACAATAAAGGATGACATTTGTTGTTACAGTTGCGCTCTGTCCGGACTTGCCGGCTGTGAGTGCTTTCTGTCCCCGCTGTCGGTGGGGCTGAGATTCGCAGTGCGGGACGCGCCCACATACGAGTCTCAGTCCGTCGCTCGCCTTACTGTGTCCTTGCTTCCTGTCGAGCTCTGGCGTGTGTGCCTCTGGCCCCTTGGGCACGCGTGTTTCGGAGCTCTGTTTCTTATGAGGCCAGTACTCAATTAGTCTAGGGTTTGCACCTGTCCCCTGGTCCATAAGTATCTGCCATTCCCTGCTCCCTGGGCCGGATCTTGGTTTTCTGTCTTAGTCTTTGTTTGTCCTAGTCTGAGTTAGTGCTGGGCGGTATATCGGTATGAACCGGATACCGTTTTTTTTTCCTCCCAAGGTATGGATTTTTGCCCATACCGCTATACCAGTCGAGCCCCTCCCCCACCCTCCGAGTCAATAAAAAAACATTAAACTTACCCGTAATGGGGGTGGTCCGGGCCATCCATCCTTCCTGCATTCCGGGTGAAGGGTGAACCGGTCCGGGCTGTCCTTCTTCTCCGGGAGTCCTCTTCTCCACTCCGGGCAGGCTCCGGCCTAGTACGCTGCATAGACGCTGCTACGCCGTGACGTCAGGTGCGTCGCTGCGCAGTGGCTTCTATGCAGCGTTAATAGGCCGGAGCCTACCCGGAGTGGAGAAGAGGACTCCCGGAGAAGAAGGACAGCCCGGACCGGTGCACCCTCCACCCGGAATGCCGCCGGACACTACAGAAAGGATGGATGGCCCGGACGATACCTGCAGCAACTGGGAAGGTGAGTCAGGGTTCTGGGATGGACAGGGGTCTGTATAATATACTATACCTACAGTAGGCCCTCCAGCTGTTGAGGCCCTCCAGCTGTTGCAAAACTACAACTCCCAGCATGCCCGGACAGCCAACGGCTGTCCGGGCATGCTGGGAGTAGTAGTTTTGCAACAGCTGGAGGCACCCCTAGTTGGGAAACACTGACCTATACTATACACTATATATATATATAGTGTATACTATAGTCCAACATGCTGGGAGTTGTAGTTTTGCAACAGCTGGAGGCTGTAGGGTGGTTTGTTACATCTATTTAAAAGGGTACTTCACTGCCCCAGTGTTCAGATCATTTAGTTCCAAAAGCCCATTTAGTTCCGCTACGCCACCTCAATGCAAGTCTCAATGTAAAAAAAAAAATACCGTGAAATACCGTGATACCGTGATGCTTTAGAAAAATACCGTGATACTCATTTTTGGTCATATTGCCCAGCACTAGTCTGAGTCAAGTCCTGTTCCTTAGTCAAGTCCTGTTTCAGAGTCTAGTCCTGTTTCAGAGTCTGTGTACCTGTCCCTATTTCCGGCCTGTCCTGTTCCTGTGTTCCTGCCTTGTCCTTCTGCCATGCTCGCCACGTCATGCCCGCACGTCCTGCCAGTGGCTATGACATCACGAGCTCCTGGCACCAGCTCCAGCGTTCGGAACAGTTTGTTCTAAATGCTGAGCAGCGGAGTACCCCTTTAAAGTTTCCATTGAGGATCCTATACTTCTCTCCGCAGACTCTTGTGTGTGTCTCTTCTCTCCTCTCTTGATCCCTCAGAATGATTTAGGATGGTGTTCACCTGGATGTATAACACTTAATTAGCAGGAAGTGCTGTGCCCCAAGCAATCCCAGGGTGCAACATTTATTAAAACGGGTGCTGGTCCTTCCATATGGAGAGGCCACAAAAGCAGAGCAAACTTAAAGGGGTACTCCGCTGCTCAGCATTTGGAACAAACTATTCCGAACACTGGAGCCGGCGCTGGGAGCTCGTGACGTCATAGCCCTGCCCCCTCATGATGTCCCACCCGCCCCCTCATGTCACACCCCGCCCCCTCATGATGTCACACCCCGCCCCCTCATGATGTCACACCCCGCCCCCTTATGATGTCACACCCCGCCCCCTCAATGAAAGTCTATGGGAGAGGGCGTGATAGCTAGTGTAAACTATTATTCCTCTCTCTCTGCTCCTCCCATTAACTAAAATGTTCCCAGCCGCTGCCGTCAGAGGTTCCTGGCAGCAGCTTTTTACCTTCTTCCCAATCTAAGTATTTAACGCTAGGTTGAGGAAGCATGCATGTGTAGAGGAGTATCAGAAGATGCTGCTGACCAGATATCTAGGGGACCCAAAGGCCCTCAGTACACACCAATTTTATTTATGGCCTATGATAGGTGGGGGGGGGGGGCCCTATTACAGATCTTGAATTGGAGCTGTGAGTTACAGTTCACCTCTGGTCTTGGACAACAGAGTTCCCCAACCTTAATATTTTGTGATTCACATTAAACTCTGTAGGATTATTAGGACCTACAGAGTAAGGGATGTAACTGGGACCCAAAATTTTGTAATGGTCTACCACCAAAAGTATATATTTAAGTAAAATCTGTCACCCCAAAACATATAACTAATATAGAATTATCACTAATTGTTCTGGCTTCAGCATACATTTGCTTGATTCACCCCTGACAGGAAGTTTGGAAGTCCTCTCGGTGTCAGTGTGGTGTTGTCTAGGGAGCTCCTGGGCTCTTCTTTCTCTCCTGTCATGAAGTTGTGTAGTCCTCTCCTTGTCAGTGTGGTGTTGTCTCAGCAGCAGCGGGGCTCTTTCTTTTCTCCTGACATGAAGTTGTGTAGTCCTCTCCTTGTCAGTGTGGTGTTTTCTCAGCAGTTCCCATGCTCTTCCTTCTCTCCTGTCATGAAGTTGTGTAGTCCTCTCAGTGTCAGTGTGGTGTTGTCTAGGGAACTCCTGGGCTCTTCCTTTTCTCCTGTCATGAAGTTGTGTAGTCCTCTCATTGTCAGTGTAGTGTTGTCTGAGGAGCTCCCTGGCTCCTCCTTCTCTCCTGTCATGAAGTTGTGTAGTCCTCTCATTGTCAGTGGGGTGTTGTCTGAGGAGCTCCCGGGCTCTTCCTTCTCTCCTGTCATGAAGTTGTGTAGTCCTCTCCTTGCCAGTGTGGTGTTGTCTCAACATCTCCCGGGCTCTTCCTTCTCTCCTGACATGAAGTTGTGTAGTCCTCTCCTTGCCAGTGTGTGTGGTCTCAGCAACTCCCATGCTCTTCCTTCTCTCCTGTCATGAAGTTGTGTAGTCCTCTCAGTGTCAGTGTGGTGTTGTCTAGGGAACTCCTGGGCTCTTCCTTTTCTCCTGTCATGAAGTTGTGTAGTCCTCTCATTGTCAGTGTAGTGTTGTCTGAGGAGCTCCCTGGCTCCTCCTTCTCTCCTGTCATGAAGTTGTGTAGTCCTCTCATTGTCAGTGGGGTGTTGTCTGAGGAGCTCCCGGGCTCTTCCTTCTCTCCTGTCATGAAGTTGTGTAGTCCTCTCCTTGCCAGTGTGTGTGGTCTCAGCAACTCCCAGGCTCTTCCTTTTCTCCTGTCAGGAAGTTGTGTAGTCCTCTCATTGTCAGTGTGGTTTTTGTCTCAGCAGCTTCCTGGCTCCTCCTTCTCTCCTGTCCTGAAGTTATTTAGTCCTGTGTAACTTGTATCCAAAATTTGGAACCCATACCTACCATATCCTTAATAGAAAATTTACCTTACAAAAATATTTGACTTAGGGACATAATAGGTAAATAAATGGTGTAAGAAGACAGATATATAGAATGCGTTATGGGTATAGTGACTGTGCAGTGTTAATAGTGCTGTAATGGCTGCTCATTGTGACAGAGACCTTCTCCAGCGCAGCGCAGAACAATTTGCATCTCCATTAATTGAATTACTAATGTAATTAACGTAGGTGAACCACTTTAATTAGAAATAAGACAGGGAGAGTGACATGCTGATAGAAAGCATCTGGAGTTAGACTAATCTTTAATTTTAATTTAAGAAGCAAAATGATTTCAGTACAATTAGAACCAGTCCCGGGGGATGTGTCTAATATCTTCTTCATGTGCACCGCCGCTTTGTAATAGTACCGAGCAGTTTAGTGACCTCACAGTATTCACGCGGGATAGAGTGATGTCATAGTTGGTGTGTGATGTCATTTAAGAAAAAAGGATCAGTCCATAATCTGGAGACTACTTCATGAACACTATGTACATTTAAAGGAGTACTCCATCCCTAAACATCTAATTCCCCTATCCAAAGGTTAGGGGATAAGATGCCTGATCTTTTACGACGTGGTACCCCAGGCATCTGGTGCACGGAGCGAGCTCAGCTCCGGGCCGGATGACCACCACCGTCATGTCCCCTCCATTCATGTCTATCGGAGGGGGCATGATGGCTGTGATAGGCATAAGGCTATCCTTTATATAAGATAGGGATAGGCATAAGGTTATCCTTCATATAAGATAGGGATAGGCATAAGGCTATTCTTCATATAAGATAGGGATAGGTATAAGGCTATCCTTCATATAAGATAGGTATAAGGCTATCCTTTATATAAGATAGGGATAGGCATAAGGCTATCCTTCATATAAGATAGGGATAGACATAAGGCTATCCTTTATGTAAGATAAGGATGGAAATAAGGCTATCCTTCATTTAAAGGAGATGTTTGGTGCAGACTTTTTCTATTCCATCCTGCCCGGGCTGCAAAAAAAGACAAAACAAACTTTCACTTACCTTCCTACGTTCCCTCGGAGCTCCACAGCTCAACAGCTGATCAGTCGGCCGGGCTGTTTACTTCCTACTTCCCTTAGCCTGGTAAATCACACGGCGCTTCAGCCTATCACCAGCCGCAGCGATGTCCTGCCTCGGCCAGTGATAGGCTGAAGCGCTGTGTGACGTACCGGGGTAAGGGAAGTAGGAAGTAAACAGCCCGGCCGACTGATCAGCTGTTGCAGAGCTCCAGGGGAACGTAGGAAGGTAAGTGAAAGTTTGTTTTGTCTTTTCTTGCAGCCCGGGCAGGATGGAATAGAAAAAGTCTGCACCGGACATCTCCTCCGGACAGGATGAAATAGAAAAAGTCTGCACCGGACATCTCCTTTAAGATATGGATAGGCAATGGCATAAGGCTATCCTTCATATAGGATACGAATAGACCGAAGACTATTCTTCATATAAGATAGGGATAGGCATAAGGCTATCTTTCATATAAGATAGGGATAGGCATAAGGCTATCTTTCATATAAGATAGGGATAGGCATAAGGCTATCCTTCATATAAGATAGGGATAGGTATAAGGCTATCTTTCATATAAGATAGGGATAGGCATAAGGCTATCCTTTATGTACGATAGGGATATAAATAAGGCTATCCTTCATATAGGATAGGGAAAGGCATGAGGATATCCTTCATATAGGATACGGATAGACATAAGGCTATTCTTCATATAAGATAGGGAAAGGCATGAGGATATCCTTCATATAAGATAAGGATAGGCATAAAGGACTATTCATAGTATTCAGAATATTGGGCAGACCAGTTGGGCCAAATGGTTCCTATCTGCCGACACATTCTATGTTTCTGTATGTCTAGGTAGTTATTCTTGGATCTCTTCTAAGGTCTCCAAGGGTTTGTAGTTATTCTTGGGTCTAGTTTGGGATCTGTAGTTATTCTATAGTCTTTAGTTATTTTAGAGTGTGTTCTGAGGTCTATATGTATTAAGTGATATTTGTTTCGTGGGTCTGGTTAGAAAAATGAATCCCATCCCAACACCAGCCTCTGGCCCCCATATCTTCATAGTTTGGTAAAGGTTTAAAAGGATGCCCTTTCTTTATCATCATATCATTTGTAGATTCAAAATCCTGTGTTGATTAATTTAGTAATGGTCCTCCACCATGTTTTTCTAGGTATCTTCCTTCTTTAAAGGGGCATTCTGGTAGCAAAAAATTATATTTAAATAAAACGGTCACCTTGAGATATATAACTTAATAATATAGCGTAATCAATAATTGTACTGGCTTTAGCATGTTCTTTCTTAATTCACCCCTGACAGGAGGTTGTTTAGTCCTTTCATTGTAAGTGTGGTGTTGTCTCATCATCTCCCAGCTCCTGACTCTCTTGAGACACTGCATCGTCATCTGCTTTCTCAGGAGGCGTTACTGGATCTTGACTCTTCCAGCAATCACAGCCCTATTATTTGGACATTGTGGGAAGAGTAAGGTGTGTTCATGCTGCCTTGTGTTAAACAAAGCCTCAGGCGGAGGAACAGTCAGAGAATGAATACAGCAGCTTCTGGCTAACTAACATTAAGGGTGCGTTCACAAGTGGGATATTTGTTGCAGATCTTTCTGCAGCTCAAAACAATTTATCTGAATGGGAATAATTCTGAATTGGGCAGTTGCAGAAATTCACCATTAGGGAATGTTCATACATACTGGGCACACTGCATATTTTATGCCGGGTTTAATTTTTTATTTTATTTATATTGATATATACAGCTTATAAAACACAGCATGTAGAGAATGTGTGAACTTACCCTAACAGTATGTTCACATGCAGCAGGGGACCAGGGATAGGTAAGTATAGTTTTAGTATGTATATAAAATATATGTTATTTGTTTATTTTTTTTATTTAAAATATTTATCTTTTCCTTTTCTGAAACTCTCCTTTAAACGTGCATGGTTGTTAATCTACATCCTCATACATTGGAAGCCTTCGTGTTTCTTTTTTTTTTCTGTAATCATATCACCATGGAGGAGACGCGTGCCAAATATTGAAGCCAACATTACACAAATGCTCAACAGATAAAAGGTCTGAAAATGTTTTCAAACCGTTCATGTAAGTGAAAACGTACATTTCCAAGATGCGCATCCAAAAATCTAGGATAACATATCCAACAAGCCTATTCCCTGCAGAGGTGGCCATGTATAATGGCTGGTGACCAGGAATTTCCCAAGATTATAACTATGAATTTATTAACAAGCAAAAAAATCTATTACGATTTATAGATAATATGAAATGTCGCATCATCCCCCATTCCCTTTTTTTTGTAGTGCTCAGTAAAACCCTTTAAAGGGATGAGCCAAAATGTCCTTTGCACATATCCATTGAAAGTCAATGAAGGGGATCAACGTTTGGCTAAGAACTTTTGGTTCTTCATTTTACCAATCAGTTGGGTCTGAACACTCAGACCATCACCGATCAAAACTTCTGACTTGTCACCAAAAAAAGCTTTCATATGTCATTGATCTGTCCATGTGTGGTGTGTAATGCACAGATGGAAGACCCCTCTGTTAAAGGCGTTGTTCCATCACCAACAACCCCCATAATATGGGAGCGATTTTGAGGAAGCTGTGGTGACTAAATGGAGTATCACATGACAGATGAATGGCGGTCAATGTAATTCGTGGATGGCTAATGTCTTTTCTCAGGCAAGGTGGGGCGGTTGTGTGCGCACCCTATGGGCAGAGCCTGGGATGGCAGTGACGGGAGAAGATGCCCAGCAGTGCAGAGAAGCACAGATCAGCTGGCATGGATTAAAGCTTATTCGGTGGCTGTACATGCAGGGAGCAGTATTACACCAGTGGTGGTGGACTTCCCTGAAAGCCTGGCCCTGACTGTGAGGTAATGATGAGAGTTGGACGTTTGCAACAGCTGGAGAGCCACATGTGAAGCTGCACTATTGTAATAGGTTCTACTTAAAAGTATAAAATACACTCATTAACAATAACAAAATGATGCATGCAAATAGAAATTTTGGAATTCTGCAAAAAATCGGCATGCAGTGTAAATCGACATGCATATATGTAAATAGTAACAGGTGCTGTCACGGTTCGGCAGGCAGGAGGTGGATCCTCTGTGTCAGAGAGGGTTTGGCGTGGACCGTGTCGGTGGACCGGTTCTAAGTAGCTACTGGTTTTCACCAGAGCCCGCCGCAAAGCGGGATGGTCTTGCAGCGGCGGTAGCAACCAGGTCGTATCCACCGGCAACGGCTCAACCTCTCTGACTGCTGAGATAGGCATGGTACAAGGGATAAGGCAAGAGCAAGGTCGGACGTAGCAGAAGGTCAGGGCAGGCAGCAAGGATCGTAGTCAGGGGCAACGGCAGGAGGTCTGGAACACAGGCTAGGAACACACAAGGAAAGGCTTTCTCTGGCACAAGGGCAACAAGATCCGGCAAGGGAGTGCAGGGGAAGTGAGGTATAAGTAGGGAGTGCACAGGTGAAAGCTAATTAAGCTAATTGGGCCAGGCACCAATCATTGGTGCACTGGCCCTTTAAGTCTCAGAGAGCTGGCGCGCGCGCGCCCTAGAGAGCGGAGCCGCGCGCGCCAGCACATGACAGCAGGGGACCGGGACGGGTAAGTGACTTGGGATGCGATTCGCGAGCGGGCGCGTCCCGCTGTGCGAATCGCATCCCCGACGGCCATGTCAGTGCAGCGCTCCCGGTCAGCGGGACTGACCGGGGCGCTGCAGGGAGAGAGACGCCGTGAGCGCTCCGGGGAGGAGCGGGGACCCGGAGCGCTCGGCGTAACAGGTGCAATCTGAGTAGACACTTATAGTGCCTTTATAAAAGCCTCTCAGAGGCTACTTGTGGGTAGTGTACCTCATGGTGAGGGATCGTTCACTACTAGACACGTCCCTATAATGCCCCTGAAGACATTTTGTCCAGTTGACAGATTTTAAAAGAAGGTGCATTATTAAACTTAGAGCAGCAAAATGGTTGTTTGGCCAAATTTCCCACCATGTAAGCCATTCTGACCAAATTGTTAGGAGGTGTTGGGAGCAGAGGTTACGTGTGGGCACATACACACGGTGAACAGGCTCCGAATGGCCCAGACAAGCCGCCAGTACAGAGGATCAATTTATCAGCCAACAAACACAAGCAGCTTTCTTGTCCACCGTCAGATATAGGTGGCTTTTTAATTACACCCCCCCCCCCCTGTCTCTGCCCAGGCCTTTACTTGTCTTACCATTGACAGCAGTCACCATTACCTTCACTTGCAGTGGTGTTGTGAATGAGAAACCTAGACTTCTATGGACATGACACCATATGGTCTTTAGCAAATAATGCAGGATATGTTTGGGATCCAATGATGGGGAGGTCCAAATATGGAGACCTCCTGCCGAGCATTTTAATCCTTTCTTTGCTGTGGAATGACACACTGCCCCCTGCTGGTGTGATGAGACATTTGGTCACTCCTAGTTGTGATAACAGGGATACTAATACCTCAGTGATATGTGCAGAACATCGTTCATCCACGAGTTGCCTCTCATGGCTTCCTGTTGGCTCCTTGGCTGCCCGGTCACCAGATTTATCACCATTCGATCATTTATGGGACCAGCTGCGACACCAATTTCAGCATCCTATGAGTGTGCAGGATCTACAGGCCCAGCTGCAACATCTGTGGGCAAACGTAGAGCTGGGCGGTATGACCAAATATTTGTATCGCTGTATTTTTGTAACTTATGGCGGTTCCACTGTATATAACAGTATTTCTCCCCCCCCCCCAAATCAGTGCTGTTCTGCTTCTCACCCCCCCCCCCCCCTAAATTAATTATCAGCCCAGCGATGCGCTATCCCCATCGGGGTACTACTCATGTCACCCTCAAGTGCTGCCCTCCTTGTCCTCCTGTTTGTTGCGGGCCGCCGGCTCTGACACTCTATAGCTGTATCCCTTTGCCAGGGCTGCAAAAGATAAGCAAAATAAACTTTAATGCACCTTCCTACGTCGGCCTTACGCTCTTCCTGGGGAAGGGAATGTCGGAGAGCCGTCAGCCTATCACCGGCCGCATCGATGTTCTGCCTTGGCAGGTGATAGGCTGAGCCCACAGTCATGTAAGAAGCTGGCCGGCTCCTTACATGACAGTGGGCTCAGCCTATCACCATCCGAGGCAGAACATCGCTGCGGCCGGTGATAGGCTGACGGCTCTCCGACGTTCCCGTCCCCAGGAAGCTGGTCCGGACCGACGGGGGAAGGTGAGTTAAAGTTTATTTTGTTTACCTTTTGCAGCCCGGGCAAAGGGATACAGCGTACAGTATAGAGTGTCAGAGCCGGCGGCCCGCAACAAACAGGAGGACGAGGAGGGCAGCGCTTGAGGGGGACGTGAGTAGTACCCCGATGGGGACAGTGCAGCACTGGGCTGATAATTAATTGGGGGGGGTTGCAGAACAGCCCTCGCGGGTCACATATGATTAGTTCCCCAATGTGGGGACAGCGCAGCGCTGGGTTGATAATTCATTCATTCCCGAGGGGGAGGGACCCAACCGGTATTGCGGTATGGGAAAAATTCATATCGTGCAGCACAAAAATTTCGGTATTCGGTATGAACCGGTATACCGCCCAGCACTAGGCGTATGTGCCACAGGGTGCCATATTGAACACAATGTAGAAAACTGGCTAAAGGAGGAGACAGGTATTCCGGATCCCCGCTGGACAGTTAGGCGGTGCTCTGAGTAATGCGTGAACATAAGTAGAGCAAAGCAGAAGAAAGGACTCGGCAACTCACCACTGCTGTAGAACGCGTGGACTTTATTCCATATAGCGAATCATGACACAGTCCATCTCGGGGAAGGGAGGTACAGGAGGCAGGGGGTATGGGTGGGATAGCGCAGATTTGTGCTGACTGGGCAATTCCTCAAGCCACGCGAACGGGGGAAGGGAGGTATAGGAGGCAGGGGGTATAGGTGGGACAGCGCAGTTTCGTGTTGACTGGGCACTTCCTCAAGCCACACGAACATCGTTGAGGAAGTGCCCAGTTGGCACGAAACCTGCATGCCTTCATACCCAACCGTATCTCATATTGTATCCAGGCTAGAATACATGAGCCTCCTTTCAGTTGTCCAGTTTTTCCCACAAAACTTCTCCTTTCACTCTTATATTGTGATCACTTCAATATTCCATCATTCCATTCGCACATAATGCATCAAGAAGGAGTTGTTGGAATGGAATGAAACTTTGAGTATATTTCTGTTTGTTCAGCACCATGGACAGAGCTGTGTACAGTATACGGCACTATATGCACTGAGGATGCACATACATTGGCCTTAATTTACTTAGAGTGCTGTGTAGTTTTCTTTGTGGGTATTAAAGGGGTTATCCAGGAAAAAACTTTTTTTTATATAAATCAACTGGCTCCAGAAAGTTAAACAGATTTGTAAATTATTTCTATTAAAAAATCTTACTCTTTTCAGTACTTATGAGCTGCTGAAGTTGAGTTGTTCTTTTCTGTCTAAGTGCTCTCCGATGACACCTGTCTCGGGAACCGCCCAGTTTAGAAGCAAATCTCCATAACAAACCTCTTCTACTCTGTGCAGTTCCCGAGACAAGCAGAGATGTCAGCAGAGAGCACTGTTGCCAGACAGAAAACAACAACTCAACTTCAGCAGCTGATAATTATTGAAAGGATTAAGATTTTTTTAATAGAAGTAATTTACAAATCTGTTTAACTTTCTGGAGCCAGTTGATATGTAAAAAAAAAAAAAGTTTTTTCCTGGAATACCCCTTAAATTCCTTTCATTTTTTTTTCCACAGTATTTACTAAGGTTTCCCTATATTTTGCACTTTTCCCTACACTTTGCTTTTTTTTTACACCTGCGCTGATCTGTCGGGTTTTCCTCAGCTCAAATCCACTTCCCCTTTTAAATCCGCAGCGGAAAAGCCTTTGGCTGTCCAGGAATTCTGGGAGTTGTAGTTTTGCCACAGCTGGAGGCACCATGATTGGGAAACACTGCATTATAGCCTTTCCTTGGACTGTGCATTTAACCAAGTCTGTCTTGAGCCATTAGCGGGTCTGAAGAGACTTTGAGTAATAAGTAAAGTGGTTTTGTAGGCAATATACCTTTCAAAAAGCTTTTAATCCTTCGCGGGATAAATATCATGTAACACAGTACAGGAAAACCTGTCATTTATAGATATATAATGCACAGATCTAGCAGAGCTGAGCGTGTCGTGATGCTTCCGATGTTGTAATAACGGGGTTAATATAAGATATAGGAGACTTTTATACGTTGTTGTAGATGTCCAGAGGAAAAGTTGCCCAGTTGCCTATAGCAACCAATCAGATCGCTTCTTTCATTTTTAACAAGGCCTCTGCAAAATGAAAGCAGCGATTTGATTGGTTGCTATGGGCAACTGGGCAACTTTTCCTTTGCACAGGTTTTGATAAATCTCCCCCCCCCCCATGTGACCAGATATCTTCACGCTCACATTCTGGTTAAAACTATAGTCACTTTACTTGACGGGGCGTTAAATTGCGCTGGACTGGATTCTGTGGCGCAGCATTAATTCGTTGCGCGGTTTGCCCATACTGGAAAACTTGAAATGCACAGTCTATTGCAATCTTCAAACAATGTATGGCCTTGGCTGTCCGGGCATGCTGGGTGTTGTAGTTTTGCAACATCTGGAGGTCCGCAGGTTGTAGCCCACTGGTAGAGGAAGTTGTACTCACCTGTCCCCGCCGCTCCGGACCGTCACCGTTGCCCGGGTCATACGATGGTAATCCGTTCCAAATGGACCATCGTTTGTTGAAACCATCGTATGTTGAGGGATCCGTGCAATGTAAAGTATAGGACAGTGGTCTACAACCTGCGGACCTCCAGATGTTGCAAAACTACAACATCCAGCATGCCCGGACAGCTGTTGACTGTCCGGGCATGCTGGGAGTTGTAGTTTTGCAACATCTGGAGGTCCGCAGGTTGAAGACCACTGGTATTAAAAGGTTGTACTCACATGTCCCCGCCGCTCCAGACCGTCACCGCTCGTCACCGCTGCCCTGTATGTCGCCGTCTATCGCTGTCGCCGCGTCACCAGGGTGTCCCCGACGCTCCGGCAAGGCCTCTGTTTCCCCGGCATCCTCGCTCTCCGTCGCCGCCATCACGTCGTTACGCACGCCGCTCCTATTGGATGACGGGACGGTGTGCGCAGCGTCATGATGACGACGATGGAGAGCGCCAACGATGCAGGGGATCCCGAAGAGGACACTCCGGAGCCCCGAGGACAGGTAAGTGATCGTCAGCGGACCACACGGGGCACCGTAAACGGCTATCCGGTGGCAGCTGAAGCAGTCTGTGCTGTCGGATAGCCGTTTATGCAATGGCCCCGACCTACAAAAGCATCGTATGTTGATGCTTCCTTCAACATGCGATGGCCTCTGAGAGAACATTATAGTACTCACCTCATGTGCAGCAGAACATCGTCATACACTCCTCAGCTGCTGTAAGATATTATACACACTTCAGCTGCTGCAGAGCTTTATAATACACACCTCAGCTTATGCATATCATCATACTACACATCTTAACTGCTGCAGAACATCATATTACACACCTCATTTAATGCAGATTCTCATAATACACACCTCAGTTGCTGCAGACCTCACACCTCAGCTGCAGAACATTATAATACACACCTCAGCTGCTGCAGACCACAATACACACCTCAGCTGCGGAACATTATAATACACACCTCAGCTGCTGCAGACCATAATACACACCTCAGCTGCTGCAGACCATAATACACACCTCAGCTGCTGCAGACCATAATACACACCTCAGCTGCTGCAGACCATAATACACACCTCAGCTGCTGCAGACCATAATACACACCTCAGCTGCTGCAGACCATAATACACACCTCAGCTGCTGCAGACCATAATACACACCTCAGCTGCTGCAGACCATAATACACAACTCAGCTGCTGCAGAACATTATAATACACACCTCAGCTGCTGCAGAACATTATAATACACACCTCTGCTACAGAACATTATAATACACACCTCAGCTGCTGCAGACCATAATACACACCTCAGCTGTTGCAGACCATAATACACACCTCAGCTGTTGCAGACCATAATACACACCTCAGCTGCTGCAGAACATTATAATACACACCTCAGCTGCTGCAGACCATAATACACACCTCAGCTGCTGCAGAACATTATAATGCACACCTCATCTGCTGCAGGACATTTTTTTTCTAAAAAGTATTTAAATGCTTTATATCTACCAATAGTTTCCAAGAATCACCTCCATACCCCTCAAAAAAGAGGTTCTGCAGCAGCTGAGGTATTTTATGTACAAAAATATGTTCTAGTTCTCATGCAATCACAGCTCATATTTCCCATCTAAATGTTCTGCTAAACCTCCATTAAACCCAGTGCATTCAGTCTGCAGCTGCATTGAGAATCTGGAGACACTGCAAGGTCCCCGGGGGGCTCCTCAACCCCTCATAGCCTTTTGCTTCTGAATATTACTGACAGCGAGCGAATCTACTCCTATCGCCCACCATCATCACCAGCACCTCCTCCCATTCACAGGCCTCTGAAGATAAGCCATGGGAAGCCTCCGGGGTGGGGAGCACAGCTTGTAGGAGCAGGGCTGCGGATGTGCTTGCATTGCAGTTGTTGTATTTGGAATAATTAGCCTCCGGCGGAGAATGCGTGGCTGTCACAAAAAACACAGCGAAGCAAGGATGTGACCAAGGGAGGAGGGGGATGGGGACGACAGAACAAAATTACTGCCTCCTGCATTAATGCAGACAAACAGCCCCATAATCTGGCGAGTCAGAGGTCTGTGGGGGGACGGGATGGGGGGCTGTCCAGGTTGTGTCTACTCATTATTAGCTGCAATGGGTGGATGTAAGTGGCCCTGTAAGGGACTATTCACACAGAGCAAAGAGATCATAGGGGTCCTGCCATACTAGTGAAGGGTTATGTGGGCCGCGTCTCTCTGTTATACTCCACATCCCATTATTCTGCAGAGATTTTGGCAATTGCAAAGGATACTGCCACGTTTCACTATAGGGAGTGCTCCAGACTACACAGCCAGACTGCTGTTATAGGGGGCACTCTACACTACACAGCCAGACTGCTGTTATAGGGGGAGCTCCAGACTACATAGTCAGACTGCTGTTAGAGGGGGAGCTCCAGACTACACAATCAGAATGCTCTTATAGGGGGAGCTCCAGACGACACAGCCAGACTGTGGTTATAAGGGCACCCCACACTACACAACCAGACTGCTGTTATGAAGGAAGCTTCAGACTACACAACTAGACTGCTGTTATAGGAACACTCCAGACCGCTGTTATAGGGGGCGCTCTATACTACACAGCAAGACTACTGTTATAGGGGGAGCTCCAGACGACACAGCCAGTCTGCGGTTATAGGGGCACTCCACACTACACAGCCAGACTGCTGTTATATAGGGGTACTATAGACTATGTAACCAGACTGCTGTTATAGGGGGGGGGGAGCTCCAGACTACACAACCAGATGGCTGTTATAGGGAAAGCTGCACACTACACAGCCAGATTGCTGCTATAGGGGGAGCTCCAGACTTCACAACCAGACTGCTGTTATAGGGAAGCTTCAAGCTACAAAACTAGACTGCTGTTATAGGGGCGGTCCAGCCTGCACAACCAGGATGCCGTTATAGGGGGCTCTCCAGACTACTCAGCCAGGCTGGTGTTATAGGGAGACCTCCACATTACATTGCTGTTATAGGGGGAGTCTAGACTACAGAACCAGACTGCTGTTATAGGGGGACTCCAGACTACACAAACAGACTGCTGTTATAAAGGAGGCTTCAGACTACACAACTAGACTGCTGTTATAGGAACACTCCAGACCGCTGTTAAAGGGGGCGCTCTACACTACACAGCCAGATTACTGTTATAGAGGGAGCTCCAGACTACACAATCAGACTGCTGTTATTGGCTGGAGCTCCAGACTAAACAGCCAGACTGCTGTTACAGGGGGCGCTCCAGACTACACATCCAGACCGCTGTTATAGGGGGCGCTCTACAATACACAGCCAGACTGCTGTTATAGGGGGCACTCTACACCATACAGCCAGACTGCTGTTGTAGGGGGAGCTCCAAACTACACAATAAGACTTTTGTTATTAGGGAAAGCTCCAAACTACATAAGCAGACTGCTGACACAGGGGGTGCTCCAGACTACACAGCCAGACTGCTTTTATAGGGGGCACTCAAGACTACATAACCAGACTGCTGTTATAGGGGGAGCTCCAAGCTACACAACCAGACTTCTGTTATATGAGGTATTCCACTTTACAGAGCCAGACTGCTGTTATAGGGGTAGCATCACACTACACATCTAGACTGCTGTTATAGGGGAGCTCCATACTACATAACCAGACTGCTGTTATTGTTGTGAGCTCCAGACTACAAAGCCAAACTGCTGTTACAGGGAGAGCTCCAGACTACACAACCAGACTGCTGTTATAGGGGGAGCTTCATACTACACAACCAGACTGCTGTTATTGGTGGGAGCTCCCCACTACAAAGCCAGACTGCTGTTACAGGGAGAGCTCCTGACTACACAACCAGACTGGTGTATTGGGGGAGCTCCAAACTACACAACCAGACTGCTGTTACAGTGGGAGCTCCAGACTACACAGGCAGACTGCCATTATAGGAGGAGCTCCCGACTACACAGACTACTGTTATAGGGGGCGCCCGACACTACACAGCCAGATGGCTGAACTATTTTTGCTCCTTTTACAGACAGAATTGTTTGACTATAATCTATTTCTGTTCTGTGAGATAGTGAGATGTCTCTTCCTGACATATAGACCTGATGTGCTGTAACCATGTTACGTTTTCCGTGACATCCCATAATAGCCCCTGCTACTTTAGGTTCATATCCAGCAAGCGAGGGAAGAGAGATGTGAAATGGGGACCTTGGGTAATTGTACTGAGCAGGGTCAGTGCTGTAGGATAAAGGTCCCGGGAGGTTACTCACTTCCTCTATTAAGTGGAAATTGCTATGAGATTTAATAACATGATTTCTCACCACATCCCCTGCTGTAAATTGCTTTATATCCCTGTAAACCATGTAGCATCTGAGGTCCCTGTGATGTGCGGGCCCCGTCCTCACCCCAGCAGCGGAGCCTCCAGGGCTGCAAATTAGAAGTGGACATCACTATCACACATACAGTATTACACAGCGGCTCATGCATCTTTACTTACACGTCTCCTATTCTTTATGGACAGGATTTTACTGCATTAATGGTATATATCAGTGTTTCCCAACCAGTGTGCCTCCAGCTGTAGCAAAACTACAGCTCCCAGCATGCCCGGACAGTGGGGGTTTATAATAGGGTTTTGAACATCACAATACACACCAAAGCTGCTGCAGAACATTATAATAGACATCGGTGCTGCTGCAAAGCATCATCACACATAACTCAGCTGCTTCAGAACATCATAAGACATAACTCAGCTGCTGCAGAACATAATACACACATAACTCAGCTGCTGCAGAACATAATACACACATACTTATAACACACACTTCAGAGGATGCAGAACACCATAATACTACAGCTAAGGCAGACTATCATAATCAACACCTCTGGTACTGCAGAATATCATTATATACACCTCTGGTACTGCAGAATATCATTATATATACCTCAGTTGCTGGAGAATCTTATGATACTCACCACAGGTGCTGCAGAACATCATAATACACACCTGCACTGCTGCAGAGACTTTATAATACACACCTTGGCTGCTGCAAAACATCATAATATACAATTCTTGTGCTACAGAACATCATAATACACACCTGCACTGCTGCAGAACCCTTATAATACACACTTCAGCTGCTGCAGAACATCATAATATACACCTCGTCTGCTGCAGAACATTGTAATATATACCTCAGGTGCTGCAGAACATCATAATACACACCGGCACTGCTGCAGAGACCTTATAATACACACCTCGGCTTCTGCAGAACATCACAATATACACCTGCACTGCTTCAGAACCCTTATAATACACACTTCAGCTGCTGCAGAACATCATCATACTATACACCTCACTGGCTGCAGAACAGCATAATATACACTTCAAATGCTGCAGAACATCATAATACACACCTGCACTGCTGCAGAGACCTTATAATACACACCTCTGCTGCTGCAGAACATCATAATATACACCTGCACTGCTGCAGAACATTATAATATATATCTCAGGTGCTGCAGAACATCATAATACACACCTCACTGGCTGCAGAACAGCCTAATATACACTTCAGGTGCTGCAGAACTTCATAATACACACCTCAGCTGCTGCAGCACCTTATAATACACAGCTGGGATCCTTGCTTTTGAAAAGGATGATGCTCATGTGAGATCCTTGCTGTTAAAGAAAAGGTTAAAAGAATTACATTTGTTTAGTCTTGAGAAGAGACGTTTAAAGGGGTACTCAGGTGCTCAGCATGTGGAACAAACTTTTCAGAACGCTGGATCCGGCGCCAGGAGCTTGTGACAAAATAGCCACGCCCCCTCATGATGTCACACCCCGCCCCCTCAATGCAAGTCTATGGGATAAAAAAACTAAAAACGCATAGGGTTCCCCCTATTTTTATTCTCAGCCAAATGCCGACCAAGCAGCAACAGCCTGACGTTACCAGGGTGGGCGAGGACCATTGTTACTGGCCCTCCCCAGCATAAATAATGCCAGCCTGTTACCGCCTAGGCCCTGGAGCACCATTTTTTATTCTCCCGGCCTGTTGGTACCAGCTCTTCCCGACACCCCTGTGGCGGTGGGTATCGGGGTAATAATCGGGTGTTTGTGGCTAACGCTAAGCCCGGCTTAGTAAAGGACTCTGTCTATCAGACAGCTTCCACTACTAATCCTGTAAAGTAAATAAAATAAAAAACACTTTTTAAAAACTTTTATTCCAAAAAACACTCCCCCACAAGCCCTCATTTTATAAATTTTAAACAAAAAAAATGCTGGTCATCAACATAGTCTACCGAATCCGAAATGAGAAGAAAAAAAACACAGAAAATTGGTTAGTACATTTATGGTGCCCTCCCTTAGGGAAAAGGCCCATAAACCAGTGTTTCCAAACAGGGAGCCTCCAGCTGTTACTAAACCACAACTCCCATCATTTCCAGACAGCCTTAGGCTGTCTGGGAAAGATATAACTTGTAATTTAGCCACAGCTGGAGTCCCGCTGTTTCTAAACTATCATGGGAGTTGAAGTTTAGCAACAGCTGGAGGCACCCCGTTCCTAAACTACAACTCCTGTCATTTGAGTTGTAGTTTAGCAACAGCTAGAGTAACCAGCCGCTCACCGGCCACCTGCCCGCACCTACAACCCACCCGCTAGCTGTTGCAAGACTACAACTCCCAGCATGCCCTAACAGTGAGGACATGCTGGGAATTGTAGTCGCAATGGCTAGCAGGCCGGTGGCAGTTGTGGGCGGATGGTCGGGTTGCGGAGCCGGCCAGCTCCCAGGAATATAAAAACTGCACTGTAATTTCATATTTCCCGGGCGGTCCCTCATCTCACCCCGCCCCCCCCCCCCCCGCTCATGTCCTCCACCGCTCCCCCCCCTCCGCTCATGTCCCCGCTGCTCTTCCCCCCCCCCCCTCCGCTCATGTCCCCCGCCGCTCATCTCTCTCCTACTGCCGCCGCTCATCTGATCCCCCCGCAAACTTTTGCAGACGCCATTTTTTGGTTTTCTGTTATTTTGAAAGTGTAAATGATGGAAATAAAATGTAACGTTTGTTGACATATTATAAGAATGTCTAATCTGTAATTTGATGCCTTTTGGAGATTTTTCCATCTTTCCTTGGCTTCTTTATGCACATTAATACAAATTTTTACCTGGGGTGCCCAAACTTTTCATCCCCACTGTACATACTTGACCACTGTAAAGTGAAAACTGAAATTTGCTTAGGTAAGGCTGTTTGTAACTTTTTGCTTACCCACAAAAGTTGCACAAAAAAGTGCTTATCCGCATGTGTGAAAAAAAGGCTCTAAATACCTTGATAAATGTTCCCCAATGTATATAAGTATATATACAAAAAATATGGAGAAAAAAAAAAACTGTTCCAGGTTAAACCCGCTCAAAGGACAAGGGGGCACTCCCTTCATTTGGAGAAGAAAAGGTTTGGTCTCAAGGGGCGACACGCCTTCTTTACCATAAGAACTGTGAATTTATGGAACAGTCTACCTCAGGAACTGCTCACGGCAGGAACAGTTGAAAGTTTTAAAACAGGGTTAGATAAATTTCTGGAACAAAATAACATTAATGCTTATGCAGAAATATAAAATTCCCCCCCCCCCCCTTCCCCTTCATCCTGCCACACCCCTTCCCTTCAATCTCTTGGTTGGACTTGATGGACGTATGTCTTTTTTTCAAGCGTACTACCGTATATACTCGAGTATATGCCGAGTTTTTCAGCACGATTTTTCGTGCTGAAAACGCCCCCCTTGGCTTATACTCGAGTGAACTCTCCGCCTGTCAATCCCTTCATCAGTGGTCTTCCACCTGCGGACCTCCAGATGTTGCAAAACTACAACTCCCAGCAAGCCGATGGCTGTCTGGGCATGCTGGGTGTTATAGTTTTGAAACCTCTCGAGGTCCTCAGGTTGAAGACCACTGCGGCCTTCGTCATCATCCAGCCCCCCCCCCCCCCCTTTTGTTTTGTACTCACCTCCCCTCGGCGGGAAGTTAGGGTGAGCTGGATGATGACGAAGGCCGCAGTGGTCTTCAACCTGTGGACCTCCAGAGGTTTCAAAACAACAATTCCCAGCATGCCCGGACAGCCGATGGCTGTCCGGGCATGCTGGGAGTTGTAGTTTTGCAACATCTGGAGGTCCGCGGGTTGAAGACCACTGATGAAGGGATTGACAGGCGGTGATGATGAAGGGGGTGGGGATGATGACGGGGGTCTGGATGATTACATGGGGGGGGGATGATGTATTTTCCACCCTAGGCTTATAGACGAGTCAATAACTTTTCCTGGGTTTTTGGGGTAAAATTAGGGGCCTCGGCTTATATTCGGGTCGGCTTATACTCGAGTATATACGGTATGTAACATAAATAAAATAGAGTACCCCTTTAAATCATTCTATCGCTAGTATTGTTCAGTAATATGTGAAAGCAAAGCACTGATCAGTACCCTTGGCGTTCTGCTTATACCCTGCACCAGTCCAGAGCGACAAATTGCTAAATTCAATTTTATTTAATTTTTTTTTTTTTTTTTTTTTTTTTACAAGCCCCGTTTTTTCCTGCATTTCAGGAAATAATAAATTCCCCCCATAGAGCGCTATTACCTGCTGTTTACTCCAACTGATAATGATGTTTATTACCGCGTTTTAATGGAGAAGATTCATCACTGTCGGCAGTAACATGGGCACTGGATAGATTATCCGTATAGCAGATCATCATCATCCTCGCCTGTCTCATCATCACTCTGTTTAATTTAAATGCCCTTTAGCTAAAAACTCTTTCCTGCCACCGGTGTAACAAGCGCAAGCACTCATTATTACAGTGCGAATATCACATTCCCCGCCTGCGCCTTACTTCTACATCTGTATGCATTAGCACATCTTGTACCAGACCTCGGTTTTGCTAGGAAAGATATTTGGGTGATATTTCCTTCTCACATGAGACATTTCTTGAAAACTGAGATATACTCTGAAAGTCACGACCAGTCTCGGAGGAGCTCTCCAGGATTAGGAAAAAAATACCGCTGATTTATTTGAGTTGTGCTGCAATACTACACACAACCTGTAGACAGGTGTGGCGCCGTTTTTGGTAGAAAGAAGGCATTTTTTTTTTTTAATACTGAGCAACCCCCTTCAAGGCCTCCTTCACACATTTCTTAGTGGCCTTTTTTTTTAGCCTAAAAAATGCCAGCTATGTTTGGATCGTACATATAGTGGAACAAGAACAGATACTTTTCTGGCGCCAGTTGGCGGCACACCAAATTACAGGGACTGGTCAAGGAAGGAGGAAGATTATCTAGAGCTTTATCAACATCTTAAAGGGGTACTCCGCTGCCCCAGTGTTCGGAACATTTTGTTCCGAATGCTTGGAGCAGGTGGCGGGGGGGTCGTGATGTCACAGACACGCCCCTTGTGACATCACACCACACCCCCTCAATGCAAGTCTATGGGAGGGGGCGTGGCGGCCGCCACGCCCCCTCCCATAGACTTGCATTGAGGGGGTGTGGTGTGATGTCACGAGGGACGTGGCCGTGACGTCACGACCCCAGCCGCCCGCACCCAGCGTTTAAATGAACACTGGGTGCTGTAAAGAGATTGCGGGGGTCCCAGCAGCGGGAACCCAGTGTTCAGACATCTTGTCCCCAATCCTTTAGATAGGGGATAAGATGTCTAGGGGGAGAACCCCTTTAAGGATAGATAAACCTGTTTCAAAGGGTACCTTCTTTCTTCTTCAGGGTAAATGACCTGAAGAAGCAGGGAGGTACCTTTCAAAACTCGTTGATAGAGCGTTGTATAGAACTTTATTGACATCTTAAGGATAGACAATGCGTTTGGAAGGGTGCCTCCTTTCTTCAGGTCGGATGACATGAAGAAAAGGGGTCCCTGTCGAAAAAGTCTTGTCTATACTTAAAGGGGTACTCTGGCGCTTAAACATCTTATCCCCTATCCAAAGGATAGGGGATAAGATGCCTGATCGCGGGGGTCCTGCCGCTGGGGACCCCTGTGATCTTGCACGCCGCACCCTGTTAAAATCAGTCCCCGGAGCGTGTTTGCTCCGGGTCTGATTACTGTAGATCACGGGGCCGGAGCGTTGTGACGTCAAGGCTCCGCCCCGTGTGATGTCACGCCCCCCTCAATGCAAGCCTATGGGAGGGGGCGGGACAGCTGCCACACCCCCTCCCATAGGCTTGCATTGAGGGGGGCAGAGTGGGACATCACACGGGGCGGAGCCTTGACGGGACCCCCGCGATCAGGCATCATATCCCCTATCCTTTGGATAGGGGATAAGATGTCTAAGCCCCCGAGTACCCCTTTAATTTACAGAGAGCAGGGACTCATTTTGACAGGAATCCTTGCTCCTATACACTAAACAGCGATGTTGTATACATCAGTGCTTACCTTATGGCCCTCCAAGGTAAGTGGCTATATTATGCATCCAATTTACTCCTTATACTCCCTGGGCCCAGCGCTCTACACCTGGCCCAAGAAATGTAGGGCCCAAGAAATCGGCATTGCATCAGGAACAAATTTAACAAATTCAACGACCCAATTGAGGCAAAACATTAGAAAACGAAAAAAGGTTTGCTGGTATTTTACACCTTGGGCAGAAGGACCTGTTGTTTTTGTCCCCTCCTTTCCATGACCCTTGGGCCAATCCCACCCTTTGTTTAAAGGGACCCTGTTTTACTCTGAAACGTCTAGGTGTTTTAAAGAAACCATATTTTAGAAATGCCCCTGGGACCCACCCCCCAATGCCGATGGCATTTTTAAACTAAGATTTCTCTGAAATGCCCAGACAATGTTAATAATATGACCCAAATTTGGGAAACACATCAACCATTTTTCGTTACCCACTTGGGAACCACTAACAAGGCTAAAATGTTTGCATTTCTTTCAAGTCTTGAGATCTTTTCTCGTAGGATACCTTACTGTTTCCAGATGTCGCTTCAAATGTTAATTGGGACCACTGGTTCTCGCCACTTGTGATTCCCATCATCTCATCTAATAAGAAAACGAAACAAGATAACAATATCAACTTGGTATAATGTCAAGAACCATAAAAAAAAAAACACCTTGAACAAGTCTTTTTCTAACCAAATTGTGTGAAAAACACACATGACACCGCTCATTAGAGTGCGCTTTGAGGCCTAACAATCCCGCTGACAGGTCTATATGGGGCTTGTTAACATCGATGGTTGTTAGTCTCGCTCAGAAGCTTTAGGTGCCTTCAGAACTGCTAATGTGGGCCTCAGGGTATCCACAGCATGCACATCGGGAGCCTACGGGGTTTGGCACATGATCGTTCATAAATGGCTCTATTACTCTGATGTCAATAAAAAAATATATATTTTTTTTATCTGCCAGAAATGTTTATCTGCGTCCATCAATTATTTAGGGGCTTTTGCAAATGAGATCTGAGATTGGATCACGAAGAGCGTTCCAGATTTTAATGAATCTTGGCCTTGTCCACTCCGGCAGAATCCAAGGCTTGAGGTCTTGTCCTCTCAACCTTTGCCGTAGGTCGTGTTTCTTGATGCATCTCCGAGTGTAGTCTTTCTTTGTTATCTAGATCTTCAACTTGTCCATTCATGTATTGTTATTCCTATTTCTTGAGCTCTGTCCAAATGTTGTCACAGCCCCAGCCTCCTCCGCACGGCGCACTCCCTGCGGGACCAAAGCCGGGGAAATGAAAGACATCACAGCAGATTCTCCGTGTCTCTAATGAGGCTCCTGTCTCAACCTGACATGTCTGCAGATACAAGAGAACTGTCAGACGGCCGACGGAGGAAAAGGAGGAGATGTATTGATCACAAACTGTCTCATCGAACACCTTCTCGGGAAGGAGGAGGTTGGAGGCACCGGCGTTTGAAGTAGGAGACTAATAGCAGGTAGTTCTTCAGGTGTTTTCCGCTTGTCACGTAAGGGGAATATCCTACTTACTGACAATCTATGGGAACACTCGGTGCGCGATTTGCTCCATTTGATGCTGTTGTTATTGGCGAGTGGAATCATTAAAACATATATTCTGCCAGTTATCGGTTTCGAGGTGAGCGGTTTTTATCAGCCAATTATACCGTATCCTATATATTTTTCTGGTCATTTCCATGAGTCCGATTGTGTTATTTTTTTTTGTTTTTGCTAGGTCTTTTAGGCTTTCCATACATTTTTCTGTTTTTGCAGAATATATTGAAAATAAAAAGATGGACTCTAAGTTCATGCTAATGCAGTCCATAAATATATTTCTATTTAACTTTTTTTTTATAGTAGAGGGGTAGGTATTAAGAATAGTTAAAAAAAAAACAATGAAAGAGTGTCTTAAAGGGGTAATCCGCTGCTCAGCGTTTGGAATAAACTGTTCCGAACGCTGAAGCCGGCACTGGGAGCTCTTGACGTCATAGCCCCGCCCCATCATGACGTCACACCCCGCCCCCTCAATGCAAGCCTATGGGAGGGGGCGTGACAGCCGTCACGCCCCCTCCCATAGACTTGCATTGAGGGGGCGGGGTGTGACGTCATGATGGGGCGGGGCTATGACGTCAAGAGCTCCCAGTTTAGCTCAACAGTTTATTCCAAACACTGAGCAGCGGAGTACCCCTGTAAGAAACCTCTTCCACCTACCACATCTACTAGACCCTTCTTTGAAGAGGATAAAACAATGTAGATTATGCATTGCTACAGCAGTGTTGTGTCCCCTTCGGTCTCAGGATCACTGGTGGTCCCAGAGGTCAGACCTCCACCAATCTTAAACTGATTAAACACATCCTAGCTATATGCTATTTATGAGATGGAAAAACACTATGGCCAACCCTAAAAAAGTTTAAAGGAGAACTCCAGCGAAAGTAAACTTATCCCCTATCCACAGGGGTCCAATCGCTGGGACCCCCCATGATCTCCAGGACGGGACCCTGGCTCTCTTAGTGTTGAGTGCATGTTCTTTCCTGGTAGGCCCTCCATTAATTTCTGTAATGGCACCGATGATGCCATTAAAGGGGTATTCCAGGAAAAAAACTTTCAGCTGGCTCCAGAAAGTTAAACAGATTTGTAAATGACTTCTATTAAAAAAATATTAATCCTTCCAATAATTATCAGCTGCTGAAGTTGAGTTGTTCTTTTCTGTCTGGCAACAGTGCTCTCTGCTGACATCTCTGCTTGTCTCGGGAACTGCACAGAGTAGAAGAGGTTTGCTATGGGGATTTGCTTCTACTCTGGACAGTGCCCGAGACAGGTGTCATCAGAGAGCACTTAGACAGAAAAGAACAACTCAACTTCAGCAGCTCAGAAGTACTGAAAGGATTAAGATTTTTACAAATAGATTAGATTTACAAATCTGTTTATCTTTCTGGAGCCAGTTGATATATAAAAATTTGTTTTTCCTGGATAACCCCTTTAAATAGCCTAGGGTACTCTGATTACAGACCTTTTTACAGTTTCTTCATATGCCCTCCTGTTCCTGAGATATCAGGGAATCAAGTCAGATGGGCGTAAACTTAAGTTTAATAATGGGAGTGACATTCAGGTGATGGGTGGGGTTATACAGTCAGGGGATATATATTAGGCAGACACGCAGACAAAATATAAGCCCTCATATCTCGGGGGAAGGAAGGATGTATCAAAACACTGTAAAAAGGTGTGTGATCAGAGTACCCTATGCTGTTTAATGATGACTTCATCTCATTTTGGGGGGGTTAAGTGTCACTTTAAAACCGGTTGATATTAAAGGGGTTGTCAAAAAATAAAAAATAAATAAATAAAAAGAGCCTTTGTTTTATTGAAATAGCACCATTTGTTTCTTCAGGCTGGAGTTGGTATTGCAGAACTTCGGCAAAGAGTAACTTATCCCCTACCCACCAGATAGGGGATAAGTAGCTGATCATGGGGTGTCCGACCGCTGGGACCCCCCACAATCTCCGGGATGTGACACGTTGCTCAGTGAGGAGCTCCTGCTGCAGACGGTATGCGCCACATTCATTTCTATGGCCGCGCCGAAGAGAACGGAGTCCAGGACTTGGGCATCATCGGCGCTCCATAGAAATGAATGGAGCACGTGACCTCTACCGGTAGGCAACATGCGCTCCTCACTGAGAGAGCCAAGGTTCCGTCCCTGAGATAGAAGGGGGGTCCCAGTGGACCTCCTGTGGATAGGGGATAAGTTACCCTTTTAAAGGGGCACTCTCATTAAAATTATTTTTTGCTATTGCACTCCTTATGGTAAATAAAAAATATTTCTAATATACTTTGTTTAAAAAAAAAGAAGTTTTCTATGGTTTATTTGTGCTTAAAAAAGCTCAAGAGCACATTTCCCCCATCTCATACACAGACTTAGGACCGAAGTCCAAACACAGGAAGTGCAGCCTGGAGTGCTGAGGGGGGGGGGGGGGGGTGTCCAACCAACATCATAGGGCAGTTAAGTGTGAGAGGAGCTATGATTGGATGAGGCTGGACACACCCACCTCAGAAAACTTCATTTTTTTTTTAAAATAAAGTATATTAGAAATATTTTTTATTTACCATAAGGAGTGCAATAGCAAAAATTTGTTTTAATGAGTTACCCTATAAAAAGCACTAATTCATGGGAGGATGGTCAAAAAAGGTTAGACCTAGGAAGGCATAACAGAAGACATACAGTATGAAGACACCTAAGGATGCTTTCACACCACGTTTTATGCCTACGGCTGCTGGATCCGGCTGGGGGAGGGGAAAACCGTCACAAAACCGGATAGGGGGCAGAAATGAGCCGACTGGAGTCAAATGGTGACTCCGATCGGCTCATTAAAGTCAATGAATTTCAAGGACTGCATATTGCGGACACAGGTTCTCTTATCCCAATTTTTTTGTTCTGCCATTTGTTTTGCCAACCGGTTATAGCCATCACTCATGGCCCCTGTAGGAAGCTCTAAATGAACATCTCCGAAGAGGAAAACTAAGAATTGGCCAAAGATATAGACAAGACGGTTATCTACACTTATGCCCCAGGAAATGAATAAAGTCTGACTAGTCCTGAAGCTCCTCTCGGCAGCCATGAATAGAACAAGCACTCAGTGCATTATATGTTTAAGCCCTCGTCTTTCAGCATGCGCAGGCTTTATGTAGTATGATTGCTCCGCCATCTATTGCAACCGCTAATGGTATCTGAAGTGTATTACATGTTTCTGAAGAGTTCATCTCATCTGTAATGCTTTGTTTTTGGCTGCTATCTCCTGTCTACTCCATTGCCGGCCTGTGATCACCAGATGCAGGTTATTAAAGAGGTAAAGAATAAGGATGACTAAGAGGATCTCTGCTGCTGCAATTTATTGACGGAAAATTGACTGTTTTCCTTAATTTACCCAAGAAGGCTTATGGAAGGCCTAAAAGCATAATTCACATGAGCGCTGGGTCTTCGCAAAGTTTGTTGTTTTTTTTTTTTTTTTTTTTTAGAGGACATTAAAGGGGTATTCCAGGAAAAAACTTTTTTATATATATCAACTGGCTCCAGAAAGTTAAACAGATTTGTAAATTACTTCTATTAAAAAATCTTATTCCTTTCAGTACTTATGAGCTTCTGAAGTTAAGGTTGTTCTTTTCTTTCTAAGTGCTCTCTGATGACACCTGTCTCGGGAACCGCCCAGTTTAGAAGAGGTTTGCTATGGGAATTTGCTTCTAAACTGGGCGTTTCCCAAGACACGTGTCATCAGAGATCACTTAGACAGAAAAGAACAACCTTAACTTCAGAAGCTCATAAGTACTGAAAGGATTAAGATCTTTTAATAGAAGTAATTTACAAATCTGTTTAACTTTCTGGAGCCAGTTGATATATATAAAAAAAAGTTTTTCCTGGAATACCCCTTTAAGACCGGAAATGTAATTAAAATCACTAGCAAAAATCACTTTATACTGTGTAAATGTTTTTAAAGGGGTCCCTCGCTATGAATAGTCCTTCCTTGTTCAACTGGACAGCTGACCTCTATGAGGGAATCTGACAGCAGGGGGGGGGATTAATAAAGGTCTTTGTACAAATTTGTACGGATCTGCTCCGCACTCGCCAAATATGTGGGGTTTGTTGCAGACGCGACGAGACTACATGTGAAACGCGAGCGCCTCTTTATAAATCCAGTGCGATCCCACACTAGTGGCTTTGACTGAAGACCAGCCACACCAATGCCGCTCTTTGTTAATTCCTCCTTTTCTGTTAAGTTTCCCTGCAGCTCCTCCACAGGGGAAATGAGGTATTACACAATGTCCTCCAGAGAGAGGCCCCTTTCACACTACCGTTATACCCGGTCAACAACGGCCGTCAAACTCTCTCTTTTTTTTTATTTTAAGTTTGAAGGCCGTCATTTTAACAGGTCATAACGGGCAATAACAGGTCCGGATGGACAACCATTATGGTCAATGGGGGTCTGTCGGGCGCTGCTATTTTCAGAGAGAATAGCGAGAGAAAAAGACGATGCAAGCACTATTTTTTCTCCCACTATTCACGATCTTAAAATAACGGGCTTCACACTGCGGCAGTGTGAATGTAGTCAGAGAGAGGCACTCTGTGTCACTTTGGTACATTCTTTGTGACAATCTCCACTCTGGCTCTGAGAGGAGGATCTTTACCAGAGGACCATCTTCTATTAACCTTAATATGTTATGTAAAGGTTGTTTATCTAATGCTATGGCAGAATAGGATACTTAAAGGGGTATTCCATTGTCAGTATGTTGTCCTCTATCAACAGGGACTGCTGTGATCTCCCACTGATCCGTACAATGGATGTAATATGTCCCCAGGAATTATTGGAGAGCATTACACATGCTTGACCAGCGCTTCATTAATTGTCTATGGGGCTTCCAAACATTGCCAAGCTCAGACAGCATGTTCAACAAGACAGGTCCCCTTTAAGTACCCATACCTACCTGCTCTCTATTACTCCATGCTTTGGTAGATATTGGTAGTTCCTTTGAGGTACATGGGTTGTTTTATGGTGAACACCACGTAAAATAACCAAATGCAATTTACATTGATATACAGTATTTTATTTATTAGTCCTATTCTGCAATCTGGTGGTAAGTGAACCTCCGACTCCCAGCATCTGATGTTTTTCCACATTACAGTCTGGGATTTTACAGACTTTTTCCACAACATAATTTTTCATTAGTTTCTCAGATCATCTGTGAAGAAGCTTCTAGCCTGAGTAAGCATTGAAAGGAGAGGACACGACAGGCCTTCCATTGACTCTTGGTATGCCCCTGATTTTTGTACATTAATATATACTAACAGCATAAATGTATGTTATCAGCAACTTGTGAATGTTTGCAGTGCTGAGGGTGCTGCGGCAACAATGAGTCTGTAGGGACACTATGATTTTACATTTGGACGTCTGCCATACCCAAGATGAGTCGTGGGTGCTTACGATAAGTGGTTTAGGTAGGTGGCTGTACTTATTTTGAAGCGTGGGTTGGATTTTTGTCTCTATAAACTGTAAGCAGGCCTATGTGCTCTCTATAGTCATTAAAAACACCTCTCCTGGTGAGACATTGGGTTTTTTATGGGGATATACAGTTTAGTGCTGTGATAATGGGTTGAATCAGAAGCATGAGGCAAACAACCCAAGTCTACCTGCATACACAGAGATGCAATGCAATGCCTATGTCATGGGGTTTATTGCTGCAATGTGAAGGTTGGACGGTTCATCACATTACAGATACCATCTACCTTAAGAGTAAGAGGATTGTACACATAGACAACTAGTTAAATGGGCACTGTCATTAAAACTAGTTTTTGCTATTGCACTCCTTATGGTAAATAAAAAAAATCTTTTTAATGTACTTTGTTTTGAAAAAAAAAAAGTTTTCTATGTTTTGTTTGTGTTTAAAAAAGCTGCCAATAGGTGTCTTGCTACTTGTCCAGAGCACATTTCCCCCCATCTCTTGCACAGACTTTGGACTCCTGTTGGCCTGGCAGAAGTCCAAAATCAGGAAATGCAGTCTGGAGTGCTGAGGGGTGTGTGCAGCCTTAGCCAATCCTAGCTCATGTTTCTGAACTGCTCTGGGCTATGAGTAGCAGAGTGAGGGAGGAAGTTCTCTCCTGTATGGCTTCAGATGATGTCACGCCTGCTGGTGAACGCCCCTTACCAGTCTGTGAATCTCACTGAGACTGAGCAGAAAATACAGAGCAATATCAAGGTAGAAAACTAAAAAATAAAAAGGCAGGGGGTGGTTTTTCATGATGGGGGCAGTGAACCAGGAGGATTATAAAGTTTGACAAGATCATGAGAGGTAACTTTACAAAAAGAAAAGAAAAACACACCGACAGCAACAACAACGAAAAAAAGCTCCTTCCATTTTGTATACAATCCTATGTGTGTGTTTTTATGGATTAGTAATTTCTTAAAGGGGTTGTTTCCAAAACCACAGTATAGGGTATAAATGTATGATTGGTGGCCTGACAACTGGGATCCCCCGTCATCTTGAGAATTATGGTCTCTAGTCTCCCATCGTAATTGTGAGTGCCAAAGATAGCCAAGATAGAGATGCTGTTTGTCACAGGGTCCCTAAACAAGCCCCCCCCCCCCTCAATTAACTCATTTAACTAACATTTTCTCCTTATCTTCTTAAAGGTGGATTTTTGGGTACTATAAAAAATCTCCCATAATTTTGTCCATGTTTGTGTACAACTCCATTTAGGATATAGTCAATTGAGCTTATTACGTCTCTTGCTATAAGTGATGGCTGGAAATCCAGCCATGAGCGCGGGCAGACCAGGCACCTTGCCGTACACAAAGAGTTAAATGACTCTAGTTGGGCTGGAGCTGCTTGGAGCTCACCTGTGTCATCTGGGTTTGGTTCTCAGATCTGCTACCTAACAGAGAGGTGTATCCCTGATCACCCTCCTATATAAGCTTGGAGTAGTGATCAGTTCATTGTCTGTGAAAGGTTATACCTTAGCTGACACCTCCTGCTTACTGGATACCTGCTTATATATTGATCTTTGGCTTTTCCCTTGACTCTTCTCTTGCTCTGCATTCCTGTACTCCGCTATCTCCTGGTACCGACCTCAGCTAGGCTGAGATTGATTTGACTGTGTGCCTTCGTGTATCTCTGTTCGTTTGTGTGCCTCCAGCTGTTCCCTGACTCCTACTGTTTTTGTACTTTATTATTTTGACAACGCTGCCCCAGCACTTTAGCAGGGAAGGTTTGTCATCGTGGTTGTCAATCCGTCACTTAGGGCGAATAGACAATAGGTAGGGGCAGTGGCTGTGGGTAAGTTAGGGCTTCACTGTTCCCTGCCCATACGTGACACCAAGGACATATGGTAGAACACAATGGCTAAAATTTGGACCTCTGGTGTCATGAGGTTGTCTAAACAGCCTATCCACTTGTACCCGTTGCTGCATTCCCCACTATCACTTGATAGGGCTTAAAAAAATAAAATAGCAACATTCACGTTCCTGATCCCCCTTTGCTGTCATTATCATTGTGTTTGGATTTCCACTGATCTTCACTTCCTTTCTCCTTCCAACACTTTTTATTACCCAGTCCAACCTATTTTTTAGTTTATCCCACAAGACAACCCCTTTATTTTTATATGTTTTGGAACCTATGTACTCTTGGTTATGTTCCTTTTTTAGCCCTTCAGCACCATCCAGTACATTTCACCTCCTGCCTCTCTGATTATCTTTCTGCCTCTGTTGCTTGGATCCTGTCTTTTCTTGGCGCCTCTTTATTGCTTTCTGTTTTCTCCTTATATCTCACTCCGTAGTTCTCCTTCTCCATCGCTCTGTCTTCTCATTAGTTCTCCGATCCCCCCCCCCCCCCCCCCCATCCTGGTTGCTCTCTTTTCTACTGCCTGTCTCCCAGGACCAGCTTTCTTACTGCTAGTCAAATGAATTTTACTGCTCAGATATCAAGTCATCACTAGTCCTCACATTTTCACTATATTTATAAGTAGCGCCGCAAAACCCATCGGTCCATTTGCTCACGAAAAGTAGAAAATTGGAAGTGACTTGGAGAATGTGAAGGCTGCAGGTGCCTCGGAGATGCCCATTACTTTGCTGCTGCTTAAAATTGAAGCATGACTATGATTGACATATTAGCCTCTCTGTTACTCGGTGCAAATTGTCCCTATAACCTTTATTATGTCTGAGAAAAAAAACTACAATACAGTATATACCCTGTGAGATAATGCACTAGTAGTCTAGTATTTTTTTAATACATGTCTTAGGAGTGCTGAAAGAAGTGTGCAACCTTTTTAGTGTAACCTGACTGCCCTGGACCTCAGCACTTAGTGACATCACTGTGTGCGATTACATCACATAGCCCAGTGGTCCCCGACCCTGCCACTGTGTCACACTAACTTCAACCAGTGCTGTGGAGTCGGAGTCGAGGAGTCGGACGAAATTTTGGGTACCTGGAGTCGGCAAACAATGCACAGACTCCGACTCCTACTAAATTTAGATTGGAATGAAAAAAAAGTTAAAATGTCCCAATTCACAAAAAGTTACAAATAATGACTTCTCTACTGTAAGAATAAAGACCAATGCATGCAGTGCCTCATATAACCGCAAAACGAACACGTTAAGTGACCGTGAAGAAGCTTGCTTTTCTTGTGCTTCACTATATGGCACGCAACGCACAATTAGAAGCGGCAATACTTATACTTTCCATAGTGTTGTGTTCTGCTGTTACAGGGAACCCATTGGTAACCTATCCTCTCACTGATAAGGGATTAAGTAAATATGTTTTTTGCAGGACTAGAGACACTTGTATAAGTGAAGGGAATGGAGGGTAAGACTGAAGCTGTAAACCATTGGAAAAACTGCTGTCATTCAGCTAAGGCTATAAAAAAAACTTGTAAACTCCGATTGTTAGCTTAAAGAGTCAGAACATTTATCTACCGACTCCACAGCCCTGCCTTCAGCGGAGGCTTGACAGAGAGGAGTTGTGTGAGGTGAGTGGATTTTTTGTGGGGTGACATACAGGGGGAAAGAAATGTGTTCTGGATCCAGCAATTACGTAAAACATCAAATTTTATTTGTAATCCAACACAATAAAATCCTGCAAGAAGGCACTCACAACACACCACCTAGCCAGTGACACAATGCAACATGGATGCGTTTCGAGCGTCACTGGCTAGGTGGTGTGTAGTGAGTGCTTTCTTGCAGGATTTTATCGTGTTGGATTACAAATAAAATGTGATGTTTTACGCAATTGCTGGATCCAGAACACATTTCTTTCACTATTACATATCAAGCTGGGCCAAGCTGAGGATCCGCGCAAGACCATTAGGAGGAGGGCTGAAGATTTTTGTACTTTCAGTGACATACAGGGGCCTCATTTTTTATAGGGGATCACAGACGGGCCTAATTTCTATAGGAGTGCACAAAGGGGTCTTACTTCTGTGTGGGGACACAGAGAAAACCTAACTTCTATCTGGTGGCACAAAGGGGACCTAACTACTACATGGGGCACAGAGGGGACCTAACTTCCCCTTTTAAGCACTGTGAGCTGTGTTATAAGTCCATATTGCAGGGTGAAAGGCAAAAAGGTTGTGACTTATAAGCCACTCAGCACTGACTGTAAGCCCCCAGTGGTAGCAGAGGAGCACTAGTTTACAGGAACACAATGTAAAACAGATACCAATATCGAATTTCTTACTATGAGGCACATAACTTTTCAGTAAATTTCCTTTGCATCTAAGGTTTCCCTCTGGTTAAAGTCAATACGATTGACCAGAGAGGCAGACTAGAGGATGCCCAAGGCTACTGTGAGTTCCATGGTATGATCAATCATTGACTGTGCCATAGGGACCGTATTCTATGATGGTCGTCCATCTATTCCACCTTCTTGTTTGTGCCTCCTTTGGTTTTTATTGTAAATTATACCATGCAAATATACATTATTCCAAAGATAAAAAAATTTAAAGGGGTGATAATAATTAATTAAAAAAGGAAATCTTTTATTCCGTTTCTCGGCTCTACGTTCCCAACTTTGTCCTGGCTTCTGTCTGATTCATCAACTCAAAAACACACACACCCAACTTCTTTATACATTCTTTTTCTTCCTGCGTCTAGCCCACTTTTTTGTGTTCTGTTCCCCCGGCTGTCCCCAACTCCCATTGCTGCTTCTCTCCCTCCGCAGCTCTACGTCTGGCATACAGATGGAGGAAGCCGTTCGCTGCTTCTTGCTCCATGTCTGCCTAGCCCGAGGCCCGGAGCTCATGATCCCCCTGTGTTGACTTCAGAGGTGCCGGCTGAGGTTGCTAATCCTCGTCTGATCCGCACCCTCCGGCTGCTCAGGCTCGTCAAGAGAGGATATGAAGGAAACACATTCTGAATAAGTAACTGCTCTTCCTGACTGCTCCGCCACTTTGCTAGCTCCTTTTGCTATGAGAGTCCTGCCCTGACCCTGATTCACCGGTGTCATTCTTAAAGGATGGACACCCCCCACCAATACCCCCTTCGAAAATAAAGCTGCTGCGGCTCAAAAGTGACAAAACACATGTGGTGCATTAACCCCCTTTTACGAGACTCTGTGGGACCGAGCGGCGCTGGCTTTATTTAACACATCATCGGTTGTCCATTAGCCCACTTTCGCCTAATGTGAAAGAGATGTGGTGTGTGCTCGATGCCTGAGTGTACTCTGTTAGGACGGTTAGGGAACATGATGCGGGCGTAGCATCCTCAACTATTTTGCAAAGATTGATTAGCCTTATTTAGTATATCTGCCCCTCCATTGCACTTTTACAGTTGCCATGGACACAATGAATTTGCAAAACAGCTCTTTACAATGTTATGCTCAGTAGCAGGTTTCCAAAGTTAACCCTTTTGTGGCGAGAATTACTGTAGTCTACTTGTGTCTTCTGAGGTTTGTAGACCCCTTTCTTTATGTTAGCTGTAAAGGTTTTTTTTCCTTTAATTATTTTAATTACCCTTTAAGATGTCAGAACGCAGAAGGTCCATGTGCCTTAACCTCAGCCCTGTGACATAGGAGAGTCTGGGCTTCATAGGAAAAATCTAAATATATTGTGCTGAGCCTTTCTATGTCTTCCCTCCTCTCCTCCCTTTCCTTGATGTTTGAGAAAATTCTTCACCTTCTTTTTTGCTAGTTCGGTTTCTCAGGGGAGGGGAGTCCTGCACCCAGAGGATCCATATGCTTTGACCACAGCCTTGGGGTAAAAATAAAAGAGAAGGGGCCCATGCCCAAGATTATAATTGACCTTTATTATAGGGCCAAGGACTGCTAACAGGAGAGAAGGGCCTCCTATTTGTTCCCCTATCTCTTTTCATGACCCTTTGTTAATAATGGAGTTCCTCAGGGGAGGGGAGTCTTGCACCCAGAATATCCATAACCTTGACTCCATCTCTGTGGCAAACATAAAAGCGAAGGGCCCCATAGTAAATATTAAATTTGTCTCCATTTTGCTACCCAGGGCATCTTATTTCTTTTCTACTCCTTTTCCTAGACCCTAGGGCCAATTTCTTTTTTTGCTGATAATGAAGTTCCTCAGGGAAGGGGGAATCTTGCACCCGGAGGATCCATGACCTTGACCCCAAACCTGTGGCAAACATGAAAGAGAAGGGCTCCATAGCAAACTTTTATATTGGCCTCCATTATGGTACCAGGTTTTGCTACCCAGGATGGAAGGACATCTTATTTCTTTTCCACTTGTTTTCCTTGACCCTAGGGACAATTCTACACCTCTGTCCTTGCTAATAATGCAGTTCCTTAGGGGAGGAGGGGAGGAGAGTCTTGTACCCAGAAGATCCATATGCTTGGACCCCAGCCTTGTGACAAAATTTAAAAGAGAAGGGGCTCATAGCCAAGATTAACATGCGCCTCCATTATGAGGACAGGATTGGCTAACAGTACAGAAGGGACCTTTTTTTTCTCGTCTCTCTTTTCATGACCCTTGGGCAAAGGTCCAAACCTCCTGCAGTTAGCTTCTAGAAAGGGTAGTCCTGCCACCAATAGCAAAGGTGAGTGGACCAACTTTGCTGTCCAAGGAAACCATAGATTCTATGATATGTACAGTCTCTTGAATTAGAATATTGAGTAAAACCCTTGCAAAAAAACATAAAAAAAATAATAAGAACACAGTAAACAAATGTTGACAAAGGCTAAAACTGTACGATTCATCAAAGTCAGGGAGAAAACCGACAGAAATTCTGTGTGAATAGCAATTTTTCTTAATGAAGTTAAGTGGCGGTGAATATAGTCCCTGAGGGCTCCTGCACACAGTAGAGTCCCTGTGGCAATGTAATATCGAGCCATGGAAAACCTGTATAGCACCGTAGTATGGAGATATGCTTCTAGGGGACATCATCCGACGTAATATATCAGAATTCTTCTCTTCTGTCGGAATTTTATGTCATTGATGAAATATGGAGGTAGGGTAGGGCCCCAAGGACTTCTGAGCACTGTGTTGGGCCGCAGTAACGCTGCCTTTACTCTCGCTCTTCCTCCTCTTTGGATGTCTCTTTTCTTTCTACAGAATGCTATCATTTGTTTTTGTCGCTATCTAATTCTAATGACCTCTTTGGACGAACGTCTCTAGTGACTCCTCGATAACTTTGTTCGGCTGTTACAACACCTGTCGCCTTTCTATTTTTATTTTACATGGCTTGTGAGAACTTTTAACTCTATATTGCCCACAGGCCATTTTATTTTACTTTATTATTATTATTTCTTTTTTTAAACAATGTTGCACACGTGCCGGTTAAACAACTATAATTGTTTTTTAAGCTAATAGAGTGAGTATAGCAGGGGGTGGCGAATAGGGCTTTCTGTTTTTACCATTTACTCGTATAATTGCTTAGTTTGAGAAATATTGGCCTTTTAGTGTGCGCAAACATAGGGGAAAAAAACATTCTAAAAAGCACTAGTGGGACCAATGGAGGCAGCGACGCAGCTGCTGCCTCCATTGTAAACACAGCATTTATTTAAGCTTTGTGCGTCTAGCAAGCGGGAAAACAGAAACCGTTTCTCCCTACCTCCCCCCATTGATAATTGTGGCTGCGCCGTCTCTCGTGCAACCATAATGGTGGCGGAATTTAAAGAGACGGCACACTAGGATAACCCTCTTGATGACCTCTAATAAAGTCTTTGAGTTTCAATAGTAAATTGTAAACTTGAACAGTATTTAAAGGTAGAAGTGAGCGAAACTCCCAAATCCCTAAAGGTCCAGTTTGCCGATTTTGACCGCCATATTCGCTATAGATTCAAAAGTGCCCCAATAGTGAAAAGCAGGAGTCGATTCCTCCGTACACTACACTGAGTGACTGGGTTGGGTGCAGAGCATCTGGCCCAACAAATGTAGAAACAGCATAGAGCATCGCTACTTACCTCTGAGACACTCGACAGGAGCGACAGGAACCACAAAAAGTTCAGATTTAAACAAATTTAAAAAAAATTTGGGGAAATTCAAACCAAATCTAATCTGTGTTGAATCTTTTTGCTTATCTCTGTTTAAGAGGAATCTGTTGTGTTAAAAATGCTTCCCAATCTGTAGGCTGCATATTATGGAGCAGGAGAAGCAAAGCAGACTGATATATTATTATAATTATTATTACTATTATTATTATTTTAATAATAATAAATAATTTTATATTGTTATTAATGATTATTTATAATATATATATATATATATATATATATATATATGCGTGTATTTAAATTTATTTTAATATATTCTTTTTCCATCTAAATCTCTGCTTATTTGCTCATTCAGGGCCCAGGAGTCCAGTAGGCGGTCTTACTCAGTGATTGACAGCCTTCCCTATTTAAAGAGTACCTGTCACCAATCTAAACTTTTAATATATTGTTCCTTATGTAAATATAAGACACTTTGCTATTTACTTGCTGTTAAAATTCTCAACCTTTGTATGTTTTTAATGTGATTGAAGAAACGGCCACTAGGTGGCTCTGTTCTGTTCCCTGCGCAAGTCAAACAGTTAGTTCGGACCTGGCAGGAGACCAAACTAAGGAAGTGTGGTCGGGGCATGGCAAGGCACAGCTCTCATCTCATTCTCAACTCACAGGCTTCATTAACGTCCCGCCTGCTGGGGAACGCCCACTTTCTCCTTCCGGGAGCTCACACAATGTGAGCAAGGGGAAAGGTATGATGCACAGCTTTTAAAAGCTCAGAAAAAAAGGGCAGGAGGGGTGCTAGGAGTAGTTAGGGAATTTAATCTGAGTTAGTTTAGAAAATATGGTTTGATGACAGGTACTCTTTAAGTATGAATACAAAGATAGCTTTCCATCACTGATAAGCACCGCCCTTTGGACTCCTAAGCCCAGCATAAGCAGAGTTTTAGAAGAAAAAAAATATTAACTGTACTGAACCTTTCTTCACAAAACTTTATATCAATCTGCTCAGCTTCTCCTGCTCTATAATCTCCCCCTCGCCTACAGACTGGGCTGCAATTTAGATGTGACAGGTTCCCTTTAAAATTACCAAGACACAGGAACTTAGGTCTCAGACTGAAGAGACGGGGACAGCAACCTTGCTTTTCTCGCTAAACTCTCCTAAAGTTTTTTATATTGTAAAATTCCCCTGTCTGTACCGACTGGGAGGGCACTAGAAGAAGCTGAATAAGATAAGGTCTACCTCTGAACAACATGAGTGTATTCACAATGGCGCCATCCATTGCATATTTGGAATACGATTTGGCTACATGCTGTAAAGATTTCCAAATTTTGAGACCTTAAAGAGGTACAAATTGTTCCGAACGCTGGAGCCGGCGCCAGGAGCTCGTGATGTCATAGCCCCGCCCCCTCATGATGTCATGTCCCGCCCCCTCAATGCAAGTCTATGGGAGGGGGCGTGACAGATGTCACGCCCCCTCCCATAGACTTGCATTGAGGGGGCGGGGCGTGACTGCATGAGGGGGCGGGTCTATGACGTCACGAGCTCCCGGCTCCAGCGTTCGGAACAGTTTGTTCCAAACGCGGAGCAGCGGAGTACCCCTTTAAGCAGGGACCACCACCAATTGCCATAAAGGGGGCGCACCACTGCTCTTAGCTTAGATTTTTGTATAAATTTCCAAATATACGGAAAAATAAAATTTTCTCAGTCAGTTATATACATAGAAAATACAAGATTCTTCCCATCATCTCAAGACAAAACCCGTTACTCCTAATGTTGCCTGAGGTGTTGCTGCTGGGAACACAAACGTATTTCACGTCTATACTTCTTCAGTAGAATTATGCAAAAAATCGACGTATAGATGGAGTTTTCTGGACCTTAGAGACTTCAGTGTGAAGAGGAATTATCCTGAGTGGACAACCCCTTTGTATATACTTTAAGCTGCTTATAGATTTTTTGCTGTGTATCTTGTCTAGGATTGTAATTCACACACGCTATAAATGAAACCATTGATCCCTAACTGTGGGTCTCCAGCTGCTGCAAAATTACAACTCCCAGCATGCCCTGACAGGTGGGGGCAGCACTGCCATAAAGTGAGCGTCCCTACAACTCATTTACATTTTCTTATATTGTGTGACCTTAAAGAAACACTCTTACTTTTGGTTATTTTTCTGTCTGCCTAGATCATACACACTCGCCAACAGTCGTACAGCACTATCCGAACGTTAGATTTATTCCACCACAACTGCCTCCATGTGTTTCTTTACTGTAACTAGATCATGTGATCACTAGTTTGACCCACAGAAAGTTACATGGCTTAATGTGCCATAAGGAAGTCAAGTCCTTGGTCAGCTGAAACCTGTAAAATACAGGATGACATCATCACCTTTCAGATCCCTCCCAGCTCTATCTGTATACTGCTGCTGCTATCTCTATGAGATCAGGATATATAGTAGTTATACACCTCCCCTCCAGCTTTATCTGTATACTGCTGCTATCTCTATTGGATCAGGATATATAGTAGTTATACACCTCCCCTCCAGCTTTATCTGTATACTGCTGCTGCTATCTCTATTGGATAAGGATATATAGTAGTTATACACCTCCCCTCCAGCTTTATCTGTACACTGCTGCTATCTCTATGGATCAGGATATATAGAAGATTTATCCCTTCCTTCCTCTTCTGTCGTTATACTGCTGCAATCTCTATAGATCAGGATAAATAAGAGTTCAACACATTCGCTCCAGCTCTATCTGTATACTGCTGCTGCTATCCCTATGGATCAGGATATATAGTAGATATACACCTCCCCAGCTCTATCTGTATACTGCTGCCGCTATGTCTATGTGATCAGGATATATAGTAGTTATGCACCTCCCTCCCAGCTCTATCTGTGTAATGCTGCTATCTGTATGGGATCAAGACATATAGTAGTTATACACCTCTCCTCCAGCTCTATCTGTATACTGCTGCTGATATCTCTATGGATTGGGAGATATAGTAGATATTCACCTTCCCCCAGCTCTATCTGTATACTGCTGCTGCTATTTCTATGTATTGGGATATATAGTCCATTTTAACTCTGTCCATTTTATGAACTTTCCAGAGCAGGATAGGTTTGCTCTGGGGATTTGCTCCTACTCTGGACAGTTCCTAAAATGGACAGAGTTGTCAGCAGAGAGCAGCACTGTGGTCAAACTGAAAGGAAATTAAAAAAGAAAAGAACTTCCTGTGGAGCATACAGCAGCTGATAAGTACTGGAAGGATTAAGATTTTTAATTAGAAGTAATTTACAAATCTCTTTAACTTTCTGGCACCAATTAATAAAAAAAAAAAAAAATGTTTTCCAGTGGAGTACCCCTTTAACTCTAGGGTAAATCACTTTATCATTTTTAATTGATCGCATGACCCATATGTGTAAGGGTCTGGTGATGCAGGTAGGTTAAAGGGGTACTCCCGTGGAAAACTTTTTTTTTTAAATCAACTGGTGCCAGAAAGTTTAATAGATTTGTAAATCACTTCTATTAAAAAATCTTAATCCTTCCAGTACTTTATAGGGGCTGTATACTAAAGAGAAATCCAAAAAAGAAATGCATTTCCTCTGATGTCATGACCACAGTGCTCTCTGCTGACCTCTGCTGTCCATTTCAGGAACTGTCAAGTGCAGGAGAAAATCCCCATAGCAAACATATGCTCTTCTGGACAGTTCCTAAAATGGACAGCAGAGGTCAACAGAGAGCACTGTGGTCATGACATCAGAGGAAATGCATTTCTTTTTTGGATTTCTCTTTAGTATACAGCCCTTAAAAAGTACTGGAAGGATTAAGATTTTTTAATAGAAGTGATTTACAAATCTGTTTAACTTTCTGGCACCAGTTGATTTAAAAAGAAAAGTTTTCCACGGGAGTACCCCTTTAATAGTAGTGGAGACCAATGGTCGCACAACTTTGCCAGTCAATTTCATAGGCAAAATCGTGTGGGTGTTTCTGACCACGTGCAGGCATGGCTTTATTAAAAACCGCCTCTTTAGTGCCACCTATTGAAGGTCGTTACCCTTTAGGACAGTGGTCTTCAACCTGCAGACCTCCAGATGTTGCAAAACTACAACTCCCAGCATGCCCGGACAGCCGTTGGCTGTCCGGGCATGCTGGGAGTTGTAGTCTTGCAACATCTGGAGGTCCGCAGGTTGGAGACCACTGCTCTAGGACGATGTCCCACCCACCAATGGTGCAAAGTAGGTAGCTACAATTGACTTACAGAGTGACAACCTTTTATAGGTGACATTAGAGTGAGAGTTTTTTTTTTTTATCCTTCTCGAATAGAACTAATTTGCATACTTTTTTTTCCCATGAAGCATTGCTAGTAAGAGTCCATTTCTTCAATGAGAAAGAGTACTCCCTCCCAATGCAGGATATACTATGTTCTGTCTAACTGTACAGTAGGATCTCAGGATCAAGTTCTTGCTTTCTGCATAAATAAGTTCAGCTTTCAGGTGCTCCCGTGGGCTGGAAAAGATGGATACAGTCCACCGGAGCACTGGAAAGCTGAACTAATTTATGCAGGATAAGTCATCAACCGCTGAGCTGAGAAGTTCGTGACGAATCGAATTTACTGTAAGTTCGCTCATCTCCAATAACTATCATAGTGAAAAAATACACTGCAAACCGCATTATAGACTTTAAAAAAAAAAAGAGAAACGCACCTTAGGGTGCGTTCACACGGCCGTCTGTCCCCGTTTTTTTTCATCCCCGTTTCGCTTTCCGTTCTTGCAGGCTGTAAATGGATTAAAAACGGTTTAAAAAAAAATCCCATTCATGTCAATGGGATTTGTTTTTTACAATCCGTTTACATCCGTTTGTATCCGTCTGCGCTCATTTCCTTTTTTTTTGACTGCAGAAAAATCGGCACATGCAGTATACAGTAAATTTAATAATTAAGAGTCTATTGCATCCGCTTGCATCCGTTTTTTCAATCCATTTTTTTATCCGTTTTTATTTCTGAGCATGCTCAGAACAAAAACATATATATTTATTTTGATTTATTAACTGAACATAAAGGATCCAAATGGATACAAACAGATACATCCGTTATTGTCCTTTTTTTTTTTTTTTTTTTTTTTTAAAGGGTTCCTCTCATCAAAAAAACTTTTGATATATTATAGATTAATGTATGCAGAATAACTTTACAATTGCATGTTATTAAAAAATAGGCTTCTTTCTATTTAATTTTCCACTTTGAAGAAATGACCACTAGGGGTCTCCCTACCAGTCCTGGCAGCAAGCATTTCAGACTCATGCTGGAGTCCTAAACACTACGAGCTGCCAGTCTGCTTTGTTCACAAAGGAGAACACTCAGAGCTGCCAGCCTGCTTTGTTCACAGCCTGTTTGGCTGTGAACAAAGCAGGCTGGCAGCTCTGAGTGTTTAGGACTCCAGCATGAGTCAGAAATGCTTGCTGACAGGACTGATCGGGAAAAATACAATAGAAAGAAGCATATTTTTCATTAACATGCTATTGGAAAGTTATTCAACATTCATCAATCTAAAATATATCAAAAGTTTATTTGATGAGAGGTACCCTTTAAGTGCGTCTTTATTCTTGACGTGAGGAGAACGGGATGGGTCTAGATGGCCGTGTGAACGCAGCCGAACATGCAGAAAAACAATAGACTAGTTACCTCTTTACTCTTCTCCACTAAAACTTAAATAAAACATGAGTTTTCCATTTTTTTGCTGAGAGGCTCGGAAGAATTATCACTTATTTATTTGTGTTAGATTTATCAAGTGGCAGGAAGGTTGGAATAAAATGTAGGAAACCAAAGTGTGTTTTGCGCAACATTATGTGCGATGCAGTCCATTGAAGACGATGTGTGCGTGGTATGTAATATATATTTTATTTTACAGAAGAGACGTGGATAAACTTCATGTATTAGAGCCATCAGTGGTGCTTTAAAGAAGCACTCCGGGAATGTTTTATTTCTATTTTATGCTTATATAGTGCAGCATAGGTTATTATTAGAGAAAAGACATGAGCGAAGCGAACTCGTAGAACCTGCGATGTGTCACAACTTTGCTAAAAGTTCGGTTCGGCTAGAACTCAAACTTTGGGGCCGTTCACTTAAAGGAGTTGTCCAGTAGTGGAAAACTTATCCTTTATCCTAATGGTAGGGGATAAGTATCAGATCGCGAGGGGGCCGACTGCTGGGACCCCCCGCCATCTCCCCTACGGGGCCCCCGATCTCCGGCCAGATAGCGTGTATTGACCACCGCACGAAGCGGCGGCTGACATGCCCCCTCAATACAACTGTATGGGAGAGCCGGAACGCTGCCTTCGGCAATCTCCGGCTCTGCCATAGAGTTGTATTAAGGGGGCCTGTAGGCCCCCTCAATATACCTCTTTGAAGATGAAATACCTCTTTAAAGGGGTTCTCCGGAGGAAAATAATTTTTCTTTCAAATGAACCGGTACCAGAAAGTTATACAGATTTTAAATTACTTCCATTAAAAAATCTTAATCCTTCCAGTACTTATCAGCTGCTGTATGCTCCACAGGAAGTTGTGTAGATCTTTCCAGTCTGACCACAGTGCTCTCTGCTGACTTCCTGTGGAGCATACAGCAGCTGAAAAGTACTGGAAGGATTAAGATTTTTTTTAATAGAAGTCATTTACAAATCTGTTTAATTTTCTGGAAATGGTTTATTTGAGAAAAATAGTTTTCCACTGGTGTACCCCTTTAAGATCAATATATATAAATAAATATATATATATATATATATATATATATATATATATATATATTTATATTAACACCGACTTTAGATAGGGGATAAGTTGTCAGCACGGTAGTACCCTTTTAAAATACACCAACTCCGAAAATCACAGCACCAGTCAGGTCTTGGATCATGAAGAAAACTGGAAATCTTTTATTGTCCCCAAATAAAGTGCAACGTTTTGGCAGCAGTAGCCTTTATCAAGCTTGATAAAGGCTACTGCTGCCTAAACTATGCACTTTATTTGGGGATAATAAAACATTTCCAGTTTTCTTCATGATCCAAGACCTGACTGGTGCTCTGATTTTCGTAGTTGGTGTACCTTAAAGGGGTAATGAAAAAATAGAACGGAATCCAGCTCAGATGCAGATCAAATATGCGCAGCTTTATTTCAACATCACGCCCAAAGCAACAGGTACAAGTCGGAAATGACGCGTTTCGGCCAGGTGCTGGCCTTAGTCATGACTAAGGCCAGCACCTGGCTGAAACGCGTCATTTCCGACTTGTACCTGTTGTTTTGGGCGTGATGTTGAAATAAAGCTGCGCATATTTGATCTGCATCTGAGCTGGATTCTGTTCTATTTTTTCATTGTGCTTAAGTGCAAGTCCGCACTTTTCCGTGCTCAATATCCGGACCAGGGGTGAGCTGGCTTTGCCTTAAAGTTCTTTCTTCTATCTTAAAGGGTTACTACCGTGCTGACAACTTATGCGCTATCTAAAGGATAGGGGATAAGTTGCCTGATCGTGCGGGTTCCCGGCGCAATCTCGCATGCAGTACCCCGCTCCGGGTCTGATGACGGGGCCGGTGATCGTGATGTCACAGCTCTGCCCCCCTGTGACGTCACACCCCGCCCCCTCAATGCAAGTCTATGGCAGGGGCGAGACAGCTGTCTCGCCCCCTGCCTTAGACTTACATTGAGGGGGCGGAGCGTGATGTCACATGGGGGCGGAGCCGTGACGTCACGACACTCCGGTCCCGTGATCGGCAGTCATCAGACCCTTTAGATAGGGGATAAGTTGTCAGCACGGTAGTACCCCTTTAATCCTGGGCTGGCAGCCTGGGCAACCACTTGCACAGAGGTCAACCCCCGGTGCTGTCTCACTTTCCTGTCTATATTTATGTATAACAAAAACTTCAGAGGGCGCAGTATGATGTGAACCACCTCAGTTTAGGTTGTATAGGGCGCGTTTTGTAGCATCAGGGAAGAAATCTACAAAGATCACGGGTACATTGTTACCCTTTCATGTTCTCGGATTTCTTCCCTTTGTAAGACACCTCCAGGACATCTCCCGCCTCTCACTCTGTGCCCGCTGAGTGGTAACCATGAGCGTCCGAGACCGAATCTATTTACAGTGCGTGTCCGTGTCCTTATGATTGCGGCTTGGCAGATATTTCACAGTATCTTCATCCTATTGTGAATTGGAACGGACGTGTCCTTCAAATAATCCCAAACAGCTGTGGGTTTGCCGTCTTCTGCAGTGATATTTTAGTTGTTGTCATTTTTGTTTTGTTTTTTTGGCCGGCGTATCCAGAACTTCTGTGTCCCTCAACAGCCTGCTGGTAAGATAACCGAATGTTAGCAGAATTCAATAAAAGCGGAAAATTATCGGGAACAATTACCATAAAACCCGGGAAGCTGCTGAGAACAATGCCTGTAATACTGAATGGGAATTTACGATGGTGCTGATCGCGGCGCCGTGTAAGTGCGCCGATCAATTATCCCCTCGTATCAATGGGGCTTATTTATGCAGAATATCCTGAATACACATGAGAGATATGTTGGCCGAAATATGTGCGACTGTGTTTTTTTTTTTCATGATTTTGGCCATTAACAGGTCACAATTGTTCATCCTGATGACCAATTGAAAACCGTGTTGGGTTTTTATGCAAATAGTAAAGGATAGAACAGCGCTGGCACTGCTAATCCATAGTTCAGACACTGCGTTGTGGCAACTCTGTACACACCAATCTTGTGGATTCCAACAATGACAAACATGAGGCGGGGCGCAAAACATGGACAGAAGGGCTACAATTGTTTCATGCTAGGTCAATGCTTCATCCGGCCCACATGTGGCGATATCTTGTCAGAACTCCGTGTTCCCTTACTACACCGCCCTCCCAGCCACCCATCAGTGCAGGGTTAACTCTTACCGTGCCTCACGGTGTTATACATGGTTGTCTCTTTTATCTGTGTGTGTGTGTGTATATATATATATATATATATATATATATATATATATATATATATATTAGCAGAATTCCTTTATTCTAGCATTGATGGGAGGTGATATATTCTATAGAAAACTCAGTCTCATGTACATAAGCCATATTTCCAAATTAGAGCGGGGCAGAATCAGCAGAAGGGGCTGCAGACACAAAGCCATGTGAAAGGTTGCTGCTCTACCCAGTTTTGCAGCTCTGTTCTGGCTGGGTGAAGCACTGACCTAGCGTGAAACAATTGTAGCCCTGGGTCAGCGCTTTATCCAGGCTACATGTGGCGGGAGAAAACACACCTTCCATGTGTGTTTTCTCCCGCCACATGTAGCCTGAATAAAGCACTGACCCAGCATGAAACAATTGTAGCCCTTCCATGCATGTTCCCCCTCGCCACATGTGGGCCAGAGGAAGCTCTGACCCAGCGTGAAACAATTGTAGCCCTTCCATGTGTGTTTTCTCCCGCCACATGGAGCCTGGATAAAGCACTGACCCAGCATGAAACAATTGTAGCCCTTCCATGCATGTTCCCCCTCGCCACATGTGGGCCAGAGGAAGCTCTGACCCAGCGTGAAACAATTGTAGCCCTTCCATGTATGTTTTCTCCAGCCAAATGTAGCCTGGATGAAGCTCTGACCCAGCGTGACACAATTGTAGCCCTTCCTTGCCTGTTTTCCCCCGCCTCATGTTTGTCATCTGCTCCTCTGCTTCTGTCTCATTGTATCTTATACTGCTTTTATCTTTGAAATAAAAGTATCATAAGGAACAGTGGGTGAGTGCTCCTTTACCTTCTTCTGCTTTTCAAGTAATGTGTTGGGTTTTTAGCCATTCACATAAGCTTTGTTTGGCCAAACATATAGAAACATAGAATGTGTTGCCAGATAGCATGGTGCAAAAAGGCCACAGCAGACCCACTTTTATGAAATAGCAACATGTCGTATGAAGTCTCTTATAAATAACCTGTTGAACTTTTGAAGTGCAATAACAATGTAACAACTATCTAGCAGGAGGGGGACTTTAAGGCGACACGGCTTCTTCAGTTGTCCTACTTTGCCCTTTGTCGTCCGCCACCTAACCCAAGGACACTCATTCATAGCCTACCTTCCCTTTGGGACCTTACTTGCAGTGATTTACCCCAACTGACTGGGTACCGTCCCCAGCTTTACCCTACTGATGTCTGCGCTGCTCCAACTCCTTCTCTTGAGCGCCTCCAAATCCCCCTCTAGCTCCTGAAAAACAACAACAAAACGCATCAGTAAAAAAAACCTGAGAAACAAATAGTGCAGACCGGCAATACACCTCTTACTGACTTTCTCCGGCCCACAATCCTCTTTTACTCTTTTCCAAAGACCCCCCACCCCTCTCCTGTGACCTCACCCCTGGTTTAACCCCTCAATTCCTACCCACTTTTTCCATGTTCTCATGCTGTTCCCCTATCGTAGGCACCCTCCCCTCCCATGTTGTCTGTTACGGGGACTTTCTTTTACACCCACAATTCATACCATTCCATGTAAGTTTTTTTTTTTCTTATTGGCCGATGTTGTTCATGTGTCTAGCAGAAATTACAGCACTGGGACTATTAGGGGTTGCTTTTGTCAAATTGGGGCCCGCCCATTCATGGGCCCATTACTCGCCAATCTTATATCGGAGCATCTCCTTATATCTTTTTAATAATCCATGCAATCTTATAGACTATAGAAACCTAGTTTTTAGGTGTTGTGGGGTGCCTTACTTACTGGATCCCAGCACAGGTATGGTAAGACACTTATGGTAGGTCTTCCCCTAAACAAATCTTTCTCTGTAGAGATGCATATTAGCGTAATGTTTCCACAACCCAAAATGTATACAAGAGCCAGAAATCGTATTCCTGCGCTGAAGGTTCCAGACAAGGGTGACATTATCTGTAGCTAAATATTCAGTGTTGGCAAAAAAATTCATCTTCCTTGCTCGAAAAGCCCAGTGGGGACAACCATGACTAAAAGCGCTTCTCTGTAAATAGCATTAACCCAAGATCTACTCTACTGGGTTAGTTAGGATTATATGTACATTGCCTACAGGGAGACAATCTATGCAACGCTTCTTATTGTTCTAGTGAGGTTTTTCTAATGGCTTCTGGCAACCCACCGTATACCTTCCTATGAATATTTCAGCAGTTACATATTTTTTTTCGTAGACTTTGGTTGTAGGTTTCACGTTTCCTCCCATGGTTTCTACATTTTATAGCATTGCTATTACTTATTTATCAACATTTTTTTTTTATAGCTCAAGGAAAAGCTGCAACGGCAGCCATCATATTACCCTTCACCAAAATGTTAATATTTTGTAAAAAAAAATAAATAACCCCGTACTCCCATCCCAACCATTGGTTGGACTAGCTGGTGGTGCATCTCCAAGGTGAACGATCACCTCAACTATAACGTAGAAGAGTATTCCCTTACCTTAGGCTCTTAAGCTTTTGCCAAATGCCAATACCCATAGTGTCTTGAGAGCTATCCTTTGTAAGGGCATGATGGGAGTTATAGTTTTTCAACAGCAGGAGACCTGAAAGTTAGGAAAAACTGATGTAGAACAACAGTGTGGTGACCCACTATGGTTCCCACTTCTCAATATTTCTCTAGATCAACTAGGACAGTGGTCTCTGAACTGCGAACCTCCAGCTGTCGCAGAACTTCAACTCCCAGCATGCCCTGACAGCCAACGGCTGTCCAGGCATGCTGGAAGTTGTAGTTTTGAAAAAGCTGAAGAAACACTGTTTGGAAAACACTGCTATACACATAGCTTTAGCTGCCATTTTAGAGATGACAGAAGTTAGGTGAAGATCTCTGTGAGGGACAGTGAACAGTGAACAACGCAGATAGGAGTAGGAGCACACATATATAATAATTGTAGTAAAGTGGCACCGTTGAAGTTTTGCAAAAGCTGAAGGTCCACTGTTTGGAGACAACTGGACTAGGGTAAATCAGGACTTCTCGTCTTGCCATACTATTGTCCATTTTTTCCAGATTGACCTTCATCACATATCTTTTTTTTTTTTCCCTACCATACTAGCTATGTAACTGTATAACATTGCAGTATAGAGAGTGCTATTGCATAGTACCTGTCCCCAGAATTACTTGCACATTGGTTGAAAGTTGGCCAAATCCACCGATAACAGCAGAACCATCCAACATTTTAATGTGTAGTGAGAAAAAAAGGGAATATTGGATTTTGACATACAAAGTCCTTTACTCCTGCAGAAAATAAGCATCTGACAGAGGTGTCTGGCAGCTCCTTATTCCACTCTCCCAATTGAAATTACATATTTTTTAAATTTTTTATTGAAAGCTTTTTAATGTATGGGCTTAATTTCCCTATCTCACCAATTCACACCCTTGGCAACTGACAGTACACAGGCACCGGCTTGCTAAAGCTATAAGAGAAAAGCAGAAGAATCCCTAAGGTGTCACGCCCCCTCCCATAGGCTTGCATTGAGGGGGCAGAGCGTGATGTCACACCGGGCGGGGCCGTGACGTCACAATGCTCCGGCCCCGTGATCGCCAGTAATCCGACCCGGAGCGAACATGCTCCGGGGACTGATTGTAATGGGGTGCATGTAATGGGGATGTCTTAGCGCCGGAGTACCCCTATAAGGTCAGGTGATTTCATGTAAACTTTGAACTTGTTCACCAGGGGCAGTGGTGCAAATTTCTTTAATTAACTGAAGACAGAAAGTTAAAAAGACTTGTAACTTACTTCTATTAAAAAATCTTAATCCTTCCAGTACTTATCAGCTGCTGAATGCTCCACAGGAAGTTCTTTCTGTCTGACCACAGTGCTTTCTGCTGACACCTCTGTCCATTTCACGAACTGTCCAGAGCAGGAGAGGTTTGCTAAGGGGATTTGTTCCTGCTCTGGACAGTTCCTGACATGGACAGAGGTGTCAGCAGAGAGCACTGTGGTCAGACAGAAAGGAAATTCAAAAAGAAAAGAACTTCCTGTGGAGCATACAGAAGCTTGAAGTACTAAAAGGATTAAGTTTTTTTTTAATTGAAGTAATTTAGAAATCTGTTTTACTTTCTGGCTCCAGTTGATTAAAAAAAAAGGTTTTTCAGCGGAGTACCCCTTTAAAGGTGCATGTTTTGGCTAAAATGGTTATTAAAGGAGTACTCTGGGATAGAAAAACCTATCCCCTAGCCTAAGGACCCCGGCAATCTCCTGCCCGATGCCCCGGCTCTCCTTCAGAATAGGGGTGTCAACAACCCCACAAAGCGGTAGCTGACACGATCTATCAATGCATCTCTATGGGAGAGCCGGAGCACTGTACTCAGGAATCTCCGCCTCTCCCATAGAGCTGCATGGTGCCGGGGTACCGCGTGGGAGATTGTGGGGGGTCCTAGCAGTCGGACACCCTGCGATCCGACACTTATTCCTTAGGATAGGGTATCTGTTTTTCTATTCCGGAATACACCATTACAGAAGTTGTCTGGTCGATAAAAAGCTGCCACGATCCCCTGCTGCTCCTGTTCCGGCAGTGTCTGGTACCTGCTGCTCACTACTTACTAATGACATCTTGAGAAATCTATGTCAATTATGGCCTGAAACAGGTCACCATCATGGCCAATGATTATTTTTCCATCCTCACACCAATACGTAGGTTTGTTTTTTGCAGGACTAATTGTACTTTGTAATGACTTTCTTCATTTTCCATAACATGGGGTTTTCAGAAATGGTGAGTTTCAAAGGGTTTTCTGGTGTGCTATTGGGGTGTAAATTTAGATGGTGTGCCATTGGGGTGCCACTTTACATGGTGTGCTATTGGGGTGAAAATTTAGATGGTGTGCCATTGGGGTGTCACTTTAGTTGGTGTGCCATTGGGGGGGGGGTCACTTTAGATGGTGTGCCATTGGGGTGCCACTTTAGATGGTGTGCCATTGGGGTGTCACTTTAGATGGTGTGCCATTGGGGTGTCACTTTAGATGGTGTGCCATTGGGGTGTCACTTTAGATGGTGTGCCATTGGGGTGTCACTTTAGATGGTGTGCCATTGGGGTGTCACTTTAGATGGTGTGCCATTGGGGTGTCACTTTAGATGGTGTGCCATTGGGGTGTCACTTTAGATGGTGTGCCATTGGGGTGTCATTTTAGATGGTGTGCCATTGGGGTGCCACTTTAGATGGTGTGCTAGATCCCTGGAGCCTAAGGGATATGTGATTTTGCACTGTGGCTCGGGAACTTCAAGTTACCAGTCTGGTATTAGCTAAATAGTATTTAATATATATCATAGCTTTATAATATGAAGCACTGTGTGACCTCAGGGTCCAATGCTCTATGGCGCTATATCAAACTCTGCTGTGTAAACCAGTAGCCTGTAACAATCCCACGCTACCTTCTTCTGGAGCCCTGAACCGTACAGACACCTTCATTGTGCTCAGTGCTGTATATACAGTGATATAATATCCAACACTACCTCACTACCTTCATTCTCCTATATTTCGAGGTAGGAAATGGCCCCTATGTGTTTTTGGGTCATACATTTCATACATGCAATGATTTTTCCCAGCAATCCCAGTATTTCTTAACGCTGTCAAATGAATGCAACAAGACAGTAGAAACAACAGTATCTGGCACCGCCAATGCAATATGGATGAGAGTGTGAGCCGGGATAAATGGTTGTGTACAACGTGTATCAGTCCTGATTTAACATGCTGAAGTGCGGTGGTGCTCTTATCAAGGAAATCCACAGCAATGAATAAGAGACAAAGATAATGCACTCACCGCTGATCACGATGCGAAAGTTCAAGCTTTATTCCAACAGAATGCAAAAGCTTCAGTAGACAGGACAGGGAGCTCGGATGGAACAGGTGAGGTGGGGGTTTGACGGAGGGGTGGCAACTAGTTTCGAGCTCTAAGGCGCTTCCTCTGGCCTGCTGATCACGATGCGAAAGTTCAAGCTTTATTCCAACAGAATGCAAAAGCTTCAGTAGACAGGACAGGGAGCTCGGATGAAACAGGTGAGGTGGGGGCATGAGAGAGGGGTGGCAACTAGTTTCACACTCTAAGGCGCTTCCTCTGGCCCGCTGATCATGATGCCAAAGTTCAAGCTTTATTCCAACAGAATGCAAAAGCTTTAGTAGACAGGACATTGAGCTCGGTTGGAACAGGTGAGGAGGGGCATGACGGAGGGATGGCAACTAGTTTCACACTCTAAGGCGCTTCCTCTGGCCCGCTGATCACAATGCGAAAGTTCAAACTTTATTCTAACAGAATGCAAAAGCTTCAGTAGACAGGACAGGGAGCTCGGATGGAACAGGTGAGGTGCGGGTGTGACGGAGGGGCGGCAACTAGTTTCGCGCTCTAAGGCGCTTTCTCTGGTCCGCTGATCACGATGCAAAAGTTCAAGCTTTATTCCAACAGAATGCAAAAGCTTTAGTAGACAGGACAGGGAGCTCGGATGGAACAGGTGAGGTAAGGGTGTGACGGAGGGGCGGCAACTAGTTTCGCGCTCTAAGGCGCTTTCTCTGGCCCGCTGATCACGATGCGAAAGTTCAAGCTTTATTCCAACAGAATGCAAAAGCTTCAGTAGACAGGACAGGGAGCTCGGATGGAACAGGTGAGGTGGGGCATGACGGAGGGGTGGCAACAAGTTTTGCGCTCTAAGGTGCTTCCTCTGGCCCACTGATCACGATGCAAAAGTTCAAGCTTTATTCCAACAGAATGCAAAAGCTTCAGTAGACAGGACAGGGAGCTCGGATGGAACAAGTGAGGCGGGGGCGTGACGGAGGAGCGGCAACTAGTTTCACGCTCTAAGGCGCTTCCTCTGGCCCGACGGGCCAGAGGAAGCACCTTAGAGCTCGAAACTAGTTGCTGCCCCTCCGTCATGCCTCCGCTGTTCCATCCGAGCTCCCTGTGTACCTGTCCTGTCTACTGAAGCTTTTGCATTCTGTTGGAATAAAGCTTGAACTTTCGCATCGTGATCAGCGGTGAGTGCATTATCTTTGTCTCTTATTCATTGCTGTCAAATGAATGTCGCATATTTACGTGTATTTAAGAAATACATGACCACTTATCCGACTACGAGGCCACATTCTCTGTTTTTTTATCATTTTATGTCGCCATCTGTCTCTGCAGCATCACATCAGACTGTAGGATTTTTCCAGGCAAGGAGTTCTCAGTTGCGCCTGCACCCGCGCTCACACGTCCCCTCCATCAATCAACGATGCCCATCTCCGCATGCTTGGCAGAGTTTGCTTTGGGCACTACTGGAGGGAAGTGCTACGCTCAGCATCATTAACCCCCTCTCTGCCAGGGAGACCCACCGAGCTGCGATATTGACGGAAACTCGAAAGCGAAATCTGTGGTCAGCAAGAACCATCTGTGCAAGAGCTGTGTTCATTATAGAAAGATTAATGGGAGTCTGCGATCCTGCAAATAGAGTAGTAAAGCTAATGGGAAGTGACATGTAGAACCCCCTCACTTGGAACTGCGACCTCTTGTTGTGTGGCGGGATCTGTAGTATTTATTAGTAGTCAAGGTTAATATAACACCTATTAAATCAGTCCATTTAAGGACGCCGGCATTGCAGATATTTTACATTCTGGCTTCGATGTCTATAGCTTCTAATGTAGGTCAGAAATATCACCAAAAAATTGTCTGAAACTGATAGAAGTAGCAACATATGTCAGCAATGTGGTCTTTTTTTAAACTCCCTCTTTACCTTCCTAAAAACAAGTGTTCCCAAGTCCAACTTCAAATTGTGTTTAAAGGGGTTATCCAGGAAAAAAACTTTTTTTTTTTTTATATATATCAACTGGCTCCAGAAAGTTAAACAGATTTGTAAATTGCATCTATTAAAAATTTTAATCCTTTCAGTACTTATGAGCTTCTGAAGTTAAAGTTGTTCTTTTCTGTCTAAGTGCTCTCTGATGACACGTGTCTCGGGAACCTCCCAGTTTAGAAGCCAATCCCCATAGCAAACTTCTTCTAAACTGGGCGGTTCCCGAGACACGTGTCATCAGAGAGCACTTAGACAGAAAAGAACAACCTTAACCTCAGAAGCTCATAAGTACTGAAAGGATTAAGATTTTTTAATAGAAGTAATTTACAAATCTGTTTAATTTTCTGGAGCCAGTTGATATATAAAAAAAGTTTTTCCTGGAATACCCCTTTAAAGTCCATATTCCATCTGCAACTACAATGGTTTTACTGAATAGAACTGCAGTAATGATAGCTTAAAGGGGTACTCTGGTTAAAAAAAAAATATATATATATATATTTTTTTTTAAATCAACTGGTGCCAGTAAGTTAAACAGATTTGTAAATTACTTCTATTTAAAAATCTTAATCCTTCCAGTACTTATCAGATGCTGTATGCTCCACAGGAAGTTCTTTTCTTTTTGAATTTCCTTTCTGTCTTACCATAGTGCTCTCTGCTGACACCTCTGTCCATTTTAGGAAATGTCCAGAGCAGGAGCAAATCCCCATTGCAAATCTATCCTGCTCTGGACAGTTCCTGACATGGACAGAGGTGTCAGCACAGAGCGCTTCCTGTGGAACACAGTAGCCAGGAGCAGTTGTGTGTGAAGCAGCTTTGGGTGTGTCCCTTTTTGTGTTTCTCCAGAGTTCCAGAGGCAGAGCAGGTGATTCACCAACCTTTCCCAGGGGTGTGGCAGGCTCCTTGGGAGAGTTTTCCCTGCATGGAGCCCCTGGCCTCCACTCCCCGTTCTTCCAGGCTGGCGGGGGGTGGAGAGAAAACAGCGACAGCCATTTTTCCGGCCGGAGGAAGAAGATCTGGCAGAGTCTGCAGCAATGCAGGCTCGGCTCCTCCGGCAATGGGTGCCAGCCAGAGATCCAGTGGAAGGAAGGCGAGGAGGCAAAGTATTGAGTTGTGGGCTGAGAGAGGGCCCGAAGAATCCAGCGAGACCTACTGCTCCCGCATGACCGCACGGTTTGCGGAATACGACCGCTGCGGTAGGGAGCTTAGGTTGATGAGAGAGGACCTGCGTGGAGCCCAGAATCTGGCATGCTCTGGGTCCAAAAAGAATAAACTGGAACAGAAAAAGAGGATTGCAGCCCTGAAGAAAGACATTGCAAAGATGGAGGAGAGGAGAGCAGAGATCCTGGAGGGAAGCGGTCTCTTCAGGGAGAAGATGGAGAACCGGGATCGGTTTGCCGCCATGAAATCCCCAGGTAAGGTGGAGGTGGATGATGGGGAGAGTAGTGGCGGTGAAGAAAGAGAGGATGGTGGTGTTGGTGTAAAGGAGGAGGAGGTGGAGGAGAAGAAGTTGGAGGAAAGTGTACAGGTTGTGGAGGATGATGTATTGCCTGACCCTACTCCCTGTGACACCCAGACCACTAAGACTCAGGACAGCTACATAGAGCCGGCTCAGGTGGCACTACCGCTAAGCGATAGTGAGGATGATGATGTGGAGAGTGAGGCTGGGGGATTGCTGAGGGCTATAGTGATGCAGGAGTCCCCAGCCCACCTCCAGAATTTTACATTTGGTGATGACCAGTGTGATGACACATTAGTAAAAAGAAAGGCAAAAAAACAGAAGACCCAGGAAACTGTGCATTATGTGTTCCGTCCTTTCCAGCAGTCTGGGCCAGCTGCAAAGCTGGTTCAGGCTGCTGGGTCCTCTAAACTGCCAGACTCCGTTTCTGTGGTGGAACGGAGCCAGCATGGGGGATACAGCATGGCGTCAGTAAAAGCTGCAGACGCAATAGATGTGAAGCCCGCCCATCCTGCTGGTAGGGAGGGGCAGGATGGGCTCATGGTGGGCAGCGCGAGTTATGCCCCTGGGTGCTCGGGGGGCGGTTCCCCGAGTACTGTGGGCATTACCGGCACTGCAAGGCACTCCCCTGTGAGGGGGGGGAGTGTCCGGGCGCCGGGATTATCCACAGAGCCTGTGAAGTCGGGTGAAGCAGGTGCTGGCGCTGTGGGAGGAGCTGGGGTGCGCCCGGTGGGGCAGTCCCAGAATCAGGATGTGATAGCAGCCATGAAGGAGAAGCCATCGGCGTCGACCCCAGCAGCGGCTAAGCCAGCACAAAGGGCTTTACTAAAGCCAGCCATACTACAAGTCCCAGCCAGCCCAGAATTTGTTAGTCAGGACAAGAATGTAGGATGTGATATTGATGGGTGTAGTAGTGTTGTGGGTGAGAGGAGTGTATGTGGGAGTGTCAGTGGAGTGAATGTTGATGGGAGTGGTAATAGTATGGCTGGAAATAAAGAGGTTGAGAGTTGTGGTGTGAATGGTGTTGTAAGTGGTTCTGGCTCTGGGTCTGGTCCGGCTGCCCCCCCGGCAGTGACTGCTCCCAGGAGCTATGCTAATGTCGCTGCCGGGGGTTCAGGGGGGTCCCCGTCTCTGTCCGGCCCTGGGGGCCATTTGCAACAGCGCCTCCTGGAGGCTCTACGCAGGGGTGACAGGTCGATCCAGGTAGAGGGAAGGGGTGAGGTCGACCTGTCTTTCTGGATAGAGAGGCACGGTTTGGGGGCTTTCCGAGAGCGGAATGGGGAGGTGGTCTGGTCCCTCCCGACAACCGGGCAGGACAATAACCGTAGGAATGTGGTCCGTCTGATTTGGAGGGGCGAGGATGCGTGCCCACCTCGCGCTAAAGTGGTTGAGCTCCTCCTTCAGATGGAATTCAGGGCGAGTGACATCTTTGCCCTGATTCACCCCTACGGATCGTCTGAGTTTGACGTCAGTTTCGTTCGGCCGGAGGGGCTCGAACTCTTCTGGTCGAATTACGAAGTGGCAAAAAACGAGCCCGGCTGGCGGGATTTCGCCGTAAAGGCGATTTCCCGTCAGAATGCTGTCAAGAAGGTGACCGTTTTGACCCGTAACGAGTCACTTTCTTGTTATGACATCATGACCTGGCTCGGACGGTATGGGGATGTGACGGACATGCCCAAGAAAAACTTGGATGAGCACGGGATCTGGTCCGGGGCCTGGACGTTTTCCGTCAAACTCAAGCGTTCAGGGAGTACGGTTGCCCACATTCCGTCAGCCGCCTTCCTTGGACGTGATAGGATCCAGGTCTTCTACCAGGGGCAGCCTAAGGTCTGTCACAGGTGTGGCAGCCCCACCCACTTTAGTGCAGCCTGTACTGTACAGGTCTGCGCTTTGTGTGGTGGGGTGGGACATCTGGCCGCATCCTGTAGGCAGATCCGGTGCCACCTGTGTGGTGTCCTTGGGCACCCATTTAGCCGTTGTCCTAGCGCCTTCGCCCGTGCAGCGGCCGCTCCGGCTGAGGAGAGCTGTGAAGTTGCCTCGGCCGGGGAGGGTATGGGCAGGGATGGGGGTGCAACAGGGCTCGTGAGGAGGAAAAAGGGCCCCGCCAAACTAAGGCGGGAGGAAAATCGTAGAAGGAGTAGGGAGCTGGAGAGTGCCCAGGTGACGGGGGTAGCTCTGGCCTCTGCTCCTGAATGCGGCCCTGTAACCGCTGAAGCCCCACGAGGAGGATGTGCTGGATGGGGAGATCAGGAGGCTTCACAGAGAGGAAGGCAATATGGCCGACCCTTCCGATTCCTCCCACTATGAAAGTGTGGATGAGGAGAGTGGGGAGAGGCCTAAAAAGAAAGACAAGGGCAAAAGGAAAGGGAGAAAGAAGAGGTCAGAGCCCTCTGTTCCTTGTACTACGGGCCAGGTTCAAAACGGAAGCCTGACTGCCCCCCCTCTGGTTGACCTGTCAAACCGGTACCTCGTCCTCGATACCATCTCCTCCCCCTCCTTGGCTGGGGAGGGTGAGGGCGAGGTGCCTAGGGAGAAAGAGCCTCTGGGAGGAACTGGGCCCTGTCCTATTGAGGCACCTTCCTCAGAGGGCAGGGCTAGACCGGGGCCGGACGGAGACGGGGATAATATGGATCTATCTGAATCGAAAAAAAGATCCAAGAGTGGTCCTGCCCTCTCGTCTTCTTCGGGGGATGAGGGGGCAAAAAAGAAGGGAAAACAAAAGTAAAGGGTGTGGCCGTCTAATTTAATCACCCTGTATGGCGGCACTCACCCCATTGACGCTGGCATCTATTAATTGTGCCAGCATAAAGTCGGATACGGCTAGATTCGCAGCCTTTGATTTTCTTGGCCGCGTTGAAGCCGACATTTTCTTTTTACAGGAGACCAGGTTGTCAGATCTAGCCTCTCTGGTAAAAGCCAGAAGAGAGTGGAGGCGCGGTCCCTCCCACTGGTCTCTTGCGGCTGAGCCGTATAGTGGGGTGGCGGTCCTTTTTACCGCTCCTGTTGAATGCCGACGGGTTATTGAATTAGAAATGGGGAGGTGCCTGATCTTAGATGTCTTCATGAAGGGACAAGAGCTCCGGCTCATTAACATATACGCCCCGCAAAGTAAGCGGGGCCGTAAAGATCTCTTTATGAGGATTAAGCCCTTTCTTTTTACGAGTCGGCAGGTGATCTTTGGAGGGGACTTCAATAATGTCACGAGGTCCCAAGATAGGAGAGGCTCCAATAGTCCGCTGACTTGCGATAGTGTGGCGCTGATTAGCATAGCTAGAGAAGCTCGCCTAGAGGATGCCCACATCCGGAGCCCCTCGGGCCACGCGGGTTTCACCTATCATCAAGGTAGTCGCAGGTCTAGGATAGATAGGTTTTATTTAAAGGAGGAAGCCGTCTCTTCTGCAGTGTCCGTGGTTGAGGTGGAGTTCTCCGATCACTGTATGATTTTGTTTTCCCTGAATGTTTCAGAAACCCCCCGGATGGGAAAAGGTTATTGGAAGCTGAATTCGTCCCTCCTGGAGGAAGCGGAGATAAGACAGTCCTTTGAGGATTTTCTTCAGAGTCAGGTACCTTTACTGGGCCTATGTAGTAGTAAGTCAGAGTGGTGGGAGATATTCAAGAAGCGGGTTGCGGGGTTCTTCCGCCAGCTCTCGAGCCTCAGGTCCCTGAACAGGTATCGCCTGTATCAGGGTCTGAGGAGGAAACTCGAGCTTCTTGTCTCGACTGGAGGTAGCCAAGAGGATATCTCCAGAGTGAAGTCCTTGCTGATGAGGTGTCAGTACGATAGGCACGCATCTTTGGTTTTTGAGAGGGATTTCGGGAAGTACCGCTCGCCCGACCCTTACAGAAACTGTAAGATGTCAGTGAGTAGTAAAGTCATTTCAGGACTGATTGATAGTACAGGATCTCTGAATCGGTCCAGATCAGGGATCTTGGAGATCGTCAGATCCTTCTACTCTCACCTCTTGGGAAGGAAGGATCTGGATCGGGATGTGATGTCGGGTTTCCTGGCTGAAACCATTCCTGAGCCAGGGGTAGACCCCTCTCTTGGCGTTTTGGCAGAAGAGATCAGGGAAGAGGAAGTGAGACTGGCGATCGAGGGGCTTGCCCCCAAGAAGTCACCAGGTCCGGATGGCTTAACATCTGAGTGGTACAGGACCTTTAAGGAGTCTTTAGCTCCCCTCTTGACTGAGGTATTCAATGAGTGTCTCTCCTCGGGCACTCTGCCAAAGTCAATGAGGAGGTCAGCCCTGATTCTTCTCTCAAAGGGTAAAGATCCCAGCCGTATTGAGAATTGGAGACCCATAGCTCTTCTCAATACGGACAGGAAGCTTCTGGCCAAGATACTGTTTAATCGGCTGGTGAAGTTTGCACCCCGGCTCCTTTCGGAGGCCCAGCACTGCACTGTTCCAGGCCGAAGCACCTTAAGTGCTGTCCTTAGTGTCAGGGAGGCAGTGGAGCGGAGTAGTGCGGGTTTCTGGAAGGGGTACTTGCTGTCCTTGGATCAGGCCAAAGCATTTGATCGGGTGAACCACGAGTACCTCTGGTCCATCCTCCTGAGATATGGCTTACCGAGTACTTTTGTTAATTGGCTTAAGATCTTGTATGCAGGGGCAGAGAGTTTCCCACTGGTGAACGGGTGGTCTGGCCACTCTTTTGGAGTGGGGTCTGGAGTCCGTCAGGGTTGTCCTTTGAGCCCGCTGTTATATGTGTTCGCGATCGATCCCTTCCTTAGGAGGGTGAGTTGCGGACCGTTGGTGGGAGTCGGGATGAGTTTGGCGGAGCCGGGGGCCATCCAGGGGGTAGTGGCGTACGCCGACGATGTCACTATTTTCGTCTCCTCGAGAGAGGGGGTTGATGTGGTGATGTCGGAGGTGGAACGCTACTCGGAGGCATCCGGGTCTAAGATCAACCGGGATAAGTGTGAGAGTCTCTGGCTGGGAGGGGGGGATCCCACGTTTGATCTCCCGGACACCCTTCCAGGGCCCCAAGAATCAGCAAAAGTCTTAGGCATCACATTTGGCCAGGATGATTATCCCACCAAAAACTGGGATGGTAAGCTCCAGGATGCCACTCAGAAGGTGGACCAGTGGAAGGGTTGGTCTTTGACCCTCAGGGAAAGGGTACACCTGATCAAATCGTACCTGCTCCCCTTGTTTATCTATCTGGGCAGCGTATGTATCTTGCCAGAGGCTTACTACACTAGGATCTACAGCCTGTTTTTTCAACTGTTATGGGGGAACAGGATGAACCTAGTCAAGAGGGAGGTTACGTACCGCACGAGGAGACTAGGGGGTTTATCTATGGTAAACCCTGTGGTGTTCTTAACAAACACCTTTTTAAAAGCTAACATCTCAAACCTCTGGTCAGAGAGGGCTCCTCCGTGGGTACTCTCCTGCAGGGAATGGTTTCGGCCTTTCTTCCAGGAATGGGAGACAGGAGGGCAAGTGAAGGACCTCCGTACGCCCCATGGATATCTTCCGGCTTACGCTACCCCGACTCTGAAGGCGATACGTCGGTGGGGTCTGGGAGTGTGGGAGATCAGGACCCAGTCAAGGCAGTTCCTTGACAAACGGGTTCTGTTGACCCACTTCCAGAGGCCTCTGGCACTCAGGGACTGCCCAGGTCGGGATCTGAGGGTGGGGTTGTACCTTTTAAACATGAAAAGGATCCCCCAGAAGTTTTGGGACTTGGCCTGGCGCTGCTTTCAGGGGAAGCTATATGTAAGGGACAACCTGAAGTGCAGGAACTCTGATGACCGGGGATGTCCCCGAGAAGAGTGTGGGGACACGCTGGAAAGCATGGACCATTTCCTGCTTCATTGTCCCTTTAATATAGGGGTTTACAACCGGGTGGGCGCTTCCATTGGCTGGAGTCAACTTGCCGGCCTTACCTATCCAGAGTGGGCTTATGGGGCATTCAGGACACTGGGTGGCCGAGACCGGGGCACTTTATTCTTAGTTAGTTTAGTGGTTAGGTACTACACGTGGAATGCACGGTGTTTAGTGTCGACCCAGCAGAAAATCCTCTCCGAGGTGGAGGTCTGTAGGAATATCACCGGTGACCTCGGGAAGATCAGGTCTTTGGAGTATGGCAGTCTTGGTACCAGTAGGGCTTCTCTCCTGTGGAGAGGGTTTTCTTTTGATGTGCCCTAGGTACTAGATCTTTTGGGTAGAGTACCTTTATTTTGGATAGGGGAAGTGTGATAGGGATAGAGATAGGGTGAGAGTAGGGTTAGCTTTAATGGAGGGATAGAATTAGGGAGAATTGTAGGGGGAGTTAGGAAAAGAGTTAAAAATTATTTTGGTGTATCAAGTCTGCCATCCTTCTTTCTGGTGGTGGGCTAATGCATGTGCACGCTAGCTTTTTTTGTTTTGTTTTAAGCTGATATGGCATGAAGGGCTTACAGGCGACCAAACTTGGGCCTAAAGTGGGTTGTGGTTCAGTGTCTGTTAGTTAGTATGTATAAGTTTGTGTATAAGTTGGTTGGGTGGAGTGCTAGGTGGGGAGGGTGTATTTGTGGGTGGTGGTGTGTTTTCGTGTTTTTGGGGGACCTGACATGGGTCAGTTAAGGACAGAACTTTGTAAACTGTAGAGGAACGGTATGGACTCTGACCCATGTGCAGGAGGGGTGGTGTGGGTGAGGGCACAGTTCGAGTGTAGGGATTTCCTGTATTTTTTTTTTATTTATTTATTTATTTATTTATTTTTTTTTTTGTAGGTTTCTGTAAATAGGGTGCATATATTTATGTTTATATACTATAATTTATTAATTTCTATTAGTGATTTTGTATCTATTTGGTTTTGTATCTACATCGTTTTATATTGTCTCATATTATAGTTATGGCAGTCGGACCAGTTGTTGTGTTATGTGTTTTTGTTTATTTATTTAGATTTTTAATTTTTATATTTTTTATTTATTTATTTTCCCCTTTTGTTTTGTTTCCCGAGTATGGATGGTTTTGAGTCACAGCCAGGTAGTGCTAATTTTATGTTTATGTTTAAGCCAAGTTGTGCTGTTTATTTTTATTTATTTATTTCTTTATTTTTATAATTATTATTTATTTATTTTTTTATTTTTTACCCCCCCCGAGTATGGATGGTTTGAGTTACAGCCAGGTAGTGCTAATTTTATGTTTATGTTTAAGCCAAGTTGTGCTGTTTTTATGTTCATTTTTGGTATGTGTGTCAGTGTGTTTTTGTTTGTTTGTTTTCTTTTTGCTTTGTAAAGCTGGGCTGGCCGGTTAGGCAGGGTTTTGTTTTTGATTTATATTATAGCTGGTTAAGCTTGTTTTTTGTTGTATTGGATAAGTTTTGTATTTTTATAATAAAAAGAGTGTCAGCAGAGAGCACTGTGGTCAGACAGAAAGGAAATAAAAAACGAAAAGAACTTCCTTTGTATTATACAGCAGCTGATAAGCACTGGAAGGATTAATATTTTTAAATAGAAGTAATTTACAAATCTTTTTAACTTTCTGGCACCAGTTGATTTAAAAAAAGTAATGTTTTTAAACTGGGAGTGACTACCGCTGTGCTATTTGGCCGAGTGTCGACACAAGCAAATTCACACCACACAATGTTGGTATAAATCCCCTCCTCAGTACTGACTCCAGGGAGTTCTGTTTATTAACCGGAAATCACATTTGTTTTTACAATTTAACAAAAAGGGGAGAGTAAAAACTATCGCATCAAATCATCGTGCTATATGCTGATTGGTCATTTGAGCGTGGTGTAGCATAAGTCACTTGTGTTGCAATTTCTCTACCTTGAGATTTTTCCATCCTTCCAAAAAGCCCAATGTTTAGACTTCTTGTATCCACAGACTCCATCTCACGGTTCTAGTCTTAATTACGGGCAAAGAGCAAGCTGAAATGTTTTCAATTAAGGGGTACCTTTCATCAAATAAACTTTTGATATATTTTAGATTAATGAATGTTGAATAACTTTCCAATAGCATGTTAATGAAAAATATGCTTCTTTCTATTGTATTTTTCCCGATCAGTCCTGTCAGCAAGCATTTCTGACTCATGCTGGAGTCCTAAACACTCAGAGCTGCCAGCCTGCTTTGTTCACAGCCAAACAGGCTGTGAACAAAGCAAGCTGGCAGCTCTGAGTGTTCTCCTTTGTGAACAAAGCAGACTGGCAGCTGGTAGTGTTTAGGACTCCAGCATGAGTCTGAAATGCTTGCTGCCAGGACTGGTAGGGAGACCCCTAGTGGTCATTTCTTCAAAGTGGAAAATTAAATAGAAAGAAGCATATTTTTTAATAACATGCAATTGTGAAGTTATTCTGCATACATTAATCTATAATATATCAAAAGTTTTTCTGATGAGAGGTACCCTTTAAGGAAAGCAAAGTTCTTCTGCAATATTTAGCAATAGCAAATAGCATTTAATAAAGGCATATGAGTATAGATATAGCGATCAATATATCAGAATATTATAGACCCAACAGGAGTACCCCTTTAAAACAGTACCTGTCATATCACAGAAAAAATAATACTCATATGTTACTCACTAGGTCATGCAGATTCTTTCCAGCTTTCCAGTGTCTGCTCAGGAAGGGGTGTGCACTGAGCCCGCCTTCAGTCACCATGCATTTACTTTCTCCCTGAGTCTGCTGTGCTGTGCTGGGTCTCTACATCCAATCACTGCAACCCCTCCTTATTTTTTAGACAGGAGTCTGATAGGACAGGAGTGAGCACAGAGAAGTGTTAGTCCCGCCCTCATTTCCTGGACTTTGTCCCAGCCTGTGCTTCAGCTGGGACAAAGATGATGCTGCAGCCGGACAGAACTATATTTTGGATGTTTTTTTTATTTTATTTTTTAAAGCCCTGATTTCTTTAAAAAGAGGAGATGCATGCCCATGCATACTGAGGGTTGCCAAGCTTGGTGATATAATGGGGAGGACTACTAAGTACTAAGACTGGTATGACGTGGGCAGACCTGTGCTTGAAGTAGATGTGTTCTCGTTTAGCCTGTGTTTACACGTTAAGGTTTTTAATTGCAATTATTGAAAACAAAGCCAAGAATGGATCTGAAAAGAGGTGAAGGCTCAGTCTCTTCTTCATGAGTGCCCCCATGTAAGATATGTTCCTTGTTTTAAATTCAATAATTGCAATTTAAAATTTAAATATGTGAACACAGTTTTAAGGAGTCTATTACATGGCTCCATTTTTGAGCGGGAAGGACTATACCAACAAACGCTGGATCATGCCCTATAGTTTTAACAATGTGTCCCTTAACTACCATCATTGTGGAGGAATGATGGTTTCTAAACCTGCCCATGAACAAGCACCTACGGATCGCTGGGGCCCTTACACAGGGCAGTCTGGCCTATATAGCTGTTAATCGTCTCCCTGAAAACATTTAGGGTTGGGCAGATGAAATCCAACATGCCTGGTTCTTCTCTACCCCAACATCTGCCGCCGGGAAGAGTTCGGAAGCCCAGATACACATTGTATAGTCAGCCATTCCCTCTAATACTGACACACTCGGTCAACATCTATCTAATGTATATAGCCAGTGTAACGCTACTGGTTGGCAACCACCAGCGTACCATGTGCCCTGGATCTTACCAGTGTTGGGCAACATTCTCTGTGCCATGTATTTCTAGGTCTTCCTGCTCCGCTGTGTCTTTTGCTGCATTTTCCGCTCTGTCCACCAGGGTGGCGCATAAGCACTGGCTGAATTTTATAGAGCCAGCGTGCGATCCCTAATGGATCCTCCTCCAGTCCCAGCCAGGCACTGCATATATAAGTCTGCCACACCTGCGGTTTAAGCCCTAAGGCTAGGTTTAGGCTACAGAATTTCCGTCTGCAATTCCGCTTTGAAATTGCAGGCGGAAATTCTGCTTGCCAAAATGCATAGTGTAGTGAATGGGATTCCGTTCACAAATTCACACTTCGGAATTTGTGAAGCGGAATTTTTGAACAGAAAATCCGCTTGGAAATTTCCACCTGAACAATGGCGGTGCTCTTTCTTCAGGCAGAAATCCACCCGGAACACATTGCAGTCTATTGGAGACTGCAGTGTCCGCACGGTCCTAGCGCCGACTGAATCAGTCGGCGCTGGCTACACTCGGAATCTCCGGGCGGAAATTTTCTGCCTGGAGATTCCGTAGTCTGAAGGTTACATTCTGGATCCTATCCTGCACTGCTAGGTATCTGTAGCCTGTCTGCCGGACCTAAAGTCTGTCTGCTGATCCTGTGTTCCTGATTCCTGCCTGTGTATACTGGACTTTGCCTTTGCCTCATCCCTTTGACTTCTACCTGCGTATGAACTTGGACTGTCTACCACGATTCCTGTTTCCTGTGTCAGTTTGCCCCTTCTGTCTGCCTGGCTAGCTGCCACTTGTGGCGCAGTGAGCCCAGTTGTGTATGACCAGGTAGGCCTATCTATTTTAAGGAATATGACAGTGTCTTGTGTGATGACGTAACATTGATGATATCGCATCATATGATCGCGGAGACCAATAGTTGTCTTTGAGGATATATTTCATCCATGGGGGCATCGACACATGGTCACTTACCACTCCTTAAAGTATGAAGATGTCATCATACCTCATTGTCAGCAAAAAGTGATGGGAGTCAAATGAGACAAGAGCATAGGAACACGTGAGAATCGGTAAGAGGTTTTTGTTAGAAAGTTTCATATTTTTAGATTTTAAGCCATTAGAAGATTAATCAGAAAAACATGGCTGCCTAATTCAATAAACCCAAATAATGAAAGTGTAGCCTGCGTATAATGCAAATGCAGGTAGGCAGGGGAGGCATTTCTTGCTTCATATACAATAAATGATTCTACTTTTATCTCCGATTTCTCTCATTGCAGATGACTGACCTCCCCAGATGCCTTGTACCTCCCAATACACTTTTGATCAATTCTAAGACACCCGCGCTGCCGAGCCGCCTTTAGTGTGCAGATTAACATAAGTAACGTCTTAATGTACACAGACAGAAACAATAAGAAAAACCTACTACAAATGCAAATACTGTATACAATGGAGGTAGGAAGCCAGTGGATGGGAAGGGTAAGAAAATGTAGACTTTGCTCTTAAAGGGGTACTCTGCCCCTAGACATCGTATCCCCTATCCAAAGGATCTCTCCGCAATCCCTCCTGCGGCCCACAGAGTCATCAGCTGTACGGAGCTAAGTTTGCTCCGTGGCTGATGACTCACTATTCAAGGGCCGGAGTATCGTGACGTCACGGCTCCGCCCATAAACTTGTATTGAAGGGGCAGAGCAGTGATGTCACGATACTCCGGCCCCTGTATCATGAGTCATTAGCCACGGAGCAAACTTAGCTCCGTACAGCTGATGACTCCGGAGGCTGCAGGAGATAAGATGTCTAGGGGCGGAGTACCACTTTAACAAATAATATAAAAAATTAAATAATATTACTAAGACTGATCTAAAGTAAAATGCCCTATCCTTCTCTTCCCTTATATCTACAGCCGGGGAGTGTAGAGAGGCCCCCAGACACATTAGATAGGCCTACTGTAAGGTATCTGATCAGTAGGAGGTCGGCTCCCATCTGGTGACTGAAGAGGCCATGGCACTATATCCTCTTCCGTTGTTACCAGGCACAGTGTGGTCCTTTTTTTTTTTTTTTTTTTTACTCTGTCTGGTAGTGTAGGAAACAGCACATCTTAGGAGAACGGACTAAGTTGTCATATGAGGAACAGCAATTATTAAACTACAGCACTGTGCCTGGGGAACGGTATAGGAAGCATTACTCACGGAGACAGCGTTGACCCTTTAGTCATGGGTGTTTGGAGTCAGAACTCATGACCAGATAATGATGATCTATCCTAAAGATAAACCCTTTATCTTATAGTCCGAAAAACCTCTTTCAATGTTCCCACAAGTGATTATCCATCCTGATTGGCCATGGTTTCATCATGGAGAGCTTACTGCCAAAACCTCTAATAGCGTCAAGAAGATCCTTAAAGGGGTACTCCGCTGCACCAGCGTTTGGAACATTGTGTTCCGAACGCTAGATGCGGACGGTGGGGGTCATGACGTCATGAACACGCCCCTCGTGCCATCACGCCACGCCCTCAATAAAAGTCTATGGGAGGGGGTGTGACGTGACGTCACAATCCCCGCCACCCACACCCACCATTTTAGACAATTGTTGGGTGCTGCACAGAGATCGCTGGGATCCCAGCTGCCGGACCCCTGCGATCAGACATTTTAGCCCCTATCCTTTGGATAGGGGATAAGATGTCTGGGGAGAGTACCCCTTTAAGCAGAATCAGTTGCCGGAGCAAGAAGAATGCAGTTTCCGTGGTGCTACCACAGCGGGAGATAGAAGTACCGATTGGTGGTCAGTTTAAAATACTTAATTCATACTTACTGAAACAGTCCCCCAGTTGGTACTTTTATCTTTTGCAGTGAAAAGTGTCCTTTTCTTGCTTTGCCTATTGATTTTGCCTAAGGATCTCCTTGACGCCAACAATGACCATTCTAAACCCCAAATGGGACTGTCGGATTTCATTAGAGGTTTCCTAATCCAATCCATACATCTTAAAATATAACATTATGGATGAAAATCTTTCAACACTGTTTCAAACTAAATTTAACGCAACTCTTTGGTACGAGAGTTGGTGAAAGCCCACCATCATCTGATACCCTGCAACACGAGGAACTTAGATGCCAAAAGCCTTTTAACCTGAAGTTGTTGAGATATTGCCGTATCGGTGGCTAAGGCCGTATACATTATCATGATGCCTATTGGGTTTGTCATCAAACACTGGCACCACAGAGGCATAAGTTAAAGTAGTGCCAGGCCGCGTGGTGCCAGGCTTCTTAGCAAATCAGTCAGATTCCATTTTCGTGATTGTTGTAAATCATTTGTCTTTTTCACCTTTTCCATCATACCCAATGACATTTGCATCTGATTTTTGAAATATTTAATGTAGCGTCTTTGGCGAGACTGTAGCCTTGGATTCCCAAGGAATATGAAGATTATGCAAACCGTATTTATGGTGACCTCTTGGTACCGTGCAGAGTGGATTTGCTCACCTTTCGCTATTCCAGCGTCTTCACCTCCCCAGCTGACAGACATTTTAGCTGTAGGATGCGCTAGAGGAATATTTTAACCTTTTCGTCCATCTCTAAAATGTCATTTTTTCACTGGCTGCTCTGGCCAAGCACTGACCTTTACAAGTCCAGGGACAGTGTTGCCCTTTTGTGTGGAGTCTTACAGATAACGTAGACAATAGAGCTGTCTATACAATGTGTCCATCTCCTGTCCTTCGAGCAAAGTAATAGATAGATTCTACTGTGTCGGAGTGTTTTTTATGGTTTTGCTCCCTGAATGAATGACAGTCACAGGAGATTACATTTTTGTGTCCGTGGATGTCTACAAAAGATAAGTCAAATTAGAGAGATTGCTGCCTGGGTTGTCTACCGGAGTTAGATTCATAGGTTGTTTGCTGCTCTTCATGTGGTTTGGATCTTAAATGACTGTAACACAAAGAGATCTTACATTTGTTGTTGTTATTTTTCCCAAAAAGTAAAAATATATCATTGATGTTGACACAAGGCATCCTGGAGACATGTACCCACTGGTAAATTTATACATTTGGCTAAAGGCTAGAGTTACACATATGCGGCTTCCGGCTCTGGCGAAACTGGGCAAAAATTGCTGCCACAACTGATGCCAGAAGTGCATCAGTTGGCATCAGTTGTGCATCATCCGGCGTCCATTCTATGTGATAGCCGGACTGGAGAACACAGATAAATGCGTTCCCCTCTCTGTGCCGGACCGGCAAGTCCAATCATCCGGCATCCAAACTGAGACACCGGATGATTGTGAACTGTCCCATTCAAATGAATAGGATCAGTTCTTACTGACGACGCATATATACGAAGGCCATAGAACTAAATCTAAGAGTTCTTCACCCTCACCCTTGGCAAGGGAATGTGGACTTCCAGGTCACTACCCCTGGAGTAATCTCTGTTGCAATAGAAAGCACTTAGATGGTAGTAGACACCATTTTACCAACCAAAACAGAAGATGGAAATCATAGTTGAACAGCCAGAGGTCAGAACAGGTAGATTTTGGGTATCATGTAGGCTAATGATCAAGACAGGCAGCAGACAGAAAGATGTGGTCAGAAAAGCAGCCACGTCAACACCAAAACATATAACTCTGTACAGGAACCTATGGAACATTATTGCTCACCAAGTTGGAAAGGGTCCCCCAAAAAACCATGAAAGCAGAAGATTGGAGGAAGACTGAATGATTTACTGCTACCCCCCCTCTAAGAGACTAAATGTTGCATCAAAGATAGAGAGGTTTGAGATGGGGACTAGTCGAGACCCCACAGAAAACACTAAGCAGGAAGATGACTTAAGCAGGAGAAGCGGCTGAATGAGATGGGGTAAGAGAGTGTGGTGTTGCCGAAGTCTTTTCAAAACTCTTATCATATGGACAACATCACTATGGTTCCTCTACTATTAACAAGAGATGAAAGAATGCAAAGAGGATCTTCTCTGGTAGACAGTCACTAATGTCCTCCATTACAAACCTCCTATTGTGGCATATGAATGTTAGTTAAAGGGGTACTCCACCCCTAGACATCTTATCCCCAAAGGATAGGGGATAAGATGTCTGATCACGGGTATCCCACCGCTGGGTCCCTGCTGCACCCGGTGTTCGTTTAGAGCGTTGGGTGCAGCGCTGGAGGCTCGTGACGTCACGGCCACGACCCCTCAATGCGAGTGTATGGGAGAGGGCATGACTGACGTCACACCCCCTCCCATAGACTTGCATTGAGGGGGCGTGGCTGTGACGTCACAAGCTGGGTGTGATGTCATGAGCCTCCTCCCCGCATCGCCAGTCATCCACCACGGAGCGAAGTTCGCTCCGTGCACCGGCTGTCTGGGGTGCCGCAGTTGAGATTGTGGGGGTCCCCAGCGTCGGGACCCCCTCGATCAGACATCTTATCCCTTATCCTTTGGATAGGGGATAAGATGTCTAGGGACAGAGTACCCCTTTAAGTCACCTGCTTGGCTTGAGTAAGTAAGAGCAACTCTGTCAGTCTTAACCCTTTATTTATATCAAATGAGTAGCCAGATGAAAATTGCACGGTGGGCAACATGTTGACCTTGTTGACCTAGGTTCAAATCTCACCAAAGACAACAAGGAGTTTGTATGTTCTCCCCATGTTTACGTGGGTTCCTCCCATACTCCAAAACATACTCATAGGTGAATTTAGAGTGGGGCCATCGGTCTATTTGAGTGAACAGTGTACAGCACTGCAGAATCTGTGTGTGCTATATAAATAAAGAATTCTTATCATTATAATAATGATAATTATTCTTATTCTTCTTCTTATTATTATTATTAAAAGTCTTTTTTATTGAGGGTAATGAACATGTTAGGCTCCATGCACAAAACCGTATTATGGTACCATACAACCTACAATTTTTCTGATCCATAATATGACAACCATAAAAGTGTATGAGGCCGTTGTGTACCTCCAAAAGCCTCCAGTGTCCCAGGAAGGGGCGGTGTTGCGATGATACAGCATTAGAGTACATGCACCACACAGGGACTCTTCTGGTGTGAATAAGGCCTTATCACTAAGTTTCTCATGCTATGTACAATGGTGAGATGAAATATATTAATATATTCAGGATTACAAACAATTCAGGACCTGATTGCAAATAAGATAAATTAGCCGACCGAGGAGAACATGTCGGGGTGATATGTGGCACCGATTTACCTGAACAAAGGGAAATCAGCATTGAGAAAGTTGGCACCATGTGCTTCCTCCCAGTGGTCACCCAGATTATCATCTCTGAAGCTGATTTATATGGAGACGGGAATGAGAGCTGGGACGGGTCTGAAATAGAGAGTTCTGGGTACACAGTAGGATAGGGCGAACTGTAGTATGCAAAAGACAGAGCATTATGGATCATATATTATGCAACATATATATATCAAGGTCCTAGTCTCCAGAAATTTCTTAAAATAGATTCTAGATATGATCGATAAGCCCTTCCTTTAAATAGTGACCATACGCCCATAGCATTAGGTTTATTGCCCGCATGACCGTGTAAGCCCAGGTCCACCTATAGCAGTGCCATTTATAACACTTAAAGTGTACCTGTTGCCTTAAAAAACTTTCCATATGTCCTGGAGACAAGACAAAAGTTTTGATCTGTCATGGTCTGAGTGTGCAGACCCCGACCGATCATTAGAATGGGCAATGCGCTGACCGAGACAATCCCATAGACTTGCATTGTAAGTTTGTCTTATTAGTACGCTCTTTTCCTGGTTCATTCTTGCGATCAGTCGGGGTCTGAAAACTCAGACCCCTACCTTCAAAACTTTTGAGACCATTTAACAGCCAAAGTGGCTCTTAACAGTAATAGTGTTAGTGCCCCCCCCCCATAGATAATGCTACATTGCCCCCATATATAGTGCCTAGTGCCAGCCAGATTGCACATATGAATGGTGCCGGGCGGTGTGTCCAAATTAATGACGCTAGAGATTCCTTATTGATCTTTTTAGGCAGTATGCCTCTCTTGCAGACATCAGAGCCTATGTGTGAGCGCATGCATATATTATGTCTTATGTGTGAGCGCATGCATATATTATGTCCTATGTGTTAGTGCATGCATGTATCATGTCCTTTGTGTGAGTGCATGCATGTATCATGTCCTTGGTGTGAGTGCATGCATGTATCATGTCCTATGTGTGAGTACATGTATGTATCATGTCCTGTGTGTGAGTGCATGTATGTATCATGTATACGTGTTAGTGGCATGCATGTATCATGTCCTATGTGTGAGTGCATGCATGTATCATGTGGTGTATGTGTGAGTGCATGCATGTATCATGTCCTATGTGTGAGTGCATGCATGTATCATGTGGTGTATGTGTGAGTGCATGCATGTATCATGTCCTATGTGTGAGTGCATGCATGTATCAAGTGGTGTATGTGCGAGTGCATGCCTGGATCATGTCCTGTGTGTGAGTGCATGCATGTATCATGTATACGTGTTAGTGGCATGAATGTATCATATCCTATGTGTGAGTGCATGCATGTATCATGTATATGTGTTAGTGGCATGCATGTATCATGTGGTGTATGTGTGAGTGCATGCATGTATCATGTGGTGTATGTGAGAGTGCATGCATGTATCATGTATATGTGTGAGTGGCATGCATGTATCATGTGGTGTATGTGAGAGTGCATGCATGTATCATGTATATGTGTGAGTGGCATGCATGTATCATGTGGTGTATGTGAGAGTGCATGCATGTATCATGTCCTATGTGTGAGTGGCATGCATGTATCATGTGGTGTATGTGAGAGTGCATGCATGTATATGTGTTAGGGGCATGCATGTATCATGTGGTGTATGTGAGAGTGCATGCATGTATCATGTATATGTGTTAGTGGCATGCATGTATCATGTGGTGTATGTGTGAGTGCATGCATGTATCATGTCCTATGTGTGAGTGTTATGCATGTATCATGTGGTGTATGTGAGAGTGCATGCATGTATCATGTATATGTGTTAGGGGCATGCATGTATCATGTGGTGTATGTGTTAGTGGTATGCATGTATCATGTCCTATGTGTGAGTGGCATGCATGTATCATGTGGTGTATGTGTTAGTGGCATGCATGTATCATGTATATGTGTTAGTGGCATGCATGTATCATGTGGTGTATGTGAGAGTGCATGCATGTATCATGTATATGTGTGAGTGGCATGCATGTATCATGTGGTGTATGTGTTAGTGGCATGCATGTATCATGGGGTATATGTGTGAGTGGCATGCATGTATCATGTGGTGTATGTGTTAGTGGCATGCATGTATCATGTATATGTGTGAGTGTCATGCATGTATCATGTGGTGTATGTGTTAGTGGCATGCATGTATCATGGGGTGTATGTGTTAGTGGCATGCATGTATCATGTATATGTGTTAGTGGCATGCATGTATCATGTATATGTGTTAGTGGCATGCATGTATCATGTATATGTGTTAGTGGCATGCATGTATCATGGGGTATATGTGTGAGTGGCATGTATCATGTATATGTGTGAGTGGCATGTATCATGTATATGTGTGAGTGTCATGCATGTATCATGTATATGTGTGATTGGCATGCATGTATCATGTGTCCTGTGTGGTGTGTGTCCCCCACATGTTGAGCATAGTAGCATGTATGAGGCATGCATCCTGAGTGTATGTACTTTTTAAAAACACAGTTTGGATGAATATTTATAAAGTTTTATTCTCATGTCGGCGTAACTTTTCCATTCTTTGCTGTCAGTTCTCCCTCGCCGGGCAGAATCTCATTGTTATTGTCACAGCATCTTGTAGTACACGGATTGCCTTGTGTACCAGAGCTGTTCAGCACCTCCAGTCAGGAGAGCAGCTGTAGTGTCGTGGGCATCTGTCGGTGTCTGTGAATTGCCTTACCGGAATTACGTGAATCTGGTGGTAGACTATTAGTCATATATCCTGCGTGTTCACTGTAGTGCCATTAACCATCAGACACTTCATACACCACGCAGCGTGCAGGGCATCTCACTTCACGCCAGGATGTGTACGCTTGAATTTTTCCAAGGATCCTAAAATCCTCACTAGCTGCTGCATTAATCCCGATCTGCCTGCAGGTGAGATAAATTGTCGGCTCACCGCAGTGACAGGTCCGGCTCTGCAGTGACACAAACATATGTAGATTCCGTTTCCATTCAGCTCAGTGTAGAAATGTTGACCTTAAAGGAAAACTCCGATGCCCCCCCAGAAAGAACAAACTAATCTCCAAATGTAGCCCATTCACATACCTTCACATAGCACCTACAATCACGCGGAATGGCCCAGCCGTTTTCGCGCTATGCCCGACCGAAGTTTCGGTCACTTCCGGGTTATATGCCTGGGCAGCGCATGGTTAAAAACTACATTTCCCAGAATACCCACTCATCATATCCGGCCAGCTCCTGCCCTCCCCCTGCTTCTCTCCTGCTAGTCCCACTTCCTAAATTTTAATAAAGTACGCCCCCTTCGCTCCCTCTCATTTTCATATTACGAGATTTGAAAAAAACATCCTTACTCACGTGCAGCTGAAGCTCCAATGAGCTTTCGGCCACGGCTGCGTGCGCAGATTATGCCGGAGAACGATGTGCTCATGCGCACAACTAAGACAGTTATTGGCAAGCGGAGTTAACGATGTGTGCATGCGCATGTCTATAATGGAGATTGGCTGGTGGTTTTTGCTGAGCTAAGCCTATGGCAGCTCAGCAAACAAGCATAAATGAATATATAATTGCGGGAGGAGTAGCCGACTCCGGGCTAGGAGGCCGGCAGAGCCCGCGATGACTCATGGGATGTATGAGTCACCGGGCTAAGATGGCGGCGGAGCGCTCGGAATAAGAAGTCGAGCGTCATCAAATGAAGGAAAACTACTGAGCTTCCAGTGAGCAGCAGAAAGAAGAAGAACACCGGGATCCTTTCAGTCTGGACAGCGCAAGTACATTAGAAATTTATATAACTTTATTTAATGCTTTGTTTGCCCAAATACAGTTTTCCATTGGAGTACTCCTTTAACAAAAATTTCCACCTTTGAATGCGGAGACTTAATAACCCCCCAATGGCACCTTATAATGCCCCATAGTTTCACACCCTATTAGGGCCCACACGCAATTCAAAATTTTCTCTGCTCAAAAACTCCAGTTCTAGTGCAGACTCCCATGGTCTACAAAGGAATTCTACTGCACTGTGCACGCTGCTGAATCTTTTCCACTGTGTAAATACAAGAGTCCGGACTCTGCCGAAACAATAAACATGTTCATTCTTTCGACAGAAAACCATGTGGACTGCACTGCCGTCAATGGGGATGGCACAGGTCAGCATGGTCATAGTGCTGATTCATTAAGGGGCACCTGCCATAGACATTATGTAGTGTGGACATTCCCCATATCAGTAGTGTGTCCCTCTAGTGATCATTCTAGTTGTCCGTTACCCAGTAGTCTTCCAGTTCTTTTGACCACTCATGCAGTGTTTGCAACCAGCGACATGCACAGAAGATAGGAAACTTCATGGTATGGCTATAAAATTGACCCATTACAAGTATGGGGCAAATTTATTTCCCATAGACAAACAGTTCTGGTGTTTCTTCACCCTCCTTCGTGACCCCTGTTCCAATTCCCCAACTCACCTTAGTTCCTCTGAAAAAGTGGGTTCTGCGCAGGTTCTTGCCACCTAGTTGCAAAAGGGATGGAGGCAACTAGTGACTTGCCCCCCTCTCTCTAAAGTCCCCAATAGTCTGCCTCTATGTTGTAACAAAGCAACAGATGTTGTCCCGTTGTGCTGCCCAACCGGTTTGACCTACAGCCGTGTTGTCTGAGTACCTTCTAAGTAGTTATTCTTTATCCCGCTCTGCTATGTGGAAGCTGGACTTTTGCTGTAGAGGGTTCTAGGTCGCTTCACAATAGTGGTCACGATGTGGGTGGCACTTGGCCAAGTGGACCAGAAGATACTGGTGCAAAGCATCAAGAGGTCAGGCAAGACAAGTCAGGATCCAGGCATAGCTTATGGACAGGCAGCAGGACAACGTAGTCAGGAACAGACAGAAAATTGTGACAGTGTTTAATAGGCGTGCACAAGGATTTCCCTGTTTTATTTCTGCGGCCCCGCGTTAACTTTAAAAACGCAGGGGCCGCTGGAAGGTAGCCCATGCAGGGACGTCACTGACGTCCCATGCGTGTGCCCTTACGAATGGAGGAGTGGTGCATCGAGGAGGAGGAGGACGACGCGCGCATGGTAAGTTGAATGTCATCTTCGGTGTTCCGACCACCGCTACTCCTGTCCCGGGACCTACTGCTATGGCCTATAGGCCATAGCAGTAGATCGTGACCCCGGACCGGAGGAGCGGTGGTCGGAACATTGAAGTGGGGCAGTACACAGACATACAGCCTCTAGCCATACACTGTATATGGCTGAAGGCTTTATGTCTGTGGGGTAACTGAACTGCACCTAATGTGAGGGAACTATACTGCACCTAGTGTGGGGGAACTATACTGCACCTAATGTGGGGGAACTATACTGCACCTAGTGTGGGGAAGCTATACTGCACCTAGTGTGGGGAAGCTATACTGTACCTAATGTGGGGGAACTATACTGCACCTAATGTGGGGAAGCTATACTGCATCTAATGTGGGGGAAGTATACTGCACCTAATGTAGGGGAACTATACTGCACCTAATGTGGGGAACTATAATGCCAACCTAATGTGGGGAAACTATACTGCCAACCTAATGTTTGGGAACTATACTGCACCTAATGTGGGGAACTATACTGCACCTAATGTGGGGGAATTATACTGCACCTAGTGTGGGGGAACTGTACTGCACCTAATGTGGGGAACTGTGCTGCACCTAATGTGGGGGACTATACTGCACCTAATGTGGGGGAACTATACTGCACCTAATGTGGGGAAGCTATACTGCACCTAATGTGGGGGAAGTATACTGCCAACCTAATGTGGGGAACTATACTGCCAACCTAAAGTGGGGAAATTAAACTGCCAACCTAATGTGGGGGAACTATACTGCACCTAATGTGGGGGGACTATAATGCACCTAATGTGGGGGAACTATACTGCACCTAATGTGGGGGAACTATACTGCACCTAATGTGGGGAACTATACTGCACCTAATGTGGGGAAGCTATACTGCACCTAATGTGGGGGAACTACAACTTAATGTGGGGGAAGTGTACTGCACTTAATGTGGGGGAAGTGTACTGCACCTAATGTGGGGAGCTACAACCTAATGTGGGGGAACTGTACTGCACACCTAATGTGGGGGAGCTATACTAACTGTGTGTGTGTATATATATACATACCGTACATACGCGCGCGCGCGCGTTGTGAGTTTATGCTTTAGGGTGCACACCCTAATGCAATAGGCTGCGCATGCCTAAAGTGAAGTGCTGTAAAAAGTGCTACCTTTCTACACATTTTTACAGATGTATGTGAATGACTACATTTAGTCGCAAAGTAGAGGTACGAATATTTTCTGCCGGTACACGAATAGTTAAGCTATGCGCGGCTTCTGATTATGTAGATGTATCCTGAGTGCTCCGTCTTTGATGAAGGTTCACACCGGTAGTGGCCGTGCCATTTTTATCTCTGTAGGATCCACCTTGGCTCCTCTTGTTTATTAAGCTTCCCCTCATTCTGCTTCAGCCCTCAGCAAGTAAGTTTGTATAACAGGCATCCATCACGCCGTACGTCAAGTCCACAGCTCAAGGGAACAAGCGTTCATCAGTCATCCTGACAAGACAGGTACCCACTGCAGGCACACTTAATGAGGCTACTGTCGGCTGCCCTGCCACCCTTGCCAGCTCCCCCAGGCATGAAGCAAGAGTTACCAATCTCAGAGCTGCCAACCCAAACATAGCTGCGCCGCACGTCTTCTACCACGTATGTACAAAGTGCAAGTTTCTGCTGAACACGGCGGCTGTTCTGTCACGTCTATTATTTTTCCACATAATTGCGGAACTTTATAATAGGCAAAAAAAATACCGTAAATCTGAACCATTGTCTTCCCTATAGATGGGCGGGTGCACATGCCTCCTCGTAGAAGAGCTTGATTTCTTATAAAATGTGGTCTGATCTCTAGTTATCTAGGTCGCCATTATAGACAAAAACAATCTAAATAAACAAATAAAACACAAACATTATACCATTCATGTCTTTTATCGAGTAAACATGTAGAAAAAATAGGTTTTCTCAATTGATAACGAATAAAATGGGACAAACCGTATGGGGCAAAATGTATTCCCAATATGCCACGCAACTGGTTTGGCTTTGGGTATGGACTCCAGGGTATTGTTTTAGTAGTCCATAGGTTTTCCCAATTTGATAACGAATAAAATGGGATTTTATCTCTGTCACGATCGTAGACAAACCGTATGGGGGCAAAATGTATTCCCAATATGCCACGCAACTGGTTTGGCTTTGGGGTCTTCTCCAGGGTATTGTTTTTGTAGTCCCTAGGTTTTCACCCTTCATTACCAATATAGAGATCTGGACATTGCTGCTAGAAGCTACCGGGTTGTTATCTCTGAGAGCGGTCCCCATGTGGATGGCGGCTGTCCCAGCGGACCAGAGAATACTGGAGTGAGACACTGAGGTGTTAGGGTCTGTTCACACGGCAGAATTTCCGCTTGCGAAATTCCGCCTCAAATTAAAACCCATCGACTTCTATTGGATTCCACACTCCCATTCAACCTTCTGAAATTCCGCAAGCGGAATTTCAGAAGGTTGAATGGGTGCGTGGAATCCCATAGAAGTCTATAGGCTTTAATTTGAGGCGGAATTCTGCAAACGGTATTTCCGCCGTGTGACCAGACCCTAAGGGTACATTCACACTGAGGAATAGGAGAGGAATCCTCGCGTAAAAAATTCCGCTGTGGAATTTAAAGGGGTTATCCAGGAAAAAAACTTTTATATATATATATATATATATATATATATATATATATATATATATATACTGTAAATTTGTAAATTACTTCTATTAAAAAAAATCTTAATCCTATCAGTATTTATGAGCTGCTGAAGTTGAGTTGTTCTTTTCTATCTAAGTGCGCTCTGATGACACGTGTCTCGGGAACCGCCCAGTTTAGAAGCAAATCCCCATAGCAACCCTCTTCTACTCTGTGCAGTTCACGAGACAAGCAGAGATGTCAGTAGAGAGCACTGTTGCCAGACAGAAAAGAACAACTCAACTTCAGCGGCTGATAATTATTGGAATGATTAAGATTTTTTAATAGAAGTAATTTACAAATCTGTTTAACTTTCTGGAGCCAGTTGATATTAAAAAAAAAAAAAATTTTTCCTGGAATACCCCTTTAAGGTTTTTTTTTTTTTTTTTTTTAAATTGTGCTGAATTAACGTGGAATTCTGTGCAGATTTTCCACACGGAATATAGGAGGAAACTGTTTGTTTTTTTGCTGGACTACAACCACCAATTGGAAATTCCCTTTTTATTTATTTTTTTATTAAACATTTTTATCATTGACTTCAATGGACTTCTGCTCGCGTATTCCACAAGAAGAATGAACATGTACTTTCTTCTAGAGGAACGGAATTCTGCGAGCGGAATTCACGCAGTGTGGACAGTGCAGAGTAAAATACATTGAAGTCAATGGCAAAGCAGATGTTAATTATTTCTAAGAGGAGAATTCAAGAGGAGTTACTCGAGTAAATTCCTCTTGAATTACTCAGTTTGAAGGCACCCTTAAAGGGGTACTCCGGCGCTAAGACATTTTATCCCCTATGCAAAGGATAAGGGATAAGATGCCTGATCGCAGGGGTCCCGCCGCTGGGGACCCCCGTGATCTTGCACGCAACACCCCGTTAGAATCAGTCCCCGGAGCACATTCACTCCGGGTCTGATTTTTGGCAATCACAGGGGCCGGAGTCACGGCATTGTAACGTCACGGCCCCGCCCCGTGTGATGACACGCTCCGCCCCCTCAATGCAAGCCTATGTGAGGGGGCGTGACACACACACCCTCCCATAGGCTTGCATTCAGGGGCGGAGCGTGACATCACACGGGGGTGGGGCCGTGATGTCACAATGCTCCGGCCCCTGTGATCGCCAGTATTCAGACCCTGAGCGAACATGCTCTGGGGACTGATTCTAACTGGGTGCTGCGTGCAAGATCACAGGGGTCCCCAGCGGCAGGACCCCCGCGATCAGGCACGCCGGAGTACCCCTTTCAGAAGCAGGTCAGGGTACAGGCCAACTGTAAAGTGATGACAGGGAGAGCACGGATGGAAAGTGATCTGTACAGAACAGGAAGTCTCATTTTCTGAGGACACATTCCCTTTAATTGATACACTTTTGTCAATTAGCTCCTAGAGGTTCACTTACCTTTTCTCCCTGCACTGTGGATGTTTGCTCAATGTGCTCAATATTAGTCACAAACAGTACAACTATATTTGTGTTGTTAGTCAGATTGTGTATTTCTATAATTGTGACTTTCCAATCGACCACATTATATTATTAATCAGTTCAAAAATCTAGGTTATATTTTTTCTTCCAACCATAAGGGTATGTTCACACAGCGGAATGTCCATGCGGAATTCACACACGGAAATCACGATTCTGGCATCCGCAAAAAGGATAGACTTGTCTATTCTTTTTGCGGCATTCGCTTAGAAATGCATTGACGTCTATGAGGCGGCGCATTTCAGAACGGTCCTAATGCGCGGCGGATTATTCAAAAGTGCGAAATGTCCGCACGTGTTCTCTGTGCGGACATTCCGCATATTTTACGCTGTGTAAACATGGTCTTAGCATCTACATCTGGCCCCTTGCATGGGATTTTTTTGGTTCTCAAACCAGGGGCGCAACTTATTCTTGCCAGACTCAACATTTTTAACAGGGCCTGCATTTACCATGTGCCATTTATAATGCTGGTCTATAGAAAAACAAAATAGGCGCGCCCCTAGTAAAGCCCGCAGGAGACAAAAAAATAAAATAAAATAATAATTTAAATAAAATAATTAAATAATAATAAATAATTAAATACATAAAATAAATATTAAATAATAATAATTAAATAAGGAATAAATAAATAATTAAAAAAATAAAATAAAGTTGCACCTAAATCACAACATCTCAGAAGGCATTTGTGTATACAGGAAACTTTTATGGGGTCAGCCCTCTTATGGTCTGCCCGAATCCACGCCTGTGGGTCGGTGTGTCAAAATCTTCTAAAGGGGTGTAGGTGACCACTTACTAAAAAAGGACATCTACTCTGCGCTTCTCCTCAAGGAACATGAAGTGCAGTTAGAGGACATCGATATACTATCTATAATTATGCACCCACGCATTTCAAATCTGTACAGGCCTGACGAAGAATCCTGTACAGATTCGAAACGCGTCACAGCATAATAGATTGTATATGGTTATCTGTCATCTGGACTCTGTGTTCCTTGAGAAGAAGTGCTGAGTAGATGTATTTTTTTGTAGCAGGTCACCTACACCCCTTTTTAAAGGAGTACTCCACTGAAAAAATTTTTTTTTTAAAATAAAATGATGACAGAAAGTTAAAAAGATTTGTAAATTACTTCTATTAAAAACATCTTAATCCTTCCTGTGATACAGCAGCTGATAAGTACTGGAAGTTCTTTACTTTTCGAATTTCCTTTCCTGTCTGACCAGAGTGCTCTCTGCTGACACCTCTGTCCATTTCAGGAACTGTCCAGAGCAGCATATGTTTGCTATGGGGATTTGCTCCTACTTTGGACAGGTCCTAAAATGGACAGAGGTGGTCAGACAGAAAGGAGATTCAGGAGATACAGAAGCTTAGAAGTATTAGGGTGCGTTCACACTGCGGAATCTCCGCTCGCTGAATATTCCGTCTGGCGGCCGCCGCTGAAAATACTTTGGCGCTAGGGACGCGGGGCACTAAGCCATCACCATTGACGGCTATGGCAGTACTCGCGGAATTGTCCGCCACTGAAATTCCACATTGTGAACGGGTCTCACGGAGACCCGTTCACACTAATGTTAAGTTCACACCGCAGAATTCCGCCCGTGAAATTCGGCGGGAATTCTGTAGTGTGAACGTACCTTTAGAAGGATTAAGATTGTTTAATAGAAGTAATTTACAAATCTGTTTAAAGGGGTACTCCAGTGGAAAACTTTTTTTTTTTTTTTTAAATCAACTGGTGCCAGAAAGTTAGTCTTTCTTTGTAAATTACTTCTATAAAAAAAAAATCTTAATCCTTCCAGTATTTATTAGCTGCTGAATACTACAGAGGAAATTATTTTCTTGTTGGAACACAGAGCTCTCTGCTGACATCATGAGCACAGTGCTCTCTGCTGACATCTCTGTCCATTTTAGGAACTGTCCAGAGCAGCATATGTTTGCTATGGGGATTTTCTCCTACTCTTGACAGTTCTTAAAACGGACAGAGATGTCAGCAGAGAGCACTGTGCTCGTGATGTCAGCAGAGAGCTCTGTGTTCCAAAAAGAAAAGAATTTCCTCTGTAGTATTCAGCATCTAATAAGTACTGGAAGGATTAAGATTTTTTTTAATAGAAGTAATTTACAAATCTGTTTAACTTTCTGGCACCAGTTGATTTAAAGGGGTTATCCAGGAAGAAACATTTTTTTATATATATCAACTGGCTACAGAAAGTGAAACAGATTTGTAAATTACTTCTATTAAAAAATCTTAATCCTTTCAGTAGTTATGAGCTTCTGAAGTTTAGGTTGTTCTTTTCTGTCTAAGTAATCTCTGATGACACCTGTCTCGGGAAACGCCCAGTTTAGAAGAGGTTTGCTATGGGGATTTGCTTCTAAACTGGGCGGTTCCCGAGACAGGTGTCATCAGAGATTACTTAGACAGAAAAGAACAACCTTAACTTCAGAAGCTCATAACTACTGAAAGGATTAAGATTTTTGAATAGAAGTAATTTACAAATCTGTTGAACTTTCTGGAGCCAGTTGATATATATAAAGAAGTTTTTTCCTGGAATACCCCTTTAAAAAAAATGTTTTCTAGCGGAGTACCCCTTTAAGATTTATAATACTGCTGTTGGAGCATAGTAGTTCTTTGAACTAATGCGGTGTTTTTCAAACTGCAGCCCTCCAGATGTTGCAAAACTTCAAGTCCCAGCATGCCCGGACAGCCGTTGGCTGTCCGGGCATGCTGGGACTTGTAGTTGTGCAACATCTGGAGGGCCGCAGTTTGGAGACCACTGAATCGGCGTACTGTGGCAAACTCAACTCTACTACATCACTTCGTGCTCAGTCATATAGTTCACAGCTTAATGTTTCGCCTAGGCCTGAGACTGGAAATGTGAAGTTTCCTTCCGTCCTTCCTTAAGTAAAGATCTTTGTTAACCCTCCGCCATGGCCTCATCTTGTTTACCGCGCAGACATCGTTCCCGCACCCGACCCCCTCAGACCCTGATGTATTTTTCAGAGCCCCGGAGGCCTGACAGAAATCCTCAGGGAGCCACTGCCAGGGACAGGGTTTGGGGGGGGGGGGGGATTTACCACAGGAAAATAGCTGTTTCCATGGCAACTGTTGGCGCAGAATAAGCTAAAGGGAACCAGCCGTACAGAGGAACAGGCCTGGAATACAGACGGCTATTTAACCGCTTCATTGCTGCTTTGTGAATCTTCTCATTTCGTGCGTTTTTGGAAATCTTCGCCATATCACGAGGGGGGATTTTTTTTTCGAGTAAATCGTAATTGTTCTACATTGAAAAAGTTCAACCACTTTCGATCGTTCGTTGTGAGGGAGGGGGTCAGGGGTCGCATTCTGTCTGGACTGTTGCAAAATGGTGATCTTTATGTCGTCTCCGCTTGCTGTCATTGAATAAGAACATGCATTAAATCTTGAGGATCGAAGCCTTTACAGACCCAATGGGGGAGATTTATCAAAACCTGTCCAGAGGAGAAGTTGCTGAGTTGCCCATAGCAACCAATCAGATCGCTTCTTTCATTTTTAACTAGGCCTCTGCAAATCTGCAGCAATCTGATTGGTTGCTATGGGCAACTCAGCAACTTCTCCTCTGGACAGGTTTTTGATAAATCTCCCCCATAGTGTTAAGAGTGGTGCAGTTGCCAATAGCAACCAATCAGATCGCTTCTTTCATTTTTGAAAAGGCCTTTTCAAAAATGAAAGAAGCGATCTGATTGGTTGCTATGGGCAACACAGCAACTTTTTCTCTGGACAGGTTTTGATAAATCTCCCCCGACATGTTTGACAGCTTTATCAGCTGTGGTATGTATAATAGGCAAAATTGTTGCAGGGTTTTTCCCTATCAACCCTGCCGAAAAATCCGCAGATCGGTGCCGATTTTATTGAAGATTTACTGTAGACTCCCTAAGGGTATGTTCACACGGCGGATTTTTTACGGGATATTTTCGGCAGAATTTTTGCAGACAGCGGGCACTGGCAGAATGTGCCAGTACTAGAACCGCCGGGAAGTGCGCCATCTCCTTGGACGTAAATGCATTTCCAAGAGGATTCTGCATAAAGAATTGACACGTCAATTTTTTTTTTAAGCAAAGACCGGAATTTCCGCGACAGATTTTTCTGACGTGTACGTGGTGCAGCAGAATCCAGTCGAAAAAAATGATGGGATTTTGCTGCAGCCGATGTCTCGAGCAGAATTTTTCTGCGAATCCTGCCATGTGAATGGCGCCTTATAGGTTTGTATATGGATTTTATTGCAAGTTTGACTTCCCTATAGAAGTCAAACGCTTGAGATGCTGCAGGCCGAAAAATCTTTACACGAGTCAATTTCTGTGAAGAAGTTTTCACCTTGTGTAGATATGATTTCCGAAATCACTTAAAGGGGTACTCCACTGGAAAACATTTTCTTTTAAATCAACTGGTGCCAGAAAGTTAAACAGATTTGTAAATTACTTCTATTAAAAAATCCCAATTCTTCCAGTACTTATCAGCTGCTGTATAATACACAGGGAGTTCTTTTCTTTTTGAATTTCCTTTCTGCTTGACCACAAGTGCTCTCTGTTGCCACCTCTGTCCATGTCAGGAACTGTCCAGAGCAAGATAGGTTTGCTATGGGGATTTTCTCCTACTCTGGACAGTTCCTGACATGGACAGAGGTGTCAGCACAGAGCACTGTGGTCAGACTGGAAAGAACTACACGACTTCTTGTGGAGCATACAGCAGCTGATAAGTACTGGAAGGGTTAAGATGATTAAATAGAAGTCCTTTACAAATCTGTATAACTTTCTGGCACCAGTTGATTTTAAAACATTTTAATAGACTAATAATAACACATAAATAAAGCAACTGACAGAAATAATGAGGTAAGTTAGATCCTATGGGTCCTAAATATGTTAATACAGTGGTCCCTCAAGTTACAATATTAATTGGTTCCAGGATGACCATTGTATGTTGAAACCATTGTATGTTGAGACCAGAACTCTATGGAAACCTGGTAATTGGTTCTGAAGCCCCAAAATGTCATCCAAAAATAGGAAAAAGTGAGGATTAAAGAAAAATAAGTAGATAACTAATATAGATAAAGTAAATCCTTACATATAAAAGTAAGAAAGATCTGCTGGGGGCTGTAAATTACTGTCTATGTCAGTGTTTCCTAACCAGGGTGCCTCCAGCTGTTGCAAAACTACAACTTCCAGCATGCCCGGACAGCCGTTGGCTGTCCGGGCATGCAGGGAGTTGTAGTTTTGCAACAGCTGGAGGAACCCTGGTTGGGAAACAATTGTCTATGTAGAGGACAGGAGCTTCTTCAGGGTCCTGTACAGTACACGCAGTGTCCCAAATGGAGCCGCCCTTACTTGGTGTCCAAAAGGAGCAGCTAACCCTGGCACAGGTAAGGAGTAGTACAGAACTTGTAGTTCCTCCCTGTACTGTAGGGGGCACTACCAGATAGCCAGTCAGTGCAGGCACTTCAGTAATTCAGGTGATTTACCAGTAAAATGCCCATTCTGACTGGTCAGTTCCTCCAGTTGTGAGATGTTTCACAGATCTGGACTGTCTGTATAATTGTATGTTGAGTCTGGTTTCAAGTTACGATGGTCCAGAAAAAAACATTGTATGTTGAAACTATTGTATGTTGAGTAGGGACCGACCGATATCGTTACCGATACCGTTTTTTTAGGGCCGATACCGATAATCTGTGTTGGTTAGGGCCGATAGCCAATAACTTATACCAATATTCCGGTATAAGTTATCGTAAGTTATAAGTTATTTATCCACCCGCGACACCGCTTTAAATCAATGAACTGCAGCGGCTTTTGCGGTGCCATAGACCGCCGCCGCCACCCGCTTCTCTCCCCCTACCTGTCCGGGGGTCCTGAATCCTATCACTGCCACCGTGAACGCCCACCCCCCCCCCCCCCCCCCCCCCCCACTGTCGCACCGCGCCGCGTCACGTCCAGAAATACAATCGTGGTTATTTCCAAAGATATCACCTTCCGTAAAACCTTCCTGTATAGAAATGGGTAACAGGGGTGAGGGAAATAAAAAAAAACAGACGCTGGAGCGGCGCTCCCGGGGGGGGGGGGGGGGGGGGTGGTGGACGGGGAGAGATAAAATATACCGCATGAACGGACTGAATAAAATAATAAAGGAGTTTATTGGGCTAAATTCGCACTTCGCGTTTCAAGTGGAGTGTGACCACTCGAAACACGTAGTGAGCGATACACCATATATATTCTAATAGTATATTTTCTCTCTCCCTCACCCCTGTTACCCATTTCTATACGGGAAGGTTTTACGGAAGGTGATATCTTTGGAAATAACCACGATTGTATCTCTTCCTATGGCATGCATCGCCGAACTCGAATATCAAGAGTGCCGTATCTCTTGCATCCCCCACTACATTCCCATGGGACACATATTAAAAGGCTATTACTTCAGATTAATAGTTGAGTGCAGCCGGTTTTATTCTGCACAAATCTCCATCTGTATTCTGTATTCTTCGTCCTCTTCGAGTTTTCTTTTTTCCCCTTTTAACCACAAGTAGGTCTTCTGCACTTTTGCTGAGGTTATTATACATGTAAAAATGAAGCTCTGCTTCGGCCCCAGCACGCCTGTAAATGGTGACAGATTGTGCCTCTCACCAGTTCTGACAATGTCTGCTCCGTGCCGGTAGTGGGACGTCTGGTTCTGGAGTGACAGAGGAGGCTGTCGAATGCCCTGCATGGTTCTTCTGGCACATACATCATCCTGTCACATTATGCAGAAGCCACAATACCAGCCATTTGTTGTTATCTAATTGGTAGTGTTAAGGCGATTCTGGTGCCCAAGACCCTCTGCAGCGAGAAGCCTTCAAATGGTTATCACTCGGTACTGAAGTCAACCAAAAACACTCAGACCATCCTATCCAACATATCCTCAACCAGCTTTGGGTCTTTTAGCATATTCCTGTTAGTTGCATTAGTCACTAGTCTCCATAACCTAGGAAATAGTTGTAGATGATATAGAGTGGACAGTCACACACCTGAGCCCTGGTGCCTGAGACCAACCAAAGGCTCATCTGCTATATGAGAAGACACGGGACTTGCTTCTCGGCCTTTTGGCTAAGATCAAGTGTAGTATCTGTTCTTATCAGGTAGTCCACTGGTACGAATGGATGGCTACATGGAGGAGCAGGTGTACCGGGGCGTTCCGGGGCTTGTGCCACGTAACCAGCTCAACGGCTGCCCTGATGTGACCAGTTTCCTCCGGGTCTCGCTGGGAGGGTCTAGAGCCGAGGTACTTTTGTGCCTCGGGTAGTGGTGACCCTGAGGTGCTGAAACTCATTGGGTGTTATAACTCACTGAGTGAGCGCACTGCACCACACAATCTTCACCTTTGGCACTCACCCTTGGTATCCCGATCTTCTGGCTAGGATCAGGGAAATTTTTATAGATCCGGCCAGTTGGCCGGGCAGTATATCTGCACTCATCCACTTATTTATTTTGTATATCACTGTGCCACTTTTACGTGTTTTTTTGTACACAGGATTTGTCAGGATGCGGTGTCCCTCCTGGCGGTCTAGGGGAGGTGTGTGTGGCCATTTGGTTCCTCACCTCCCTGCAACTCCTGGGCATCTTGGCTTCGGTTGAGATGCCATCAGTATACGGCTCCTTGGCTGATACCTTGGTTAATGCCTAGATTGAAGCCAGGTGCTTTTGTGGCCCCATAGTAGCTTCCGCGAAAAGGGGAATCGAACATGAATCCTTTCAGGTGCCTTTTGGCCCGGAGGTGAAGGGTAGGTTTGTTGGGGGGCCTCTCTCCTGTTGGAGAAGGGCTTAGCGATAGACCACATCCTTTGTGCACGTTTTTTTTTGTGTGACACGTTTGCACTTTTTCTTGCACATTGGGCCTCTTAAAAAAAAATAAAAAATTTAAAGACACAGACAATAAATAGCACATGATAGGTTGGGGCCTGTTACACACTTTGCATTGGATCTCAGAAGCTTCAAGTTAGGCCTCCAGACTGATGATGTGTGCAGTGGTCTTAGCACAGTACTGAATACTACAACAAACCAATTCACAAAACATTGCACTTATTCTAAAATGGGCACTGTCAAATTCAAAAACCTATTTTATGTTGTTCATCTTGGCAAAACATGGTATTTCCTTTATATAAAAATTAGGGCTTATAAAAAATAAATAAAAAAAAGACCACTAGTTATCCCCCCCATACAATCTAGAACACAATCCTGTCCAGCTGCAGCATCATCTTTGTCCAAGCTGAAGCACAGGCAGAAACAAAGTCAAGGAAGTGAGGGCGAGACTAGTACTCCTCTGTGCTCACTCCTGTCCTATCAGACTCCAGAATAAAAACAGAGAGGAGGGGGTTAAGGAGCAGCCTGCAGTGAATATATGAAAAGACCCAGCACTCAGGGAGGTCATGCAGAGTGAGGACACACCACCTCCAAAGCACAGAATGACAAAGCAAGTGAACAACATAGAAGGTATTTGTGAGAGAATTATTGGTGCTAGACACATAAGAAATTATATGTACTTGATCAGAATTCAGCACTGAGTAACATAAAACTTTTTTTTTTGTAGGATATGACAGGTACTCTTTAACCAGACTCTAGTAGGCATCTCAAGGCAGCTTTGGTGAGTGGTAAACTAAAGCAACATCATTGAATGATAAAAGAACAATACTCCTTAATACTCCTTATTAATAACAAGAGCTCAAAATAGAATCAATGGAGCTCAAGTATTGTATATACCGTATATTGGAAAGACATACTGCGAAACTTCATTGCTGCTTGTTAGGAAGATTTAGCAGGGCTTGTCTATATGGGTCTCGAAACAAGTCCCAAAAGGAGTGATGTACCCAAGTAAAGTCCTATTAGAGGCCACACACAATGCACAATGTCTCTCTAGCCCAGTTCGATGAATAGGTGAGAATGAAATAGGTTGATAACATGAGATTTCGATGTGCTAAGGAAATTGAAGTCACACTGGGAGATTTATTAGAAGATCTTAAGCATTGTATTCACTGTTCGTGCCCCGTTGGCAAGATCTATGACATCTTCCCAAAAATGTCCAAGGGAGGGCAGATGTCTTAACCAACTGTTGGTGCCAGTAGGATTCCAGCCCATGTGCAGCTATCCGCATTAGTTCTCTGTACTCGGTGTCTTACATTTGTGTTTGGTGGATAGAGGGGGTCACATTACAAAATCATTTTAAAAGGAAACTGTCAGTAATTTTTTTCAAGTGAAGCTGCTGGCAGTGTGGTGCCGGTCATTTCATACCCATTCTATACATCTACATGGTATATGTGTCTGTGTTATATGTTTTTACATATTTGCTCGCTGCCTGTAATTGAAGTACCTAGCGTCACATTACATAGCAGCTCGGAGTCATGGAGTCATGTGTCTGCATTCATCTCTCCCCCTGCTGCAAGCACGCCTTCTGCCTGATGATTGACAGCTGGATTTCAGACAAGCTCATGCAGGAGGTCTGTCAATCATTAGGCAGGAGGCGTGCCTGCAGCAGGTGGAGAGATGAATGCAGACACATGGCTCCAGGTTCTTTATTTAAAGGCAACAAAATATCTATTATTTAAATCATGTTTTTATGTTAAAGGGGTACTCCACTGCTCAGCGTTTGGAACAAAATGTTCCGAATGTTTAGAGCCGGCAGAGGGAGCTTGTTGCGTCATAGCCCCACCCCTCATGACATCACACCCCGCCCCCTCAATGCAAGTCTATGGGAGGGGGCGTGACGGATGTCACGCCCCCTCCCGTAGACTTGCATTGAGGGGGCTGGGCGTGGCATCATGATGGGCGGGGCTATGACGTCACAAGCTCCCGACGCCGGCTCTAAGCATTCAGAACATTTTGTTCCAAACGCTGAGCAGCGGAGCACCCCTTCAACCATATTCTTTTAAAGCGTACCTAATGTTTTTTACGTGTCTAGCTTTTGCATTTGGCTCACAAATCCCTCTGTTCTGTTGCTCACTCATTCTAACATCCACTGCTCGGGAAGGGGTGTGTCCGATGCAAGCACTGAGCCCGCCCTCACTCACCTTGCATTCACTTACTCAGTAAGTTTTCTGTGCTGTAAAAGTCTTTCCCAACCTGAAGAAGGGGTGAGGGCCCGAAATACCTGTCATTTGTCCTTTTATTATTTTATTGCACTGCAAATAAGCAAGTCCACTTTGGATTTGAACATTACTCCTGACTTGGAATCCATTTTCATTGGGATAAGCAGTGCCTGACATCAGAAGAGTTTTCTTTCTTCACCTCTGTACCACATTCAACCTATTCTCCTGGAACCCCTGGGCTGAGCAAATTTCACATAATTTGATACCCCATTAATAGGCACATTTCCCTGATCCCTAATAAGGATAATTGAACCCTGGGGTAATACATGAGGCCCTGTCTTCCGATCTTTTATTCTTATACAGGCTCCTCTTTATAATCACAGACACAATTACAGTGAATGGAGACAACAAGGTATAGATAACAGAAGTACACAGAATAGCTGTTGCTCACAGACCAGCCCTCCCCTTCCTAAAGAATGACCTTTGAAAAGGTCACAGAGAATGCCCAGTGATATTTTCAATTCATCTGAAAGGGACAGTCCTGTCTATTGTTGTCTATATGTGCTGCTATAAAGCATATCTCTACATGCTGTTAACAGATCGGGCAAGATGACTTTCCTCATAATAATATACAGAAATTAAATTAAAAAAAATCAAATGAGAAAATTTTGCTGGGCATCAGTTTAAATTTAGTTTAAAAAAAATGTCTAAAATTGCTAGTACTAAAATCCTTTTTTTTTTTTCAGAAAAAACACCATTTTGTTCCATGGATTGTGTCTGGCTTTGCAGCTCATCCGTTTTCAAGTCATGAGGGTTCAGTTGTAATACCAAGCCCAGCCAATGGTCAAGGGTGGTTCTGTTTCTGGAAAAAGCAACTTATGTAATTGTTACCTAAAATGTCATACCTGCTATAGACAATGGGGGAGATTTATCAAATCCTGTGCAAATTTGCCCAGTTGCCCATAGCAACCAATCAGCTTTCTCTTTGCATTCTTAACAAGGCCTCTGAAAAATGAAAGAAGCGAGCTGATTGGTTGCTATGGACAACTTTGCTTCTGCACATTGATAAATCTCCCCCATTCTTCTAATTTAGAATTCCAGAACTTCTACAGGAGTACTTCTCGACCAACATTATAGCTCTCGACCCAACAATATAACCATTCGGACATTCTTAGCTTAAAACGATCATCTTGTTCCTGGCAGTATCATGGCAGCAGGAGTTGCAGTAAAATTTCCCCTTCTCTGTAGTGGTAAAATGAAGACGCAGTAGTAGGAAAAACTCCCCCCTGCAGAAGCTCATGTATTTATATCAGCAGAGTCAAGTGGATGGGCACGGGTTGCGATGTCCCTCACCAGCATGTTCCCACCACTTCATTCTGCAGAAGTGACCAGGAGAGTAGTGAAAAAAGGCTATTGGAGGTATTATTTATTTTTTTACTTGCACCAACTATATGGGGGTCCACAATGAATGTATAGTAACTTTAACCTGGTAAAGATCAAACCCAAGCATTGACTGGCAAAAAGACTTCCAACCACTCGTTACAAGGCTCTCTTCCTGCCATAGACCTGACCACCCTGGCAGGGACAAGTCAGGGGCATGTAGCAGATGTGTGAGCCTGCATTGGCAGGTCTGCTCCCAGCAGCCACTGCTTCTGTTAAAGGGGCAGTATACCTGCCCCAGCTCATTGGCCTGGAGACCAGTACAGAGCAAGGGTCCCTCCTGCGAGGCCACAGATAAAGTGACCTAGCGGGGGCAGCGCGGTTGGAGCCACAAATTTAAAAAAAATAATTGCGTTGAGGTCGACAGATGGCCCTCCGGGCAAATGCTTCCTGTAAACAATGGACTTCGGCCTATGTGGCCCCAGTGAGGGTACCACTAAGGCCATATTGGCTGATGATGTTTCTTTTAGGTTTTCCAGTCCAGGATTATTGGATAAAGTATTCTGCATCTTCATTCAATAGGCTTCCATGTCAAACTTAGGAGACCACCGAATGGGCTAATACAGGAAGTAACTGCAGGGCTCGAAGGCCCACCCGCACAGCCTGCTCAGTATCACCTATGTAGTCTTTAACTCAGTTTTAACCTTTTTAAACTCCAGCAAGATAAGACAGTGTTACTTTGCCGCCAGTGAAGTTCTCCTGAGCTGTTGTGGTTGTCAGCCGATCACCTTCCTGCAGACAGATGGAGAGTAAATGTTGGGTAAGAATAACATTTTAGTTGGTGTTAGATTTGCTTTCATCTGTTTTATGTCTGCTGACTGGATGACAGGCTGAAGACTTTGAACTGACTTAAAATTTTTATTTGCTGCATAAATGTGTTGCTATATTTCATATCTAAATAATTTCCAATTTCCATGACCTACTTCAGCTGAGAGTAAATAAGATGAAACTGCATCCAGAAGAATGTGCAAGAGATGGTGCCAAACAAACATATATAGGGTTAACATATGAGTACACCATGATGGAGGGCTGCCAATGTATCTGGTATGGGGCCCACAATAAGTGTGACATCTGTCTTGGGTTTGTCCTTGTCCTTAGGTTAGGTAACCCAGTGGTGGACTCCCTATGTCCACAGTCACTATCTAGTATAAGAACAAGGAGACTAATCCAGACTGTAATGAGCATTTATAGGGGGTTTCTGGACCGTAAATGGGTACTCCGCCTCTAGACAGCTCCAGCCTCTGGGAACCCCTGGGATCTCGACTGTGGCACCCCAGACATCCGGTGCAGGGAGCAGCGAACTTCGCTTCATGCTGGATGACTGGCGATGTGGGGCGGAGGCTCGTGATGTCACAGTCATGCCCCACTTGTGACGTCACGGCCATGCCCCCTCAATGCAAGTCTATGGGAGGGGGCGTAACGAGCGGGGCGTGACCTTGACGTCACGAGCCTCCGGCGCTGCACCCGACGCTCTCAACAAACACCGGGTGCACCAGGGAGATCGCAGGTGTCCCCAGTGGCAGGACCCCCAGGATCAGACATCTTATCCTCTATCCTTTGAATAGGGGATAAGATGTCTAGGGGCAAAGTACCCTTTAAAATATGACTAAACCAGCTCAAAATAGTCTCTACTGCTAGGTCTAGGTTACAGTGTGGCCCGATACATCACTAGTCAGACGTTGAAAGGGAGCCTGTCTGAGCTTCATTGGGGGAAGCCACCGCTTGGTAAGAGGGAGATCATTATCCATAGGGATGCCGGGTATTGTAGTTTCAAGGACAGCATGCAAGGCAGCTCAGCTGTGCTGCAATGGGTGGGGTAACTAATGTGTGGGAGGGAGAAAAGTGACCTCACACTTACAAACAAGAGATTCTGGGAAATAGCCATTTCACAATAAGAAAGTAGCAGCGTTTGGTGGACATAACCATTTAGCCCCAAGACATGCATGGATCCATCCAAATTATGTCCATTACTATCTGGCAGATAAATACTAAAATCATCTTATGGTGGATTACCCCTTTTAGCGTAATTCATTTGCTCTAATATTTATTGTCCTTTACCCGCTAATCATTAATGTTTGGCTGTGTGGTGGCTTTTTACTACAACTTAAACAAGAACGCAGTAGAGAGGCATTAGCCGTGAAGTGATTCTTGGTAAGACGAGGCGGCACTGAATTTCATGGGTCAAACGGTGTGTACAGGAGGTGGCACCTCCTAAGTGTTTAGGTTCTTCTTTTGCTAAACACCGCCTGGCTACAGCAGCTTTTACTGACACATGTTCCTCCCACAGTCAAGTCTTTGATCCTCCAGCAAGAAGCCTCTTTGATCTTTCCAGACTTAATTGCTATGTGGTGGATGAGGGTAACACCTGAAGAAGAACACCGCTTCACCTCCCTTGGCAGCGATGTAGCCCAGCACTATTTACCAGGCAGCATCCTGCAGAACATGCTGGCAACAAGTAAAGGAAAATCACTAGAAAAAGGGACTAGAGCAATGTTCCTAGATCAGGTGTATTTTTGCTCTATAGAAAGAGAGTGATCCATAGGTAATAGTGATCCCAGCTAATCCTGGTTATAGGAATTGTCCAGTGTAAAAAGGCCCATATGTATGTTATCTCTTATCGTCTTATCTCTTGACTAGATTTTCTCTCTATCTCAGTAGAACCTGTCCTGTCAACTCTTTGATTTGAATGGGAAAGGTGTAATGATACATTTTCCTGGTGGTGGCGATGCAGTCAAAAGAAAAACTTATTAGCGGGTTTCTCCAACTGATCGCTGTGATCTCTTTTTTCTTCAAGGGATCCCACATAAGTAGGGGTTGTCCAAAGCAGAGAACATATGTTAAAGTGTATTGGAAAAATAGAATATTAGAATAGAAAAAATAGAATGCAGCAATAGACAGAGATGCAAAATAGTGTAAATAAAGAATGATGACAGCGCAGCACTCACCCTTGATAGTGGTTTATTCAGATCAACGATACACAGGAAAGTGAAGATCCGCAGTACAGTGGGGTCTGGGGGGGGGGGGAGAACAGGAATGAGGACTCAATGGAGTCCTTGCAGCAACGTTTCGCGGCAAAAACCGCTTGGTGACAAGCGGTTTTTGCCGCGAAACGTTGCCGCAAGGACTCCATTGAGTCCTCATTCCTGTTCTCCCCCCCCCCCCCCCCCCCCCGGACCCCACTGTACTGCGGATCTTCACTTTCCTGTGTATCGTTGATCTGAATAAACCACTATCAAGGGTGAGTGCTGCGCTGTCATCATTCTTTGTTTACAATATGTTAAAGTGTACCTGTCATATCCCACCAAAAAAAAAAAGAAGGTTATAGGCTTCTCAGTACCTAATTCTGATCCTGTACATATAATTATGTGTCTAGCACCTATAGTTTTCTCACAAATACCTTCTATCTGTTGATCACTTGGTTTGTCATTCAGTGCTTTGGAGTTTTTGTTAACGACAGGTACACTTTAGGATAAATGCTGATGGTGGCTGCAGAGTGGCACATGAATAGAACTGGAGTTGAATCCTTCACCCTTCTTTATGCTCTGTACCAGACGGTAATGGATGTAGACTCTGAATATCTTAGTAGTGTTTGTTCTGCGGATTAGACTGGAGTTCAGCAGTCTCGGAGTTACTCTTAAAATATAGACTTAGCATTTGACAAAATAAGCGTAAGGGTGGACTGGCGGTTTTGAAACTTTCCTATTTCCCTACAATATTTTTCATTTCACTTTTCTTTTCTCATTTAATTCTCCCCCTTTGAAATGCCCCCCCCCCCCCCCGTTCCCCCATACATCAGTTTCATTATCAAAGTATTTTCCTTGCTGTCAGTATTACATAATATTTTGCCACCAACATCATCTTTGCCGTTCCCGTCAGCAAGAGGAAGACTTCTTTGAAGTTACGTGAATTCGTATAAAATATCCATTTGTATAAATACACATTACTTACATGAAACTTTAAAATGTCTGTTTTCATCTTTCAGTCATATCTCCTCTTTATGTATTCTCTGCTTCCGGAAGATAAATTCTGGCAGTATATGCTGCAGCCTCAAAAACATCCGAGAACAACAATCGTCGATGACTAAAGGTCCAAGGGCCGAATCCTCCTCAATAATAAGGGAACAGGGTTAGATTATAGTAAGGGCACAAAGGGTGCGTTCTCTAGGGCACATTCTCTACAACCTACCCTCCCTGATGGTCTTATCCAGCCATAAATAGGTGGCCACATCTACACCCATTGGCCACATTATTAGGTCCACTTTAATAGTCCTGGGTCGAACCCTCCCCCCCTTTTTCGTGGCATTCTTTCTACAAAGTGCTGGACACATTCCTTAGAGATTTTGCTCCATATGGACATGATGACATCACACAGTTCCTCCATATGGACATGATGACATCATACATTTCCTCCATATGGACATGATGACATCACACAGTTCCTCCATATGGACATGATGACATCACACAGTTCCTCCATATGGACATGATGACATCACACAGTTCCTCCATATGGACATGATGATATCACACAGTTCCTCCATATGGACATGATGATATCACACATTTCTTCCACACTCCGGGATTTAAAAACTTAGCCCCTATCCTGAGGATAGGGAAAAATTGTCAGATCATGGGGGAGTCCAACCGTTGGAACCCCCCACGATCTCTTGTACGGGGCCCCGGCTCTCCTCTTGAATGGGGTGTGTCGGCCAACGCACAAAGCCTCTCAATGCATCTCTATGGGAGAGCAGGAGCGCTACACGAGAGTCTCCCATAGAGCTGCATGGAGGAGGAGTGTCAGCAATCACTTTGTGCATTTAAAAGGAAAGCCTGAGACCCCTACAGGAGGGGGAGATCGTGGGGGGTCCTTCCCAGCGGTCAGACCTCCCACAATTTGACACTTATCCCTTATCCATAAGATAGGGGATAAGTTTTTGTATCCCAAAGTACTCCCTTAAACTCCTACAAGTCAGACACATTTGCAGCCATCTCTCCTATATTTGGCTGTGATAGGAGCTCAGGAGAGGTTCTAGAATGGTGGCCTTCAACAATCTTTTTGCCCAGAGACATCCCCCAACCTTGCACCAGCCCTGAAGAAAAATCTGTAGAGACCCAGACAGACATTTTTCCTGCAGCGCCCTTTGTGGTATTTTATTGCACCCAGTCACATGGTTTTACTAAGCCCTTCAGACTGGGAGAAGCCCTGTGCAGTGGCTTTTGAGACTGCTCTATATTTGTAAAAATTTTCTAATTTTATTGAACATCTTGTAAAAAAAAAAACACATCACTGGTAAGTGGTAGACGATTACTGTCCGAAACGCATCGGCTCTAACAATGATTTGTTTTTACAAGCTGTTGAATAAAGTTTGAAATTGCTACGTATCTAGGAGCTGGAGGTCTTTCTGTATTCATGTTTTACATGCTGTGCTGGACTTTCTTCTTGTATGATATATCTTGTATATGAGAGGTCCCCAACCCAGTCCTCAAGGTCCATCAACAGTCCAGGATTTGATGTCATTCCCTGTTCTAGTCCAATGGAGTAACTGCAAAAACTTGGAATGTTGGTGGCCTTAAAGGGGTACTCCACTGGCCAGTGCTCGGGACACTTAGTTCCGAACGCTGTGTGCGCACACTGCGGGGGTCGACCATGCCCCCTCTTGACGTCATGCCCCCTCAATGTAAGTCTATGGGAGGGCCGCCATGCCCCCTCCCATAAACTTGCATTTAGGGGGCATGACGTCAAGAGGGGGCATGGTCGACTCCCGCAGTGTGCGCTCACAGCGTTCGGAACTAAGTGTCCCGAACACTGGCCAGTGGAGTACCCCTTTAAGAACTGGGTTGGGGACCACTCTTGCATAAGGTAACCTTATGCCCCAATAGGGCATGCAAACTGGATTTCTTCTACTAGGACCACCCTGAATGGAAATCTACTTCGTGCCTCAAGTCAGTCTCTGTTAGTGTCTAAGATGGTGGTTTCAAAAAGTGTTTGGCCCCTGGATGTCCTTACGTCAACATTTCAAAAATGTTTTAGACCCTTTGGATCATGTACGTGTGATCCTGGTTATGACTGAAGTATACGGCATTTGCATGATGGCAAAATTGTTTCTTGTTTTTGTGTCTTAAAAGGTTTGTAGGTCAAAAGGGGTTCCTTAGACACTTTATTAAAGGGTAACTCTCATTAAAACAAATTTTTGATATTGCACTCCTTAGGGTAAATAAAAAATATTTCTAATATACTTTGTTTAAAAAAAATGAAGTTTTCTATGTTTTATTTGTGCTTAAAAAAGCTCAAGAGCACATTTCCCCCATCTCATACACAGACTTAGGACTGAAGTCCAAACACAGAAAGTGCAGCCTGGAGTGCTGAGGGGGGGGTCCAGCCTCATCCAATCATAGCTCCTCTCACACTGAACTGCCATAGGCTTTTGGTTGGATCCCCCCCCCCCCCCCCCCCCGGCTGCACTCCAGGCTGCACTTCCTGTGTTTGGACTTCGGTCCTAAGTCTGTGTATAAGATGGGGGAAATGTGCTCTTGAGCTTTTTTAAGCACAAATAAAACACAGAAAACTTAATTTTTTTTAAACAAAGTATATTAGAAATATTCTTTGTTTACCATAAGGAGTGTAATAGCAATAAATAGTTTTAATGAGAGTGCCCCTTTAATGAGAGTGCCTATTTAACAAGAGACTTTTTTTTCTATCTTCAGTTATCTTGGTATGACACATTTTGTATATCCACTAATGGCCGCCATCCATCCATACACTGATAGGTGTTGTTAGATAGATATGTGAAGGTTATTCACCATTTATATATCACAGCAAAGCCTAACAGTAAAATCGGATTGATCTACTGCAGATAATCCAGGAGAATGTCATTGATCACAGTTTGTTAGTGAGTAAGCCATTAGCACACAACGCCAGGCTGTTTTATTGATCCGGTTCACGAATGACCGGGGTTTTGCATAGTTAGGTCCCGAATGTTTGTTACTTTACATTTGTAATAATTGCGTCTGTACTGAGATCCTTATAGGAAAATCAGAACACATAGGGGAAAATGCTAAATTCCATTAAATTATTATAAATGTTGGAGTTAGTGGGAGGTTATATAGTAGAGTTAAATAAAACCTAACCCATCCCATTTGCAAGGGTGTTTTTTTTTTGTCTGAAGACCCATGCAAGTCTATGGGACTTCAAGTACATCTCCTGATTGCATTCCTCTCGGGCAACAGGGGACGGGATATGAGGACCTGATATGAGGACGGGATGTGTGGACAGGATATGAGGAGGTGATATGAGGACAGAATATAAGGAGGTGATATGAGGACAAAATATGAGGACGGAATATAAGGACGGGATATGATGACTGGATGTATGGACGGGATATGAGAACCTGATATGAGGACAGGATATGATGACGGGATGTGTGGACAGGATATGGAGACGGGATATGAGTACCTGATATGAGGACGGGATATGGGGACGGGATGTGTGGACAGGATATGGAGATGGGATATGAGAACCTGATATGAGGGCGGGATGTGAGGACGGGATATGAGGTCGGGATGTGAGGACGGGATGTGAGGACGGCATATGAGGGCGGGATATGGGGACGGGATGTGAGGACGGGATATGAGGACGAAATATAAGGACGGGATATGATGACTGGATGTGTGGACGGGATATGAGAACCTGATATGAGGGCGGGATGTGAGGACGGGATATGAGGTCGGGATGTGAGGACGGGATGTGAGGTCGGGATGTGAGGACGGGATGTGAGGTCGGGATGTGAAGTCGGGATGTGATGACGGGATGTGAAGTCGGCATGTGATGACGGGATGTGAGGTCGGAATGTGAAGTCGGGATGTGAAGTCGGGATGTGATGACGGGATGTGTGGACAGGATGTGAGATTGGGATATGAGGTCGAGATATGAAGTCAGGATATAAGGACGGGATATGAAGACAGGAAATTAGACTGAGAGCATTATTATTGCTTTTCCTCTCCCACAAGGTTTAGATAGGAAGACCGGGCAATGCCAAGAATTGACAATTTGACAATATTGGGGGAGATTTATCAAAACCCGTGAAGAGGAAAAGTTGCCCAGTTGCCCATAGCAACCAATCAGATCGCTTCTTTCATTTTTAACAAGGCCTCTGCAAAATGAAAGAAGCGATCTGATTGGTTGCTATGGGCAACTGGTCAACTTTTCCTTTGCACAGGTTTTGATAAATCTCCCCCATTGTTGTTAAATTAGACTAACCAGTATAGCCAGTGTCTGCAGTAATGTGTCCTTGTATTTAGCACAATGACTGGTCCATCTATTCTAGTTGAGAAGATAACTGGTGATAACCAGATTATGGACTATGCTTGCAGTTTTTGATCACTCTGAATAATGCCTTTTTTTTGTTTTTCTATTCTTGCCCAGATTCTCTGAAGGACCACCCAGACCCCCCTGTTGGTGTCATCTGGAGAGTCACAGGAGGACTATTCAGCATAACAAGAGGAGCTGTCGGGGCCACTCTCGGAGGTGTAGCTTGGGTGGGAAGCAGGAGCTTAGAGCTGACAAAGACCGCTGTTACCAGTGTGCCGGCTGCTGGTTTAGGACTGGTTAAAGGAGGAGTTTCTGTAGTGACTGGTGGAGTTGGAGCTGTCGGATCTGCTGTTGCCAGCAAAGTGTCCTTTGTCCCCAAGAAAAAGGACAAGTTTGATTAATTGCATTACTTCCTTTTCCTTGTCTTCTCTAATAAATCACATCAGGAAGAACGTTCCTCCTTGTACAGGTCCCAGTTGTCAGCGGTTGATCACCTGTAGTATGTCATGACTACCTGAAGGACTGCTTCACAACCTACTCAAAGTAAATCTATTGTAGAAGCAAAATAGATGCCCCTACAGAAGCAATATCAAGTCAATGGTGGACATTTTAGGTTAGAGTGTAATTTTATTAGAACAAAGCATTGTGTTGCCATATCAGTCCTTGGCAATTTCCAATCTCCAACCAATTAATGATGACTGTGTGGTGTTTTTTTGGCTGGGATAATGGGTAGGCACTAGAGGCAGATGCCTAAGGCACAATGGCTTTCCCTACCAGTATATTTATGTCTGTGTTCATCTACAAGATCTTTCAATTTGTTATGTCACTATAAGAGAGGACTCAACCTATACAATAGATGGTTATGGTCAATAAACATAAATACTGTGACTTATACTATTATATGGGAATGGATTGTGTCACTGGGCCCGGACAGGAGTATTATATGGCTTCTTATATGGCTTGTACTAATGGTAGTTCACATTAAATGGCATGGCAGTAGTGGTTTGCATTTTTACCCTCGCCGCCATATTTGGTTGGTCCACAGAACCCCTTACAATGTTGAGCTGACCACAGAGTTCAAGGGGTTGTCTCATCTGGACAACCCTGATTATTTTTTTCAGGACTCATTGTGGAAGATCTCAGCTTTTATCATTGCTCTTGATCATTGTCCACATTATACAGAGGGGGTATTGTGTTTCCTTGAGGAGACTGTCAAACTGGTCTATGAAGTCCTACAGGCCATGCAATGATCCGTGGGGGGGGGGGGGAGTTTCTTCGTTTTTTGGTTCTTAATTTTTAGAAGAAAATAACTTTCTCTTCACCACCACCTATTTGAGGTTGCTTCCTTTCAAATCAAAGGGCCTTAAAGGGGTAAGCATAGGGGATAAGATGTCTGATTGTGGGGGTCCCGCCGCTGGCTCGGCACGGCACCCCAGTCATCCATACACGGAGCGAACTCTGCTCTATGCCGGATGACTGGCGACTACAGCCGCCACACCCCCTCCCGTAGACATAAATGGAGGGGGCGTGGTGTTATGTCCCAAAGCTCCAAGCTTCCTTGTCATATGTAATACGTCTCAAATCGATGTCCAGCCTAAGAAGATCATCAACATAGTGTACATATGCATTGACATATACTCTAATGGCACAATACATGGCCTAAATATTACGTTATATAATGGTGACCACTGGTGTCATTGATGGTAAGTAAGTAGCTCTTAAACAAAGGCTCGAATGCTAAAAACAATGGGGGAGATTTATCAAAACCTGTCTAAAGGAAAAGTTGCTGAGTTTCCCATAGCAACCAATCAGATCGCTTCTTTCATTTTATAGAGGCTTTTTCAAAAATGAAAGAAGCGATCTGATTGGTTGCTATGGGTAACTCAGCAACTTCTCCTCTGGACAGGTTTTGATAAATCTCCCCCCAATGTTTCTGGGTATATATCCAAACATAGATAATCTCTATTTGTAGCAGAGAAGCGTTGTAAAATATAAACTTTAACAAAAACGATGAATGGCAATGAATGTGAAAAACGCATTTACAGTAAAACCATACGTTGAACAGTTGTTTATGCTGTGTGGACTGTGTGTGTGTGTGTTTTTCTTATTATTTAGCTTTTTAACACCATGTCATACTTAATAATTACCTAATATATACTATGTAGACATAGCTATTGGGAACCAATGCTCATTGAGTCCCATTTCCACAGGTGTATAATATCCGGCCCCGACCAATGTGGTCGCTATTACAGACATTAGTGATAGAATGGGGCGTTCTATAGAACCTCATCTGGCATTATGAAGAACAAAGAAAGACAGAGACTGCGCTCACCATCCAACTTGTCTTTTATTCATGTGTAGGTGCTCGACGGAGGAGGCAGGGGCACTCCGGGACAAGTTGTTTTGCGCGGTCTCGGGCTTCTTCTAGTCGGTGTGTCGGTTGGCACACCGGCTGGAAGAATCGCGAGACCGCGCAAAACAACTTGTCCCGGAGTGCCCCTGCCTCCTCCATCGAACGTCTACAGATGAATGAATGAAAGACATGTTGGATGGTGAGCGCAGTCTCTGTCTTTCTTAGTTCTTCATACTTCTTGCCTGTATCAGACTTTGCAACACAAGTATCCACGTCCCTTCGGGATCTCAGCGTTACCTCTCCTACCTACAGTCACCAGACCCTAGTCCTGCATGTGCCAGACAGTTTTATTGCTTATCTGGCATTAACGTCAGCACAAAACTTGTGCCCATCAGGAGCTTTATGGCATGGGTTTGCATGGCCAAGCGGCTGCACATCACCAAACATAATGCCGGATGTGTCAGATGAAGTGGTGTAAAGCCACCGCCTCTGAACATGGGAGCAAAAAGAACCATTCTGTGGAGTAAGGAACCACACTTCTCTATGTTGTGTCTGATGGTCAAGTCTGGGTTTGGTAAATGCCAGGAGAATGTTACGATACTGACTACATTGTTTCAGCAGTAAAGTTTGATGGAGGAAATATAATATTTTGGAGTTGTTTTTTAGATTTTGCCTAGGTCCCTTAATTCTATTGAAGGGAAATCTTAAAGCTTCAGCACCAAAACATTGTGGACAATTGTCCCTTTCATCTTTATGGGAACAGTTTGGGTTTGGCCTTTTTCTGTTTCCCCATGACAGTGCCCCAGTGCACACAGCAAGGTCCATAAAGACAAGGAGGGGAAGAACCCGACTGCACAGAGCCCGGACCTCAACTCCATCCAACACCATTGAGATGAACTAGAATGGAGATTGTGAGCCCGGCCTCTCCTCCAACATCACTGTCTGACCTCAGAAATGATCTTCTGTAAACTTCTTCCACAAAGTGGATGCACACATGAACCATTCCAACAAAAACAGTTCGTAAGGTAGATAATGGTAGATAGTACTGAAGGAGTGAACCCATGAGGAGGGTAGATGTTCACTTGGGCAGTTCCTGAGTTGATAAATCCCTGAAGACTGTGGAAAAACTCTGTAGGTTGGCTCCCAAGAGGACACATTCATCTGGAGCGAGCAGAGGTCCACATGGGAACAGATTGCTAAGGGGCCCTTGAAGTTGTTATCCCCCTGGTCTCTTGGAGAACATTCAGAAAAAGGAAGGAAGAAGTAAGTCTGTCAGGTCAGGGTTAAGTCTTTACACAGTATATTTGTGGTTTATTGGGTAGTAGCCAGTACTAGTACACACAATCCTAGTAAGCTTAAAGGGGTACTCTGCCCCTAGACATCTTATCCCCTATCCAAAGGATAGGGGATGAGATGTCTGAGCGATCTCCCTGCTGCACCCGGTGTTCGTTTAGTGCATCGGGTCCAGCGCCGGAGGCTCGTGATGTCAAGGCCACGCCCCCTCAATGCAAGTCTATGGGAGGGGGCATGACTGCCGTCATGCCCCTCCCATAGACTTGCATTGAGGGGGCATGGCCGTGACGTCACGAGTGGGGCATGGCTGGATGTCACGATTGGGGGTGACCGTGATGTCAGTCACGAGCTTCTGCCCCTCATCGCTAGTCATCCGGCACGGAGCGATGTCTGGGGTGCCGCAGCCGAGATCGCAGGGGTCCCGCCGCTTGGGACCCCCCCCCCCGATCAGACATCTTATCCCCTATCCTTTGGATAGAAGATAAGATGTCTAGGGGCAGAGTACCCCCTTTAAGCAACTATGCTTTAACTCCAGACAGTAAAACAAACAGTAGCAGCTCTTGTAGAATTTTAGATCCTCTTAAAAACAGATCTAGACTTATATAGGGAGCTATTTATAATAACTGCACATATTTACCGGAGTATTCTAGTGAATTCTAGAGAATACTAAAAGTTAACTACAGTTATACTGTCCCACCAGAGGTGGCAGCAGAGAACAGAAAGTTATAAATGTACATGAGCGTAAGTGGATTCGCTTAACTCCTTTTACCATCTGGCATCACCTGGTAACATACAAAAAAATGCATGCTAAACTACAGAACGGTGCAATTTACATACAGTACGATGAGATCGGGGGGGGGGGGGGGGGGGGGTCCTACATCAAACCATATGAAAGATGCCTGTACTAGGACACTGCACTTGTATGAGTTTGACAATGCAGTGACGTGGCTGAATGAAATGTTAACACATACTATCCCTCCATACGTTATCTGGGCTTCTAGGAGCCTCCCAGCCTTTACCTGCTCTGATCTTAATCAGCTACGTGGGATAAGAATTTGGAGCCCGCAGTCGCTGACAATGGGTGTAATAAGGTGGCAGATATCCTTTGTATCTTAATCAGCAGTGACATCTACTTTTCCGAAATGAATGTCTGGAATCATTTTAACTTATTTTCTCTCATTGTCGTCTTTATTAAATTGTCATCTTCTGTTAATATTGCAGTTAGATTCCCAATATCATATCTAGCAGAAAGCCCGATGCTGCAGGCATTGCCTATTGTGTCTCAGTACTAGGTGGCATTCTGTAGGAGGCTTAAAGTGTACCTGTCATCAAAAAAAAAACTTTTTATATATTGAAGATAAATCCCTAATGAACAACTTTGTAATTGCTTTTAATAAAAATATTTGCCTCCTTTTATGTGTATTTTAACTTTAAAAACTTAACCACTAGGGGTCTCCCTACCAGTTCTGGCCACAAGCATTTCGGACTCACAGCATGAGTCCTAAATCACTCTGCAGCCAGGACAGGTACGAGCTCAGCGCAGCTCCCCGCCTGTCAATCAGAGTCAGTGGAGCGCTGCTCTGCTAATAGTAAATACCGGATTTGCCTTGATCTTGAACATATGTAGATATATATATGAATATACCTCAAGAGAGGGATCGCAGCAAGAGGGGTGGAAGTGAGCCGGGCCAGGCTGCACATGACGTCGCGCCTGCCGGGGGGATAGGGGATAAGCAATGAGAAATGAACCGCTCGCTCTCCTCTCACAAACCTGTGCACGGATAAGCGGGCAGTGTTCTCACCGGTATTCAACATCAAGTACAAGAAGAAACACCCAGTGTGCGGTGAATCAGAAACTTCTTTATTCTTTCTTAGTGCAGTAAAAACGGCAGAGCATAAAGTCACCAATGCGTTTCAGGTTATACTCCCTTAATCATTCCCTAATAACAGCTTGATTCCCCCCCCTTTCCCATTTTTTAACTAAAATGATGCAAAAAAAATTCTGTGGTATTGCCGCTTGCTTAAATGTCTGAACTATTAAAAAATAATATTAATTAAATTGCACGGTCAATGGCGTACATGCAGATTTTTGGGTCACTTCATATGCCATAAAAAAATAATAAAAAACGATTAAAAAGTCCCATCAAAGCAAAAATGGTACCAATAAAAACTACAGACAACAGTGCAAAAAATAAGCCCCTCAATACGGAGAAATAATAATAATAGGGGTTAGAAGAGGACCATTTAAGCATACAAATTTTGGTGCATGTAGTTATAAAAATTTTTTAACTAGTAAAATAAAATAAAACCTATATAAATTAAACCTATATAGAATATACTACACACACTGCTATACATGGAGAGTATGTGCAGTGCATTGCACCTTAGTGTCTGTACAGTCCTATGTTAGCGGGTGCGGGCGGGATTGGACAAATATTTTAGTGGGAGCAGGCAGGATTGGACACAAATGTTGCGGGAGTGAAGCAAACACCCTGCGGGAGCGGGTGGGATTGGTTGAGAAATCATCGGGAGCGGGATTGAAAAAACAGTCCCGCGCAGGGCTCTAGTTCGAATATATAATCTAGTATTTTGGGCTGGCCCTAGGTTGGCTGTGCCCTGTGCAGTCCTCCTTGTCGAAGCCTTCCTTATATAGTACCATATAGTGTCCCCTCTTTATAGTATACCATATACTGTATGTAATACTACTCCTCTTCTGCATAAAGCACAGCTGGAGAAATATGGCATGGTGGCCATGGCTTCTCTAACAAAGTCATCTGTTTGCCAGAAGCCAAACCTGTCTAACTCAATGTTTTTTTTTATCAGATCAGGTCACTTGCATATGCCATGAGCTTATTATTGGTGGAGGTCTGACCTCTGGGACCCGCACCAGTCTTAAAGGGGCACTCCACCCCTAGACATCTTATCTTCTATCCAAAGGATAGGGGATAAGATGTCTGATCGCAGGGGTCCTGTCGCTGGGGACCCCCGTGATCTCCCTGCTGCGCCCGGCATTCGTTTAGAGCAGGGGTACTCAACTATTTTAAGAGAGGATCCGTTTATTCAGGTCTGACATCCGTTAAAGGTCCGAGCTGAACGCTAAGGCCTGGTTCACACCTAGCGGCCTCAGTACCACTATAATATTGAATAGTGAATATAATACTGACGCACACTGGGCCCCTGAATATAATACTGCCACACACTATACCCCTGAATATAATCCTGCCACACACTGTAACCCTGAATATAATACTGCCACACAGTGCCCCTAAAAATAATTCTGCCAGACACTGTACCCCTGAATATAATACTACCACACACTGTGCCCCTGAAAATAATTCTGCCACACACTATCCCCCTGAATATAATACTTCCACACAATGGGCCCCTGGTATATTACTGCCACACGCTATTCACCTGCAATATTACTGGCACACGCTATGCACCCAAATACATTTTCGACAAACACTGTGCCCTGTACCGACTAACTGTATCTCTGTGCCCCAAAGAATTAATGATACCTCTGTGCCCCCAGAATTATTGATGCCACTGTCCCCCAGAATTAATTATGCCACTGTCCCCCAGTATTACACCACTATGCCTCCAGAATTAAGAATGCCACTGTTCCCCCAAAATTACGCCACTATGCCTTCAGAATTAATGATGCCACTGTTGCTCCGGGCAACGGCAATTCATTTGCATCGGTGTCTTAGAGACACCTATACAAATGAATGAGGGAAGATCCGTGGTGCGGTCCGCCAGTTTAATATCCCTGGTTTAGAGATTCGGGCGCAGTGCCGGAGGCTCGTGACGTCACGGTCACGCCCTGCTCGTGATGTCACGGCTACGCCCCCTCAATGCAAAGCTTGCATTGAGGGGGCGTGGCCGTGACATCACGAGTGGGGTGTGATTGTGACGTCACACGCCTCCGGCCAGCATGGCCAGTCATTTGGCACAGAGCAAAGTTCGCTCCCTGCATCGGATGACTGGGTTTCCACAGCCAAGTTCGCGGGGGTCCCCAGCGGTGGGACCCCCGCGATCTCGGCTGCGGCACCCCAGTCATCCGGTACAGGGAGCGAACTTTGCTCCGTGCCGGATGACTGGCGATAGGGGATAAGATGTCCTTTGGATAGGGGTTAAAATGTTTAGGGACAGAGTACCCTTTTAAGAAAAATGTTTAGGCTTTATCTTCATATTATGTGTAGGTCCAGGTTTATAGTTTTCTCATAGATCGGCCTGTTATTCGAGACCAGGTTTTCTAACTAACATCCTTCGCTTGGAGGCCACTGCAAAAATGTCAAGACCATGCATGCTGATAGGAGTTTTCATTATTCAGCACTATATGGGGCATTTATATCCTAATTCGAAGACCTTGAGATGATTTAATGGCGTCTAGCCTTCTGTTGGACTGTCACTCCGAGGCATGATTCTTCTAGGTTAAGATAACCTTCAGATTATGATGTTCTTGCAGCTGTCACTGGCGAGTTGACCATCGTCTCTCGAAGAAGTTATTGTGCCCTTTTCGGTAAATCCTGCAGAGTTGTTTCTTGTCAATATATATGTTAAGATGTGAAGAACATTGAATGTAACCTCACAGACTGTTTTCTCTCATCCCTCGAACAAGTTAACCACTTCTTACTATATGTAGTCATCTATTATTTGAGGAGACGTGGAGCCCACAATACTTGAGAAGATGTAAGAATCCTCCATTATTCACCGTTAAGCATTTTTGTAGCCTCCTTTTCACGCGCTTATGGGAACTATTCTATTACTTTGTACTTTATGCAAATGAAGAAGAAAATAACTCGGCCGTGTTCGGTGCTCCCGCAGAAGCGTCTTATCTTCCGGGTGAGGACTCTTTTGTTGAGGGAGCGGTTTTCTTTGTCAGATGACGGATTCGTCTGTCAGTTGTCTCCTCAGAGCTCAAATTTTAATTCATAGAAGATCGAAAAGCAATGAATATCTCTGTCTTCATATTTTTTCAGTTTTTACAGTTTTGCCTTGGAGTTATTTTTGTATCCATTTTTTTATTATTATTTTTTTTTACTATTTTCTATTTAACCATTTAACCGTTGATTCATCATTTGTCTCCATGGCTAATAAGGCTAATAAAAAATGGCTACTCACATTGAAGGACCTGTCCTCCCCTGCATTTTCAAAGACAACACATTGATATGAATAGACATGGTGTCATACTTAATTTTTCCTTGTGGTGGCGCTGCCGGAAAATTAAGACATTGTTCTAATCTACATCATTGGCTCCATTAGAAGCTTCCATCGCAGATTCTGGCAAATTGACTGAGATCATGATGTACGATTGATAAACCATGATGGTAATTTTAACAGAGCTTTACGGCTAATTTGGCTCCACCAGGATTTTTACCAAATTATATGACCATAAAATCCACTAGGAAACTGACCCTGTCATATTTGAGGGGTTCCATATGATGATCCACAATTCTTTTAAGGGTATATGATATCATAGAGTTGGTATACCCTGCTAGGGTTCTGCTTGTTTAAGCCAGGAAGAAGTGCACAGTGCTTTGTATTCAGTATTCACCTGCTCATTGAATTTTTGCCCATTTTGCTACTGTTACAAACTGGAATTCAGATGGACTTAAAGGGGTACTCCACCCACAGACATCTTATCCCGTATTCAAAGGAAAAGGGATAAGATGCCTGATTGCATGCAGCACCCGAGCTGCAACGGGCATTCTAAACAGTATGTTTAGAACGCTGGGTTTCCGCGGCCGGAGATGTGACTTCACGCCATGCCCCCTCATGACATCACTCCATGCCCCCTCCATTTATGTGTATGGGAGGGGTGTGATGGCTCTTTTAACTATTTCATTGTAGTTCTGGCTGAAAGTTTAGGGTCATTGTCCTGCTGAAAGATGAACCTTCCTCCCAGTCTGAAGTGTTTTGCAGGATGCATCAGATTTTCTTCAAGTATTGCCTGTATTTGGCTCCATCCATCTTTCCTTCTATTCTATTTACCTAAAGAGAAGCTGAAGAAGAAAAAATGACCAACGCAACTATTTGTGGGAAAAGCTTCACTCTTTATTGAATCGTGTACACGATCACATCAAGACAGGTGGACACATAGACAGTGACATGTTTCAGTTGAAGATTAGTCATACTAAGGTTGGGATCTCCAACTTGAACATGTCACTGTCTATGTGTCCACCTGTCTTGATGTGATCCTGAACAAGATTCAATAAAGAGTGGTTCTGTCATGACCGGGGGTGGACAGGGAGAGTGAGCCCTAAGCTGTCCCTAGAAACACTCTCCCTGCCTACTTGCCCATCCACCCTAAATGATGGATCAACAACTGAGCGGCGGTCTCTTCCTGCGCTAAAGTGCAATGGGCATAAAGGTAGACAAAAAAACACAGTACATAGTCGGAGACGTAACAGAGTTGCTAGCGGCCTTTATTTCTTGTCAGACTGATGATCTCTAAGGGGGATGAGCTTCGACAGGAGTTTGTGATCCTTCGCCATGAGACACAATAAATAAGGGAGTGTACTGAGGAAGTGGAGCGCCGGGTTTCTTCGATTGAGAATACCCTCCAGCCTCTGCCGGAGCATATGGCGTCATTGCAGCGGCAAGTTAAAGCTGTCCTTGATAGAGCTGATTATATGGAGAACTGCCTTAGGCGTAATGTATCCGCCTGTTTGACCTTCCATAGAAAGCGGAGGGCTCGGACCCTGTGGCGTTTTTGGAGTCGTAGCTGAAAGACATTTTGCCGGCTGATACCTTCTCACCCTATTTTACAGTGGAAAGGGTTCATCGGGTGCCGGGCAGGGCCCCTTCTCCTGAAGCTCCTCCTCGGCCGTTCCTTGCAAAATGACTTCACTTCAGGGACTGGGATGCTATCCTGCGAGCTGTTCGCATTAAAGGGTAGGTGTACTTTAATGACAGTAGAGTTGCCTCCTACCCTGATTTCTCTGTGGAATTGCGTAAAAACAAAGGATCAAGTTCACTGAAGTGCGCCTTCATCTCCATACCAAGGGGCATCGTTATGCTATGCTGTTTCCAGCTTGACTTCGTGTAGTGGATGGAGCCACTACAAGGTTCTTCACGTCTCCGGCTGAGGCACTAAAGTGGGTGCATGCGGTTCCTCCGGTGGCTCCTCTGGACTGATCACATGGCAGAACTGTTCCTGTTTCCCCTTGTTCCCTTCTCTTTAGTTAGGGTAGGGTGTTAGGCTATTGTTTAGGGCCCGTCTGAGTGTCTATGGACTGCTACTTCATAGGGATTTCCCGCTTATGGGGTTGTTTAGTGAGTTGGCCTACTGAGTTAGTTTGGATGGGGTTGGGTGGATGGGAGTGGGGAGGGTTGGTTTGCCAGTTGGTGTTCTTGCTACTAACCATCGGGTAGTGTTTAGGGTGTTGGTGTTCTTGCTACTACCCATCAGGTAGTGTCTAGGTCTGCACATGTTCCCAGTGTTAGACAGGGTTTTGTTGGGGATGCTGCTGTTAATGTTTTCTTTATTGTTTTGTCTATGCCTTTTTGACTCTGTTTTTGTGTTTTGTGTTTGTGCCCAGTTTGTCTTTCTGTGGTGTGTGTGATCCCGGTGCTCTCTCCTTCCTCGCCTTGGTCCTCCTTTGGCTCTTCCTGTTTCTGTCCATGGCTCTTTTTAATGATGGGGACCCTGAAGGTTGTTAGCTGGAATGTTTGGGGCTTAACTCCAAATTTGGGGGCTCTATGCTTAGACTTTGTGAAACGTCAGCCTCCTCATATTATATGTTTGCAGGAAACTCATCTAATGGGCCAGAAGGTTCCTGCCCTAAAGAGAGCTTAGATAGCACGGGCTATCATGCCTCCTTCTCTAATTACTCTTGGGGTGTCTCTGTTTTAATTACTTCGTCTTTGCCATTGGTGGTTTCTCAGGTTGCTTGTGAGCACTTTGGGAGATTTGTGATATTGCACTGTTATATTGGTTTTTTCTCCTTTGTTCTTGTGTCCGTTTATGTGCCTTCTCCTTTTAAGGCCTCTGTGTTGGAGTTGATTACTAACAAACTGTTGTCTTTTCCCTCTGACCCTGTTCTTCTTATAGGTGATTTTAATGTGGCTCCTGATCCTCAGCTCAACCGCACCACTGCTGTTAACCCTGGCTCCTCCTCTTTTACTACCTGGTGCTTGGTGTTGGGCCTGACCGACCTTTGGAGGTGGAAGTACCCGACTGCATCTGCTTTTTTCTTTTACTCTGCAGCCCATAGGTCCTTCTCTTGAATTGACCCCTTGCTTTGGCATCAGAGGATCTCCTCCAGGCTGAAAGAGATGTTTCCTACACCACTAGGGGGATCTCAGACCACTCTGCTGTACTTGTAGTCCTCAACCTAGGCCCCTTCTTGTATATGGTGCCTGCACCCGGGTTGGTTACAGGCAGAGGCAGTTACGGAGGCTTTGGGGGTTGCCCATGCTGAATACTGGGAGCATAATGCTTCTCATCCTGATCCTTTAGTACAATGGGATGCATACAAGGCCATGGTAAGGGGTGCTTTTATAGCGGGTGTGGCGGGGCAGGGAAAACTTAGGTCAGCTATGGAGAGGGGGTAGCTGCAGGAGGTGAGTGCGTTGGAGGCAGCATATGTTAGAGATCCCTCTCCTGATAATGAGAGGGCGTGGGCTAATGCTCAGAGGTCTCTTTTGGTGGTTCAGAAGGATGGAGTCCAGTTGCGGTTGGCTGACAGGGAGGTGGCCCTTTTTGAATTTGGGGATAAGAATGGGAACCTACTGGCTTATTTGGCGAGAGCAAGTAGTTCTGCCACCTCTTTCCCTTGTATCAGGGGTGTCGATGGTGCTGTGGTGTCCGATCCCCAGTTGATTAATTCTGTTTTTAGCGACTAGAGATGAGCGAACTTAGAGTAAATTCGATTCGTCACGAACTTCTCGGCTCCGCAATTAGTTCAGCCTTCAGGTGCTCCGGTGGGCTGGAAAAGGTGGATACATTCCTAGGAAAGAGTCTCCTAGGACTGTATCCACCTTTTCCAGCCCACCGGAGCACCGGAAAGCTGAACTAATTTATGCAGGAAAAGTCATCAACTGCCGAGCCGAGAAGTTTGTGACGAATCGAATTTACTGTAAGTTCGCTCATCTCTATTAGGGACTATTACTTCTTGTTACGCCGAGCGCTCCGGGTCCCCGCTCCTCCCCGGAGCGCTCGCTACACTCTCGCCACTGCAGCGCTCCGGTCAGATCCACTGACCCGGTGCGCTGCGATACCGCCTCCAGCCGGGATGCGATTCGCGATGCGGGTGGCGCCCGCTCGCGATGCGCACCCCGGCTCCCGTACCTGACTCGCTCTCCGTCGGTCCTGTCCCGGCGCGCGCGGCCCCGCTCCCTAGGGCGCGCGCGCGCCGGGTCTCTGCGATTTAAAGGGCCACTGCGCCGCTGATTGGCGCAAGTGGTTCTAATTAGTGTGTTCACCTGTGCACTCCCTATGTATACCTCACTTCCCCTGCACTCCCTCGCCGGATCTTGTTGCCATTGTGCCAGTGAAAGCGTTTCCTTGTGTGTTCCTAGCCTGTGTTCCAGACCTCCTGCCGTTGCCCCTGACTACGATCCTTGCTGCCTGCCCGACCTTCTGCTACGTCCGACCTTGCTTCTGTCTACTCCCTTGTACCGCGCCTATCTTCAGCAGTCAGAGAGGTTGAGCCGTTGCTAGTGGATACGACCTGGTCACTACCGCCGCAGCAAGACCATCCCGCTTTGCGGCGGGCTCTGGTGAAAACCAGTAGTGACTTAGAACCGGTCCACTAGCACGGTCCACGCCAATCCCTCTCTGGCACAGAGGATCCACCTCCTGCCAGCCGGCATCGTGACAGTAGATCCGGCCATGGATCCCGCTGAAGTTCCTCTGCCAGTTGTCGCCGACCTCACCACGGTGGTCGCCCAGCAGTCACAACAGATAGCGCAACAAGGCCACCAGCTGTCTCAACTGACCGTGATGCTACAGCAGCTACTACCACAGCTTCAGCAATCATCTCCTCCGCCAGCTCCTGCACCTCCTCCGCAGCGAGTGGCCGCTTCAGGCCTACGACTATCCTTGCCGGATAAATTTGATGGGGACTCTAAATTTTGCCGTGGCTTTCTTTCTCAATGTTCCCTGCACTTGGAGATGATGTCGGACCAGTTTCCTACTGAAAGGTCTAAGGTGGCTTTCGTAGTCAGCCTTCTGTCTGGAAAAGCTCTGTCATGGGCCACACCGCTCTGGGACCGCAATGACCCCGTCACTGCCTCTGTACACTCCTTCTTCTCGGAAATTCGAAGTGTCTTTGAGGAACCTGCCCGAGCCTCTTCTGCTGAGACTGCCCTGTTGAGCCTGGTCCAGGGTAATTCTTCCGTTGGCGAGTACGCCGTACAATTCCGTACTCTTGCTTCAGAACTATCCTGGAATAATGAGGCCCTCTGCGCGACCTTTAAAAAAGGCCTATCCAGCAACATTAAAGATGTTCTGGCCGCACGAGAAATCCCTGCTAACCTACATGAACTCATTCATCTAGCCACTCGCATTGACATGCGTTTTTCCGAAAGGCGTCAGGAGCTCCGCCAGGATATGGACTTTGTTCGCACGAGGCGTTTTTTCTCCCCGGCTCCTCTCTCCTCTGGTCCCCTGCAATCCGTTCCTGTGTCTCCCGCCGTGGAGGCTATGCAGGTCGACCGGTCTCGCCTGACACCTCAAGAGAGGACACGACGCCGCATGGAGAATCTCTGCCTGTACTGTGCCGGTACCGAACACTTCCTGAAGGATTGTCCTATCCGTCCTCCCCGCCTGGAAAGACGTACGCTGACTCCGCACAAAGGTGAGACAGTCCTTGAGGTCAACTCTGCTTCTCCACGTCTTACTGTGCCTGTGCGGATATCTGCCTCTACCTTCTCTTTCTCTACTATGGCCTTCTTGGATTCCGGATCTGCAGGAAATTTTATTTTGGCCTCTCTCATCAACAGGTTCAACATCCCGGTGACCAGTCTCGCCAGACCCCTCTACATCAATTGTGTTAACAATGAAAGATTGGACTGTACCATACGTTTCCGCACGGAGCCCCTCCTAATGTGCATCGGACCTCATCACGAGAAAATTGAGTTTTTGGTCCTCCCCAATTGCACTTCCGAAATTCTCCTTGGACTACCCTGGCTTCAACACCATTCCCCAACCCTGGATTGGTCCACTGGGGAGATCAAGAGTTGGGGTCCCTCTTGTTTCAAGGACTGCCTTAAACCGGTTCCCAGTACTCCTTGCCGTGACCCTGTGGTTCCCCCTGTAACCGGTCTCCCTAAGGCCTATATGGACTTTGCGGATGTTTTTTGCAAAAAACAAGCTGAGACTCTACCTCCTCACAGGCCTTATGACTGTCCTATTGATCTCCTCCCGGGCACTACTCCACCCCGGGGCAGAATTTATCCTCTCTCTGCCCCAGAGACTCTTGCTATGTCTGAGTACATCCAGGAAAATTTAAAAAAGGGCTTTATCTGCAAATCCTCCTCTCCTGCCGGAGCCGGATTTTTCTTTGTGTCCAAAAAAGATGGCTCCCTACGTCCTTGCATTGACTACCGCGGTCTTAATAAAATCACGGTAAAGAACCGCTACCCCCTACCTCTCATCTCTGAACTCTTTGATCGCCTCCAAGGTGCCCACATCTTTACCAAACTGGACTTAAGAGGTGCTTATAATCTCATCCGCATCAGAGAGGGGGATGAATGGAAAACGGCATTTAACACTAGAGATGGACACTTTGAGTATCTGGTCATGCCCTTTGGCCTGTGCAACGCCCCTGCCGTCTTCCAAGACTTTGTTAATGAAATTTTTCGTGATCTCTTATATTCCTGTGTTGTTGTATATCTGGACGATATCCTGATTTTTTCTGCCAACCTAGAAGAACACCGCCAGCATGTCCGCATGGTTCTTCAGAGACTTCGTGACAATCAACTTTATGCCAAAATGGAGAAATGTCTGTATGAATGTCAATCTCTTCCTTTCCTAGGATACTTGGTCTCTGGCCAGGGACTACAAATGGATCCAGACAAACTCTCTGCCGTCTTAGATTGGCCACGCCCCTCCGGACTCCGTGCTATCCAACGTTTTTTGGGGTTTGCCAATTATTACAGGCAATTTATTCCACATTTTTCCACCATTGTGGCTCCTATCGTGGCTTTAACCAAAAAGAATGCCAATCCTAAGTCATGGCCTCCTCAAGCGGAAGACGCCTTTAAACAGCTCAAGTCTGCCTTTTCTCCGGCTCCCGTGCTCTCCAGACCTGACCCATCTAAACCCTTCCTATTGGAGGTTGATGCCTCCTCAGTAGGAGCTGGAGCAGTCCTTCTACAAAAAAATTCTTCCGGGCATGCTGTTACTTGTGGTTTTTTTTCTAGGACCTTCTCTCCGGCGGAGAGGAACTACTCCATCGGGGATCGAGAGCTACTAGCCATTAAATTAGCACTTGAGGAATGGAGGCATCTGCTGGAGGGATCAAGATTTCCAGTTATTATTTACACCGATCACAAGAACCTCTCCTATCTCCAGTCTGCCCAACGGCTGAATCCTGGTGGCCAGGTGGTCTCTGTTCTTTGCCCGATTTAATTTTGAAATTCACTTTCGGCCTGCCGATAAGAACATTAGGGCCGATGCTCTCTCTCGTTACTCGGATGCCTCGGAAGTAGAGCTCTCTCCGCAACACATCATTCCTCCTGACTGCCTGATCTCCACTTCTCCAGCCTCCATCAGGCAAACTCCTCCAGGGAAGACCTTCGTCTCTCCACGCCAACGCCTCGGAATCCTCAAATGGGGTCACTCCTCCCATCTCGCAGGTCATGCGGGCATTAAGAAATCCGTGCAACTCATCTCTCGTTTCTATTGGTGGCCGACTCTGGAGACAGATGTTGTGGATTTTGTGCGAGCCTGCACTGTCTGTGCCCGGGATAAGACTCCTCGCCAGAAGCCCGCTGGTCTTCTTCATCCTCTGCCTGTCCCCGAACAGCCTTGGTCTCTGATTGGTATGGACTTTATTACAGACTTACCCCCATCCCGTGGCAACACTGTTGTTTGGGTGGTCGTTGATCGATTCTCCAAGATGGCACATTTCATCCCTCTTCCTGGTCTTCCTTCAGCGCCTCAGTTGGCAAAACAATTTTTTGTACACATTTTTCGTCTTCACGGGTTGCCCACGCAGATCGTCTCAGATAGAGGCGTCCAATTCGTGTCAAAATTCTGGAGGGCTCTCTGTAAACAACTCAAGATTAAATTAAACTTTTCTTCTGCATATCATCCTCAATCCAATGGGCAAGTAGAAAGAATTAACCAGGTCCTGGGTGATTATTTACGGCATTTTGTTTCCTCCCGCCAGGATGACTGGGCAGATCTTCTACCATGGGCCGAATTCTCGTATAACTTCAGAGTCTCTGAATCTTCCTCCAAATCCCCATTTTTCGTGGTGTACGGCCGTCACCCTCTTCCCCCCCTCCCTACTCCCTTGCCCTCTGGTTTGCCCGCTGTGGATGAAATATCTCGTGATCTTTCCACCATATGGAAAGAGACCCAAAATTCTCTCTTACAGGCTTCATCACGCATGAAGAAGTTTGCTGATAAGAAAAGAAGAGCTCCCCCCATTTTTTCTCCTGGAGACAAGGTATGGCTCTCCGCTAAATATGTTCGCTTCCGTGTCCCTAGCTACAAATTGGGACCACGCTATCTTGGTCCTTTCAAAATTTTGTGCCAGATTAATCCTGTCTCTTACAAACTTCTTCTTCCTCCTTCTCTTCGTATTCCTAATGCCTTTCACGTTTCTCTTCTTAAACCACTCATCATCAACCGTTTCTCTCCCAAACTTGTTTCTCCCATTCCTGTTTCCGGCTCCTCGGACATCTTCTCCGTAAAGGAGATACTGGCCTCCAAGAAGGTCAGAGGGAAAACTTTTTTTTTGGTCGATTGGGAGGGTTGTGGTCCTGAAGAGAGATCCTGGGAACCTGAGGACAATATCCTAGACAAAAGTCTGCTCCTCAGGTTCTCAGGCTCTAAGAAGAGGGGGAGACCCAAGGGGGGGGGGTACTGTTACGCCGAGCGCTCCGGGTCCCCGCTCCTCCCCGGAGCGCTCGCTACACTCTCGCCACTGCAGCGCTCCGGTCAGATCCACTGACCCGGTGCGCTGCGATACCGCCTCCAGCCGGGATGCGATTCGCGATGCGGGTGGCGCCCGCTCGCGATGCGCACCCCGGCTCCCGTACCTGACTCGCTCTCCGTCGGTCCTGTCCCGGCGCGCGCGGCCCCGCTCCCTAGGGCGCGCGCGCGCCGGGTCTCTGCGATTTAAAGGGCCACTGCGCCGCTGATTGGCGCAAGTGGTTCTAATTAGTGTGTTCACCTGTGCACTCCCTATGTATACCTCACTTCCCCTGCACTCCCTCGCCGGATCTTGTTGCCATTGTGCCAGTGAAAGCGTTTCCTTGTGTGTTCCTAGCCTGTGTTCCAGACCTCCTGCCGTTGCCCCTGACTACGATCCTTGCTGCCTGCCCCGACCTTCTGCTACGTCCGACCTTGCTTCTGTCTACTCCCTTGTACCGCGCCTATCTTCAGCAGTCAGAGAGGTTGAGCCGTTGCTAGTGGATACGACCTGGTCACTACCGCCGCAGCAAGACCATCCCGCTTTGCGGCGGGCTCTGGTGAAAACCAGTAGTGACTTAGAACCGGTCCACTAGCACGGTCCACGCCAATCCCTCTCTGGCACAGAGGATCCACCTCCTGCCAGCCGGCATCGTGACACTTCTCTTTATATTCTTCTCCCTCTAGGCCTTTCTTGCAAGAACTGTCCCTCCCCAAGCTTAGTTGTGCTCAGGCGGAGGTGTTGGGTGTTCCCTTTACAATTGAGGAGGTAGGACAGGCTATTCAGGATCTTCCTCATGGGAAAACCCCTAGATGGGATGATTGGTGATTGGTACAGGAATGGCCCCTATACTACTTAAATTGTTTCACTCGGTGGCTGTAGCAGATTCTCTCCCAGACTCTATGATTGTTGTGCTCCTAAAGCCTGGAAATGAACCATTGCTGCCTGATTCTTATAGACCTATCTCCCTTTTAAATGAGGATATTAAGATTTTGGCTAGAGTAATAGCTCGCCTACATGGTGTCATTGCCTCTATCATTCATCATGACCAGACTGGGTTTATGCAGGGTAGAGCTACTGACATTAATGTTAAACGCTTGCAACTCAACATTGCGGCTGTAGGGGAGGATTTTCCTATCGGAGTGGTGGTTAGTCTGGATGTCTACAAGGCCTTTGATTCAGTGGTATGGCCCTATCTTTGGGAAGTCCTGGGTGCGTTTGGTTTCATCCCTGCTTCTGTGCTTGGGTCTGCCTTTTATATGATAGCCCTAGGGCCCGTATTCGCACTTATCTGGATGTTTCTGCTCCCTTCCCTCTTGGGCGTGGCACAAGGCATGGGTGTCCAATGTCTCCTTTCCTTTTTGCGCTAGCGGTGGAGCCTTTAGCGGCAGCCATCCGTATGGATCCCACTATCTGTGGTATCCCCAGGGGTAATATTGTAGAAAAGATTTCCCTTTATGTGGATGACACGGAGTCAAACGGTGACTCCGGTCAGCTCATTTTTGATCCGTATGTGGTTTTGGACCGGACCTAAAACCGTAGTAAACTACGGTTTTAGGTCCGGTCAGGAAACCGCATACGGGTCAAAACTGAGCCGGCCGGAGTCACAGTTTGACTCCGGTCGGGTCATTAAAGTAAATGGAGTCACCACGTTTTGTACATCCGGTTTGCCCCTCCCCCCGCCGGATGTACAAAACGTGGTGTGAATGCACCCTAAGTCTGGTCAACAAATATGTCCCGTTGTGCCAGGCACTGTATGTGAGTCACAAATGCCCTAAGAAATTTGATAAGGTGCGGACCCCCTGGCTTTTACTTGATGTGTCAGCTGACCTCCTGGCTGGATTGTCTCCGTAGGTCTCCTATGGTTTGTTGCTGCTTATGGGAGGGGGCCGGGTTGGGGTTGCCGAGATGTTTGCTATTGTCTGTCTATGTTGGGCTTTCCTCCAGCTGGGTCTCAGGTATAGCCCTTTTTTTTTTTTACTGCTGGTGATTGTATAATCCTCCTTGAACTCCTGTGTGTATTATGGTGTTGGTCTCTGGGACCTATGGAGGTTGTTGTTTTCTGTTTTTACCTTGTTGGTATTATATGTCGTTGAAATTGAAAAATCGAAATAATGACTTTAAAAAAAAAAAAAGAAATAGAAAGTTTCTTGACTGATTCATACGCAACTGTGACAATTACTGTACGCTCCGGCACCTGGAGAAGAAAAGCTGGTTTTAGAAATGCTATTATAGACTAATCGGTCATTTTGCAGATGTAACAGTTATTATAGAGCAGAGACAGTTCCTCTAATGTGAGCCTAAATTCTGATAAAGCATTTATGAGATTCACCAATTACACCGTATAACAGCTATTTCAGATCCTACCCAGCTCTTCTTGTTGTCATGGAAAAGATTAAAAAGCTCCTGAATGTTCCTGTTCGAAAAAAGGGACAACTGAGGTGTATAAAACTAAAAGTATGCAGTAGGCAGTAAAAGTATGTGTGCTATTGACTCATATCTTAATGCTACCATCCTACGGGGATAGTTCTTTATGACTAGAATCAGGGAGGATTCCATTATGCTCAATATAATGTACTGTGTGTATTGTGACAATGCAGTGATGTCACAGTGCAAGGATAATGCACACAGTGACGTCACAGTACAGGGATAATACACAGTGATGTCACAGTACAGGGATAATGCACAGTGATGTCACAGTACAGGAATAATACACACAGTGATGTCACAGTACAGGAATAATACACACAGTGATGTTACAGTACAGGGATAATACACAGTGATGTCACAGTACAAAGATAATGCACACAGTGATGTTACAGTACAGGGATAATACACAGTGATGTCACAGTACAGGGATAATATACACATTGATGATAAGGTTTAGATATAATGAACAGTCAGTCATGTCACAGTACAGGGATAACGCACACAGTGGTGTCATGGTATAGGGACAATGAACAATGATGTCACAGTATAGGGATAATGCACACAGTGATGTTATGGTATAGAGACAATGAACAGTGATGTCACAATATGGGGATAATACAGGGCTCAAGTCCTGCAGGAACACGTGGGAACTGAGTTCCTGCACTTTTTCCACAGCAGGAGCACAGTTCCCATTACCAGTACCAGCCCTTGAGTGGAAATCTTGGGTGAGTTCCCACACTTTTTTTTCCAGGACCTGACCCCTGGGATAATGCACACAGTAATGTCATTGTATAGGTATAATGCACACAGTGACATCACAGTACGGGGATAATACACACTATGATGTTGCAATATAGTGATATTGCGCACCCAGATATCCTAGTAGTGATAATAAAAACATATATACAGTATCACAGTTTCCAGATGATCACACAGCAGTCACAGCCCAAACATGGACAACCCACTTAGTAAAGTCACAGCTCACTGATCAAGCAAACAGTGGTGTCTCAGTAGGATGATAATGCACATAGTGATGTCACAACACATAGTAATAAAACATTGAATAATAACTGATACCAGTACAGAAATAATAGACTAAGTAAAATTCTTGGCCTTCTGCATTGTGGTATTATGATTACTGACCTCGGCTGAGACTGGAATCGCCCATAGTTCATTGGATGTTCTTCTGGGATGGAGCTTTTTTGATTCTCCAGGGTTCCAAGTCTTCTTAAATTGGAAATAATGGGTCAGATTTATTATTATGGATACAACAGTTTTTTGGCATAGTTTGCACCACTTTTTTTTGCAAATTAATTTAGACAAGTTTATTATTGATTGGGGCCAAATGGAATATGCTCGCACCATACTCAAGACCTTGGTGTGTCAACTCGGCTGTAACAGGGTTAAATATTGTGACACTTTTATTGTAGTTCAAAGTTGTTTTTTGGCACAAATAGTATTTAAAAAAAAAATGTTTATTCCCAAAAGTTGATCAGATCTCAATTCATGTAAAAAAAATGTCCTGAGTTTTTATTGGCTTGTGCATATTTTCCTATCATATGTTTTTACCGCAATATCATTTGGAGGTTTCAGCTTATCTTGTTTTTGGCAGATCTTCCAGAAAAAGGAAACTGTCTACACTTACATAAGGAACCAACAAAGAAAAAAGAAGCAATGTAAAGCTAGCAGAAATGTGTTATATGTGTTGTCTCCAGAGCCAGATCAAGGTTGTTGAAGACCAAAATTTTGTTTGGCCCTAATCCCACCTCTCGGACCCAGACCTTACCATAGTTCTTATTACAGCCATGTATAGGAGATGCTCCGCTAAGGTGATGGAAAAAGCCATGTCAGTGAGTCTCTTAGACATCAAAAGAAAAGCTCCAAGCGTAAATGGTCACCTCTCTACTTTTTCCTGGCTGGATAAGATCACCATCCAGTCAGATAGGATAGGTGGTACCCATGATTGTGGATGCACCAGGGTACATGCCTCATATGCCCGCCATCTTATCTGGTCCTTGATGATTTAGAATAGATTTTGTTTGCATAACACTAAGATATGCCATCATTGTCTGACCACTGTTATCTTGCCCTTTGTGTAGATAGGTAGCGCCCCGCCCCCCCCCCCCAAAAGATAGCTAGGTCCCTGGTAGCTAGGCCCCTTCAGTAAGTAAATAATTCCCCCAGTAGGTAGGTAGTTTTAGCCATTGGATAGATAGTTGCCCCTAATAGGGGCCTGAGGCACCTTGCAGCCTACAAGAGTAAGTGATGGGGTAAGGAGCCAGCTCCATCATAGCTTCCCATGGCTCCTATCTACCTTCTAAGGGAACCTATAGATAGATATTGAGGGAACCTATAGATAGATATTGATAGGTTCCCCAGGTAATTAGATATAAGCCCCCAGTAGGTGATGTCAGTAGGTAGATAGGTACTCTAAGTAGACAGGGGCCTCTAACAGGGGCCTAGGGCCACACTAATGCCTACCAGAGTAACTGATGGGGCAAGGAGCCAGTGCCTTTATTCTTCATCACAACTTTCAAGGACACGCCTGCAGTTGCAATTGGTGGCCGGCTCGTCCCGTGATCTGAGCAGTTGCCCTGGATTCCCCTGTCCTAGCGATCACCAGCAGTCTAACCCCCTGGGCCAGGTAGGCAGTGGCGCCTTAGATGGGTGCCTATCCTTGCCTACCCATAGTCCTGGCCCTGTGAACGGCCATTTAACAGCCATTTCCTTGGATCAATAAGTTGAGTAATTAAGTAATTTTTTTTTGTTTCGTTTTTTTTTTCCAATCCAACCTTGAAACCATCATATAAAGTTAATATTCTGGCAACCTGAATCTATTATGTCATTTATTACCATTTATGAAGCATTATACTTGCTGACTTCCTCTTTATTTTGAAAATGTTACATATATAAATCCATATAATTTTCCGTGTCAGTTCTACAGATCCCAATCATAAAAGACACAATAATCATCTTCAATGCATCTTTATAAACATTTATAAATAATACAACATGATCAAAAAATATTTGTGCAAATTCCTTCAGCCGGAGTCCTGTACAGTATAGACCAGACAGTCAGTGCAGTCGTACACATCAGAGGAATATACCTTGTGTTTTGGTTTATGTAAACATTATAACACCCTCTGCAACCATATAAGAAACTATTGTGACCTATGGGGACAAGGAAACCTTCTACATACCATTATTCTATGGAAGTTAGCTCGATAGTGTTATGGCAACTGCTGACCAACCAGTGCCTCTCCATGGTTGACGTCCCATGAAGTCTCGGTCAGAACATTGTTGACCTTTTTATGATCCTTTTTATATTGAACTGAACTACTAAAACATTTTCAAGTTTCGCAGAGGTATAGTCCCTCATTTTGTTTCATGTGCTTTATGACCCCCCTCCCTCGGTAGTGCAACTTTTATTGTTTTATTTTATTTACTTTTTTTCCCCAGAGCAAGAAACAAGAAGAAGAAGGGGAATCTCGTATAAAAAATATATTTTTCCAACATTATTCTCTCAGTTGTTGGTAATATCTTCAGTCTTTTGTTACCATTAAATTAACTATCACAAAAAAGGGGTAAAAGATCTGTCCTCAATGAGGCTGTAGGAAAGGTTCCTCAAGTCCTGGGAAGAACTCACAGTTTTGTAACCCAGTTGGACCAGTACTTGTCGACAGGCGTTCTGGGTGAATTCTACAATGTCATATGATAATGTTAGTCTCCAGCTTTCAGCTGTGGCGGCAGAGTTCCGTACTGTGCCATATTTGTGTTTGGCCGAAGACTGGTCTCCTCGAGTGTTATTCATTATCCATCTTTCGACATTGACATCCAGTGGAATACCCACAAAGTCATAGATCTCCTCCATCTTTTTCATGGGGTTCCTAGCCAGATCTTCATATCTCAAGAGCATGTATCGGCCTTTCAACCAAGGAGGCCGGCTTAGCCCTGTTGACACAGAATTTAAGAAGTCCTCACAGACTGTTGTCAGCTGGGTTATGTCCAAATTGTATGGTCTACGACCAGTGGCCCTCCAGATCCTCCACAACCTATAAGTGTCCCTAAATGTCTCACTACGAGAAGCCAATATGCCTCTTGGGTCTCTTACCAACTGGATGACCTTTAGGTTTAGCCTGGGATCTTCCACCAATGCTCTTAAGTCATTAACCTCTGGGACCCGCACTGTTTTGATAGCCACGTGTCCATGCTCTTTGCACGAATCCATTGCCAAGGTCAAATTTAGGCTTCCACATTTTTTAACACAGTCCCCCTCTTCTAGATAAATGTCGGTGGGTCCCAGGGCATCACAGACTGGTGGGGAGCACAGAGCTTTGCTGGCTCCTCTTCTAAATAACCTGTCTGTAGTATGGTTGACTGGTTGTGGCTTTATGTAGTTCTCCATGAAATACAAGTCACAGTCATATAGACTTCTTAAAAGGTCTCTGCTTGCACCCAACATCACTCGCCTATCAGTGGCGCTCTTACTAGGAGTCATTTTGGGTATCAGGGTATACTGAACATGGTAAAGTGGCTCAAACAAGTAGAAGACATCTGTGTGTTGATTGAAGAGTTGTCCTACAAAGGAAGAGCCACTGCGAGTAGTCGCCAAGATAAGGATATGAGTCTTTCTCGAACTATTAGAGATTATCAACTGACCATCCTCACAGAGACGATCGGGAGATTCTGTAGGGTCTTGCCCGGGGGTGCAGTTATTTGGGTTAGGGATTGGGCACATGTGGAAGGATTTGGTGGTAAAGGTCCGGATGGCTGTGTACTGAATAGCAACGGAGGCTAGCGCTAGTAAGAGGACAGCCTTCCAAGAACATTGCATGGCTGGAAACCGTCATTAAGCCTCTTCAAGTTATTCTGTTGTTTACTGTACCTATGTGGAGGACACAAAAATTTTTTGTTATGCACAGGAAATACAACTATTAAAACTCTCATCATAAACGTACAGCATCAGTAAAATAGTAGGAAGTCTCCACGGGAGTATAACCAGTCAGCATAGTGTGCTGTGACTAGGAGACACCACTAACTTATTTGGGCGCTCATTAGTAACATTGTATAAGTACAATGGAAATCTTAGAGTTCAATGTGAGAGTCCAGTGGTAGTCTCCGGCTGTTCTGCAAAGATCAGTGGGGAGAGACGCACACCCTTACCGATCGTCTGGTTGAAGTGTGGTGCTCACTGCCCAGATAAGTCCGTCTTGGAATTACTGCTCGTAGACCTACCTTCTACTTCCTTAACCCTATTAAAAGGGTACTCCGGTGCTCCAGCATACTGAACATTTTGTTCAGAATGCTCCGAGCCGGAGGCTATGATCGTGACTTCATGGCCATGGCTGCTCGTGACGTCAAGCCGCGCCCCCTCCATTCATGTCTATGGGAGGGGGCGTGTCATCCGGGGACCCCTGCGATCAGACATCTTATCCCCTATTCTTTGTATAAGGGATAAGATCTCTAGCAGCGGAGTATCTCTTTAAGAGGGTAATCCGGTGGAAAACTTTTTTTTTTTTTTTTAAATGAATTGGTACCAGAAACTTAAACAGATTTGTAAATTACTTCTAGTAAAAAATCTTAATCCTTTTAGTATCTTAGCAGCTGTATGCTACAGAGAAAATTCTTTACTTTTTTAATTTCTTTTTTGTGTTGTCCACAGTGCTCTCTGCTGACACCTCTGTCCATATCAGGAACTGTCCAGAGAAGCATAGGTTTACTATGGGGATTTTCTCCTGCTCTGGACAGTTCCTGATATGGGCATCAGGTGTCAGCAGAGAGCACTGTGGACAAGTCAAAAAAGAAATTCAAAAAATAAAGATTTTCCTCTGTAGAAAACAGCTGCTAAAAAGTACTGTAAGGATTAAGATTTTTTAATAGAAGTAATTTACAAATCTGTTTACCTTTCTGGCACCAGTTCATTTAAAAAAAAAAAAAGTTTTCCACCGGAGTACCTCTTTAAGGTTGACTTATGCTAAAAAAAAATATGACACAAAAACTATGCAATATCTAAAACAGAGATGCGAAACTCCAAAAAAAAAAAAAAAAAAGTCCAATCAATGTTTTTTATTCACTCCTCCTGCTAGCAGTTTATAGGACGAATGAGCAAATAAGAAAACAGCGACTGGACTTGAAGTGTCGCCTCTTTACTTCGGGAAGCAGAGCACCCAATAGAGGGACTACAAGTCTCAGCACTGTTCCGGTTCTACACTAAATTTCTTTTGAGAACTATGGGTTTATGGATCGAGGTCAGGGGGTAAAGCCATGGTTAATAATATTAAAGGGGTACTCGGTGGAAATTATTGTTATTATTTTTTTCAAATCAACTGGTGCCAGAAAGTTAAACAGATTTGTAAATTACTTATATTTAATCCTTCCAGTACTTATCAGCTGCTGTATACAGTACTACAGAGGAAGTTGTTGTAGTTCTTTTCTGTCTGACCACAGTGCTCTCTGCTGACACCTCTGTCCATATCAGGAACTGTCTGAAGCAGGAGAGGTTTGCTATGGGGATTTGTTCCTGCTCTAAACAGTTCCTGACATGGACAGAGGTGTCAGCAGAGAGCACTGTGGTCAGATAGAAAATAATAACTCAATCCTTCCAGCTGCTGTATGCTTCAGAAGAAATTAAGATTATTTAATAGAAGTCATTTACAAATCTGTTTAACTTTCAGGATCCAGTTGATATGGAAAAAAACTTGTTTTTCAGCGGAGTACCCCTTTAACAATAAAGATTGACACTTTTAAATGGTTTTCACCCACCCGCGATCATACATCTTATCCCCTTTCCTTTGTATAGTGGATAAGATGTCTAGGGGTGGAGTACCCCTTTAAACCAGGTCGAAGCCATTCAATTTCCAAGTGTTCCACCCTTTTACTCAATTTACATCTTCATATCACGATAAATTCTGTTGACCTAAATTTTTAGATATTGGCATCCGTTATCGCTCTTGAGGAGTTGGCCATCAAACTACCATTTAAAGTAGCCTTAGTGACCCTTGTGGGTAAGGATTTAGTCATAGGGGTTGCATGTAGGCCCTGGTATTAGATGGTGCTCACTGCCTCTCTGCAGCATTAGTGCTATATATATATATATATATATATATATATATATAGCAATACAATAAAATAATACATGCACTCACCGCACCTGCCTGCGGGTCCAGAAGTCCAGGCTCACGGGGAGACATAGTCGGCCGCTGAGGAGTGCTCAGAGCCAACGCTTTCTCAGCTTCCGTCTATATCTCCCCATGAGCCCGGACTTCTGGACCCGCAGACACGTACTGTGCGGTGAGTGCATGTATTGTTTTATGTTGAAACTTTATCTAGTATACGTTCACTCCACAGGCGTCATTCAATTCATATCTGGACTCCAGACCGTGGCTCCCTGAACCATCGTTCTCCTTACCAGGTAGGTCTTCAGCAGCCATAACTGGTATGCTCTCCCCTGTCCTCATATTTGCAATATTTGAGCCACAAGCCTTTGTAGGTTTTTTATTTATTTTATTTTTTTTATACCAGTTTTACCAATTTTTTACTTTTAGGGCTATTTAGAGAGAGCACAGTTGCACCTGCTACAACATCCGTAGGACACCGTGATAGAACAGACGCATCTTTTTTAGTTCTTGCTCTGGATCAACAGTAGGGTTATAGGTTGAACTTGATGGGCTCTTGTCTTTTTTCAAGCTTATGAACTACACTGCTCAAAAAACATAAAGGGAACACATGGATAACACATCCTAGATCTGAATGAATGGACTAATCGTATGAAATACTTTCGTCTTTACATAGTTGAATTCTCTGACAACAAAATCACACAAAAATTATCAATGGAAATCAAATGTATCAACCCATGGAGGTCTGGATATGGAGTCACACTCAAAATCATAGTGGAAAACCCCACTACAGGCTGATCCAACTTTATGTAATGTCCTTAAAACAAGTCACAATGAGGCTCAGTAGTGTGTGTGGCCTCCACGTGCCCGTATGAACCTCCCTACAATGCCTGGGCATGATCCTGATGAGGTGGCGGATGGTCTCCTGAGGGATGTCCTTCCAGACCTGGACTAAAGCATCCGCCAACTCCTGGACAGTCTGTGGTGGATGGAGCGAGACATGATGTCCCAGTGTATGTTATATAAGGATGTCCCAATACCATGTTTTTAACCAATACTTTTTTTAAGTACTTACTGATGTCACGTGACAGGGTTTTCTTTAATTTATTTTCTTTTTTAATGAAAAAAGGGTTTATTTTATTAGTTTTTATAAGAGAAAAAGGCTTTTTTATATTTATACAGTATATATATATATATATATATATATATTATATATATATATTTTTTTATTATTATTTTATTTTATGTAAACTTTTTGAAAAGGGCTGGTGATTCAAATTTTTATTAGGTAAGGGGTTAATTTACTATTTTTTAGTCCCCGTAGGAGACTATTACTTGCAATCCGTAGATTGCATACACTGATCAACGATATGCCATAGCATAGCGTTGATCAGTGTTATCGGTGCTCCTTTACTACTGCCTGCCACGGCTGCCTACAGTAAAGGAACGACGATCGGACGGCACGGAGCACGGGAAGGGACCTCCGGCCGTCCTCTCAGCTGATCAGGACACCGCGATTTCACTGCAGTGATCCCTGAGCTAACCGGCAGTTAATCTCAGGACTTTTGGATGCCGCGATCTACTTTGATTGCGGCATCTAAAAGGTTAATGCGGGTCCCGGCTGTAACGTGCACTCAGCTGCTGAGCGCACTGCATAGCTCGGAAGTGGGCACAGGGCGTAAATGTACACCCTGCGTCCTTTAGGCGTTGATCAGTGCGGAGAGTGCAGGCGGCTTGCCGCACCTCTGTGATACCTGATAGCGGGAGTCCCGCCGGCAGGTATCGGATTAGGTATCGGGGACATTTGCACGAGTACAAGTACTCCAATATCGGTATCGGGACGTCCCTAATGTTACTTATTGCCACTTCGTTACCTGTATTATGATATTTATGTGATATTTTGTGACTTTTTGACAACATTCGGTATAATGGTCTTATTGATAACACTTTAGAGTCCTCAGTTCCCGCAACACAGAAGGAAAGGCACCTTGTGCCAGGGCTGCTCGTTCTACGGCCTTGTAAAATTCCTCAATAAGAATCACATAAAAAGATTTCACTTTTATGGATTACGAGGCTCGGAGAAGACGTATTTAATGGGCAGCAGAAAAATCATTTCCTCCTTGAAAAAGAATCAGATTTTCCACCAGCTCCAAGGTAACGAGATGTTCTTCTCACTTGTACTTTTGTGTGAAGGAATATTTCAAGGTGCACTTACCGCAAGGTCCTGGCGTCAAAAGACGTCAAGGTTTCACATGTTACCGTATTTTTCGCCCTATAGGACGCACCGGCGTATAAGACGCACCCAATTTATAGGTGCAAAATCAAAAAAAAATAAAGATTCTGCACCCAACAGTGGTCTTCAACCTGCGGACCTCCAGATGTTGCAAAACTACAACTCCCAGCATGCCCGGACAGCCAACGGCTGTCCGGGCATGCTGGGAGTTGTAGTTTTGCAACATCTGGAGGTCCGCACGTTGAAGACCACTGGTATAGGAGGTAATACTCGCGTGTCCCTGCCGCTCCGGACCCATCACCGCTGCCCTGGATGTCGCTCCTTCGCTGTCGCCGCGTCCCCGTGGTGTACCCGATGCTCTGCACTTCTTCTTCTCCGGGATCTATGCTCGTCGTCGCCGTCATCACGCCGCTACGCACGCCACTCCTATTGGATGACGACGTGATGACGTCGAAGGAGAGCGCAGGGGATCCCGGAACGGAGAAGACACCGAGGAGGCAGGTAAGGTCCCTCCCGGTGTCCTGTAAGCTGTTCGGGACGCCGCGATTTCACTGCGGCAGTCCCAAACAGCCCGACTGAGCAGCCGGGTTAGTGTTATTTTCGCTTCAGATGCGGCGGTCAACTTTGATCGCCGAGTCTGAAGGGTTAATACAGGGCATCACCGCGATCGGTAATGTCCTGTATTAGCGGCGGGTCCCGGCCATTGATGGCCGCAGGTATTCGCCGTATAAGACGCACCAACTTTTCCCCCCCAAAAACTGAACGGAAGAAAAAGTGCGTCTTATACGGCGAAAAATACGGTATATCCATAGCTTCACTCTGGCACTAAGCAGTTTTGGGGGATTCCTGTATTTTTGAAGCATTTTTGCGGCATTGACTTCACTAAGGTCAAATCCACCACCTCACCTGTGATCTTTACATACAAAACTAGGCATTTCAATTGCATTCTTTTTATCTCGAATTGAAAATGCATGGGATTATTTTATTTTTTTTTTATACTTTTTTTCGCGTGAAAGAAAGAGAAATGTACAGGTTCCCAGCAACCATTAAAATTGAAAATTGGGATAGGAGTTGACCCTGAACCTTTTTAAAGGGCCAATTACAGCTCATAAAATAGGTCTATGTGATCCAGGCCCAATAACAAAAGCTGTAGCTAAGCAATCTGCTTTGAAACTCGTCAGTAGTGGTTCAAGCAGCGCCACCACAGGAGAAATAAAGTATTACATGGTAGCAAATTGCTGTCTCTATATAGCAGGATATACACTGCTCAAAAAAATAAAGAGAACACTTAAACAACACAATGTAACTCCAAGTCAATGACACTTCTGTGAAATCCCACTGTCCACTCAGGAAGACACACTGATTGACAATCAATTTCACATGCTGTTGTGCAAATGGAACAGACAACAGGTGGAAATGATAGGCAATTAGCAAGACACCCCCCAATAAAGGAGTGGTTCTGTAGGTGGTGATCACAGACCACTTCTCAGTTCCTATGCTTCCTGGCTGATGTTTTGGTCACTTTTGAATGCTGGCAGTGCTTTCACTCTAGTGGTAGCATAAGACGGAGTCTACAACCCACACAAGTGGCTCAGGTAGTGCAGCTCATCCAGGATGGCACATCAATGTGAGCTGTGGAAAGAAGGTTTGCAGTGTCTGTCAGCGTAGTGTCCAGAGCATGGAGGCGCTACCAGGAGACAGGCCAGTACATCAGGAGATGTGGAGGAGGCCGTAGGAGGGCAACAACCCAGCAGCAGGACCGCTACCTCCGCCTTTGTGCAAGGAGGAGCACTGCCAGAGCCTGCAAAATGACCTCCAGCAGGCCACAAATGTGCATGTGTCCACTCAAATGGTCAGAAACAGACTCCATAAGGGTGGTATGAGGGCCCGACGTCCACAGGTGGGGGTTGTGCTTACAGCCCAACACCGTGCAGGATGTTTGGCATTTGCCAGAGAACACCAAGATTGGCAAATTCACCACTGGCGCCCTGTGCTCTTCACCGATAAAAGCAGGTTCACACTGAACACATGTGACAAACGTGAAAGAGTCTGGAGACGCCATGGAGAACGTTCTGCTGCATGCAACATCCTCCAGCATGACCGGTTTGACGGTGGGTCAATAATGGTGTGGGGTGGCATTTCTTTGGGGGGCCGCACAGCCCTCCATGTGCTTGCCAGAGGTAGCCTGACTGCCATTAGGTACCGAGATGAGATCCTCTGACCCCTTGTGAGACCATTTGCTGGTGCGGTTGGCCCTGGGTTCCTCCTAATGCAAGACAATGCTAGACCTCATGTGGCTGGAGTGTGTCAGCAGTTCCTGCAAGAGGAAGACATTGATGCTATGGACTGGCCCGCCCGTTCCCCAGACCTGAATCCGATTGAGCACATCTGGGACATCATGTCTCGCTCCATCCACCACAGACTGTCCAGGAGTTGGCGGATGCTTTAGTCCAGGTCTGGGAGGACATCCCTCAGGAGACCATCCACCACCTCATCAGGAGCATGCCCAGGCGTTGTAGGGAGGTCATACGGGTACGTGGAGGCCACACACACTACTGAGCCTCATTGTGACTTGTTTTAAGGACATTACATAAAGTTGGATCAGCCTGTAGTGGGGTTTTCCACTGTGATTTTGAGTGTGACTCCATATCCAGACCTCCAGGGGTTGATACATTTGATTTCCATTGATAATTTTTGTGTGATTTTGTTGTCAGCGAATTCAACTATGTAAAGACGAAAGTATTTCATACGATTTGTTCATTCATTCAGATCTAGGATGTGTTATCTTAGTGTTCCCTTTATGTTTTTTGAGCAGTGTATTAGGTCTTCTAGAGCAGTGGTTCCCAACTGGTGTGCTGTGGAAGTCTGGTGGGTCCTAGCATGTCCTAACTGTGAGGTCTCCAGGGGCTTCCAACCTCTAGTGACACTGCCTGCAGCCACTTGAGCCGGGAATGTCAGTTCTTCTGGGGCGTGCATGATGACATGATCATACATGTCCCATAGGTAGAGAAACTGGAGAATATGCTGATGAATGTGGGGGTACTAAGATGTAGTTTTTTTTTCACCTTGGGGGGGAGGGGCCTTCATACAGGGGAAAAGCTATCTACAGGGGGAAAACTAACTGCAAGGGGGGCAATATAACTACAGGGGGACCTATAAACAGGTGAAAAGCTACCTACAGAAGGCCCTTTATACGGGGGGAGAGCTACAAGGGGGGCTATATACATGGGGAAAGCTACCTATAGCAGGTCCTACCTACAGAATATAAACTGCCTACAGCTGGTCTTACATATAGGGACAAACTACCTACAACGGGGTCCTACATCCAGGACTTAAACTAACATCAGTTTGGTTCTAACCTACACGGGGAAAACTGCATAGGGAAGTTGTAAAAATGTTACCCGAGATTTGCCTTAAGCTAAAAAAGCTTGGACATAAGGTCTTAGAGTGAGAAGCATTCTGTAGATGGTCCCTGCTTTAAAGGGTACCTCTCATCAAAAATATTTTGATATATTATAGATTAATGTATGCAGAATAACTTTACAATTGCATGTTATTAAAAAATATGCTTCTTTCTATATAATTTTCCACTTTGAAGAAATGACCACTAGGGGTCTCCCTACCAGTCCTGGCAGCAAGCATTTCAGACTCATGCTGGAGTCCTAAACACTACGAGCTGCCAGTCTGCTTTGTTCACAAAGGAGAACACTCAGAGCTGCCAGCCTGCTTTGTTCACAACCTGTTTGGCTGTGAACAAAGCAGGCTGGCAGCTCTGAGTGTTTAGGACTCCAGCATGAGTCAGAAATGCTTGCTGACAGGACTGATCGGGAAAAATACAATAGAAAGAAGCATATTTTTCATTAACATGCTATTGGAAAGTTATTCAACATTCATTAATCTAAAATATATCAAAAGTTTATTTAATGAGAGGTACCCTTTAAGAAATGTATGGAGGTCCTAAATTAGGGAGCCCCCTTCTCACCCAAATATCAACTCAGTTTGCCACAATGGTTTATAATATGGTTCTAAATCTTTTGTAGGTGCTTACCATAAAATGGGCAAATCTTGGCCCAGTAGTAATGACAGGTCAAAGTCTTGGAAGAAATCTTGGTTCAACTTTTATTGAGATTCTCTCTTCCGATAAGTCAGCTGTAGAAGGAAAAGAAAACAGGGTCATTTATTGCTGAAAGAGCAATGTTTCACAGTGACAGCCAAGTGACCAGTCAGTGACCCGTGCAAGTCCAATCCCCTCTGCAGCAATATAGAAGTACCGTCTCATCTGTATCTCCTAGATGAATATATTCCGTTAACATTGAGAGATACTTCTGTCGTTCTGTATATATATATATATATATATATATATATATATATGTATATGTGTATATACACATCAATGCTGATAATGCGTTGGAGTAGCCTTGCATCTACAAGAACACGCTATCCTTGAAGTTGCCTTAGACCGTGTCCCACTTTATATATTGTTGTACGACTCTTGTTCTTTGTTCTTTTCCATCTGAGTTATAAAGATAAGCAAAGAAATGTATATGAGAAATTTACATCACGGTGCTCGTAAACTAAATATGTTGCCTCCATATGACTCTTTGAACGCGTCACATATGAAGTGCAAAACTCTTGTTAGATTAAAGACGGAACAGAAATCGGCCATTGTCACCAAGGGTGGATGTAGATAGTCTTAAAGGGGTACTCTGCCCCTAGACATCTTATCCCTTATCCAAAGGATAGGGGATAAGATATCTGATTGTGGGGGTCCCGCTGCTGGGACGCCCGCGATCTCTGTGCAGCACCCAGCGTTCATTTAGAACACTGGGTGTGGGCGGCGGGGGTCGTGATGTCATGGCCACGCCCCTCGCCACATCACGCCCCCTCAATGCAAGCCTATGGGAGGGGGCATGGTATACACCACACCCCCTCCCATAGACTTGCATTGAGGGGGTGTGACGTGATATCACAAGGGACGTGGCTGTGATGTCATAAACCCCCCCCCCCCATTGCCCGCTCCAAGCATTCGGAACAAAATGTTCCGAGCGCTGGGGCAGCGGAATACTCCTTTAAAGTGTCTCTACGGTGTTATATTGAAAAGATGAGACTTGCCAAAAAGGTCCTCAGCCTCATGGAAATGTGGGTATATATTGGTGGGTATGTTTTGAGTTCATCAAAACAAGGGTTATCTTGCCAAACAAAACAGTGGAGGATTCTGGTAAAAGACCCTATACTGGTAGGACTGGTACTACAAAGTTGTCATCTTAGATCAGATCTCTAATGTATGTTGTTAGTCATAACTCATGACCATGAAGAGAAGAGGACCATTTACAAGTTCTTCACCATTCTATCTGGACTCCTACTGTAGAATTAACCATGAATAGAGGTGGATGTACCATAGAGGTGGAGGTGGATGTACCATAGAGGTGGATGTACCAAAGAGGTGGATGTACCATAGAGGTGGAGGTGGATGTACCGTGGAGGTGGAGGTGGATGTACCGTGGAGGTGGATGTACCAAAGAGATGGATGTGCCATAGAGGTGTAGGTGGATGTACCGTGGAGGTGGATGTACCAAAGAGGTGGATGTGCCATAGAGGTGGAGGTGGATGTACCAAAGAGGTGGATGTGCCATAGAGGTGGAGGTGGATGTACCAAGGAGGTGGATGTACCATAGAGGTGGCACATGAGCTCTGTGAAAAGAGGTTTAAGGTGGCCATACTTTCAGTAGCTGTTGGCTGAACGTTCATTTGGTCAACAAGTATCTCTCTCTGTCTCCACATATAAATATTTGCCACAGCCAGATGTTCATGTCTTCTTAAAAAGTTCTGGCAGAGCCTTAAAGAGCACCCCTGCTTGTCCTCAGTGTACAGAGCCCTGCTTGTCCTCAGTGTACAGAGCCCTGCTTGTCCTCAGTGTACAGAGCCCCGCTTGTCCTCAGTGTACAGAGCCCCGCTTGTCCTCAGTGTACAGAGCCCCGCTTGTCCTCAGTGTACAGAGCCCTGCTTGTCCTCAGTGTACAGAGCCCTGCTTGTCCTCAGTGTACAGAGCCCTGCTTGTCCTCCAGTGTAAAGAGCCCTGTTTGTCCTCAGTGTACAGAACCCTGCTTGTCCTCAGTGTACAGAGCCCTGCTTGTCCTCAGTGTACAGAGCCCCGCTTGTCCTCAGTGTACAGAGCCCCGCTTGTCCTCAGTGTACAGAGCCCTGCTTGTCCTCAGTGTACAGAGCCCTGCTTGTCCTCAGTGTACAGAGCCCTGCTTGTCCTCCAGTGTAAAGAGCCCTGTTTGTCCTCAGTGTACAGAACCCTGCTTGTCCTCAGTGTACAGAGCCCTGCTTGTCCTCAGTGTACAGAGCGCTGCTTGTTATCAGTGTACAGAGCCCTGCTTGTCCTCAGTGTACAGAGCGCTGCTTGTTATCAGTGTACAGAGCCCTGCTTGTCCTCAGTGTACAGAGCGCCGCTTGTCCTCAGTGTATAGAGCCCTGAGGGGTATATGTGTGAGCGCAGAGCCCCGGTTGTCCTAAGTGTACAGAGCCCTGCTTGTCCTCAGTGTACAGAGCTTTGCTTGTCCTCAGTGTAAAGAGCCCTGCATGTCCTCAGTGTACAGAGCCCTGCTTGTCCTCAGTGTGCAGAGCCCTGCTTGTCCTCAGTGTACAGAGCCCTGCTTGTCCTCAGTGTACAGAGCCCTGCTTGTCCTCAGTGTATAGAGCCCTGCTTGTCCTCAGTGTAAAGAGCCCTGCATGTCCTCAGTGTACAGAGCCCTGCTTGTCCTCAGTGTACAGAGCCCTGCTTGTCCTCAGTGTACAGAGCCCTGCTTGTCCTCAGTGTACAGAGCCCTGCTTGTCCTCAGTGTACAGAGCGCTGCTTTTCCTCAGTGTACAGAGCCTTGCTTGTCCTCAGTGTACAGAGCCCTGCTTGTCCTCAGTGTACAGAGCCCTGCTTGTCCTCAGTGTACAGAGCCCTTCTTGTCCTCAGTGTACAGAGCCCTGCTTGTCCTCAGTGTACAGAGCCCTTCTTGTCCTCAGTGTACAGAGCCCTGAGGGGTATGTGTGTGAGCACAGCGCTCCCGCCTGATTCACAGGCGGGGAGCTGCGCTGAGCTCATTACGTGCTCAGCCAGCGCTGAAATTTCGGACTCACTGTCAGGCCGGCGTGAGTCCGAAATCAATGAAAAAGCTTGCGGACAGGGACTCCTAGGGAGACCCCAAGTGGCCACATTTTCAAAATGAAAATACACATAAAAGGAAGCAATTTATTTTTATTAAATCCAATTACAAAGTTTTTCTATATACAATCAGCTCTAACATATCAAAAAAAATTTATGAAAGGTACTCTTTAAATCTCCGAAAACAAAAGGCCTGGGCAGCAGAAATCTAACATGCCTGACCCTTCTCTCCTTCAACATCATCTGTCAAGAATTGGGAGGACACATATGCCTTAGACAGTCGGCCATTCCCACCATAGTTGTTGGGTTGAGAGGACTTTTGGACTTTAGGTTAAAGTGTATGGAGACCTTTAGAGCCTTGATTGGCTGCATCTATATGAAATCTATAGTCTGGCCAGTTCCCTGCTCCCTAGCCCTAAATACCCTGGCCAAAGAATAGTGTCTAGATGGCACCCCCTTGGTAATCAGCCCCCCTGGACACATATTGGACTATTCCCATGATGGCTATGCCCAGATGCCTTGTAATATTTAGCAAACAGGAAAGTGGGTTATAGAGATAGAGGGGGGTACATGAAACAAGCCCTTCCGTTTAGGTGGATAGGCAGGCCTAGTGCAAGGATTTTTGCCACCCTAGGCGAAAGCTAATATTGCCGCCCCTTGACCCTGCCCATTGGCTCCTCCCGATATATGGAGACACGCGCAATATCAGGGTGTTGGACAGACCTGACTTTAGTGATCGCCCCTGTCTGCCTCAGAGGGAGCGCTGCGCTCCTCCAGCAGACTGAAAAATTAAGATTATTATAGTACGGGTGGGGTGGGGGTAGTGTGGTGGGCTTTTGCTTGATGGGCAGGTGCTTCAGATGGGCAGGTGCTTCAGATGCTGGCTAACTTTATTGCAGCAGGCAGAGCAGCACCCCATCATGAGGGCACTCTAGGCAGCTGCCTATTTTGGCTATTAAGATAAAAAACAACAGGATGCGCTCCGTAGTGTGATACCTTCAGGTAAGAACTGTGCTTACCGAGGTGAGTTGTACTCCATGCAAATACAACCATGGATTAGGGTATAGCAATGATGGGTCTCTGCAGACACTCCACGCCAACATAAAACTGATAAAATTAGACTTTCTCCAACACAAGCAAGATGACACAAGTACTGAGACCAGGATACAATTGAGGGATTTTTATTACCCACAATGCAACGCGTTTCGCGGAAATTCTGCTTCTTCAGTTGCCTGAAGAAGTGGAATTTCTGCAAAACGCATTGCATTGTGGGTAATAAAAATCCCTCGATTTTATCCTGGTCTCAACGCTTGTTTTATCTTGCTGGTGTTGGGGGAAGTCTCATTTTATCTATTTTGCCTATAGGCAGAGCCGGCCCTGTGGATAGGGGAATGGTGTAGTTAACCAGCACCAGAAGCATGCCCATTGTAAAATGCCCACTCACTTCTTTATACGCCCCTAAGACCATCACTTTCCATCTCCATAAACCCTACAGTATGATGGTATTTTACACGTCTGGCTCTTGGGCATGAAGCATCTTCTTGCAAATCCTTCTTTTAGCCGAGTCATTTTCCTGTTCTATATCTGGGTCTTGGCATCTACAACCAGGTGACTGTAATCCGAAATACCTCTTCACTTTGGAAACCTCCCTTTCCCACAGCAGGGTCTGTGTTCAGCCCCGTGTGTCTCTCCTAGCTCCGCTTCTACTGCTGAAGACATCACAATGCAGACTTTGTACAGCTGCGGCCTGGCACATTCACCCTGGCATCTCCTCCACCAGTCCAATGATATCAGCTCCAACAAAGCCAAAGAATTAATGTAGTATACATATATGAGCAAATAGGCAAAGTGTTTCACATATTTAAAAATATTGCTCCCATCATGATAAACCACCCCCTGCCTTTATTTTTATTATTTTTTTACTTTTCTACCTTGATATTGTTCTGTATTTTCTGCTCAGTCTCAGTTAGCTCCATAGACTGGGAAGGGGCGTTCCCCAGCAGGTGTGACATCATCTGAAGCCATACAGGGGAGAACTTCCTCCCTCACTCTGCTACACACAGGCCAGAGCAGTTCAGTGTGAGATGAGCTATGATTGGCTAAGGCTGCACACACCTCCCTCAGCACTCCAGACATTTCCTGATTTTGGACTTCTGCCAGGCCAGCAGGAGTCCAAAGTCTGTGCAAGAGATGGGGGGAAATGTGCTCTGGTCAAGTAGGGAGACACCTAGTGGCAGCTTTTTTTAAACGCAAATAAAACATATAAATTATTTTTTTTTTTTTTAACAAACTACATTAGAATGATTTATTATTTACCATAAGGAAAGCAATAGCAAATCTAAGTTTTAATGACAGTGCCAATTTAAGCTTCCACCTATAGACTATGACGCCCACCGTGAGACAAAAATTTTATTAATAATATAATAACATCTAAATCACCTTTATAGGTTATTTCTATAGGATTGTTATCGGCATGCCTTGCTTCACCATCACCATCCCCCTCCACGGGATACCACAAGTCACATGGCTCGATTGACCATGGTATTATCATATGGCAACACTTTAAGTGAAAAAAGGAAATAACATGTATAGGATACTCGCCAGCGTGCCCTCTTAACTCTCAATCTACCGATCAACCATGGACGGCTCTGCCTATAGGCAAAATAGGCCGCTACCTAGAGCGCTTTCTTGATGGGGGCAACGTTCTACCTGCCACAACAAAGTTAGACAACCGGTGTCCAAACCACTTCCTTAGCCAACAGCATGAGGAGGAGGTTTGTTACAGTGTGGCACCCCAGTAGTAAGGTGTGGCATGTCAAAGGGCTGGCCAATGGGCAGAGTCAAGGGGGCGGCAATATTATCTATTGCCTAGGGCAGTGTTTGCCAACCAAGGTGCCTCCAGATGTTGCAAAACTTCAACTCCCAGCATGCCTGGACAGCCTTCGGCTGTCCAGGCATTCTGGGAGTTGTAGTTTTGCAACACCTGGAGGCACCCTGGTTGGCAAACACTAGCCTAGGGTGACAAAAATCCTTGCACCTTCCTGTCACCAAGCAGTCCATCAGTCTCTTGCATGGTCTCCTTATTCATGGCCTAAAGCTGCTGATACACTTAAGATAGCGGTCGGCCATACACATATTGGGCAGAGAGCTATTCTTCAGGACTCCCCCATTAACATACATACTCAACTTAAAGGGATATTACAGGGAAAAAACTTAGCAAACCTCTTATGCTCCAGACAGTTCCTGAGACAGACAGAGATGTCAGCAGAGAGCACTGTTGTCAGACAGAAAAGAACAACTCAACTTCAGCAACTGATAAGTATTGGAAGGATTAAGATTTTTTAATAGAAGTAATTTACAAATCTGTATAACTTTCTGGAGCCAATTGAGATATATATATATATATGTATATATATTTCTAGAGCCAGTCCTTTAACCCCTTAAGGACCCTTGACGTACGCGTATGTCATGACACCCTGGTACTTAAAGACCCATGACCTACGTCATGGAGAATTCCGGCCCCCGCCGCGCACCGGGCGGGGATCGGACCGGGATGAAATCATTCAGCAGGCATCCCGTGCAAACGCCCAGGGGGGTCATCAGACCCCCCCATGTCGGCGATCGCGGCAAATCGCAAGTGAATTCACACTTGCGATTTGCGCGATTCCGGGTCATTACGGGTCTATAGTGACCCGGTGACCCGGAATATAAGGGGGATCGCGGTTGTCTAAGACACCCACGATCCCCCTGAAGGCATAGGAGTGAGGTGGCAGGGGTGCCACCCCTCCTATCCCTGCTATTGGTGGTCTAGACACTACCACCAATAGCAGATCGGGGGCTGGGGGGTTAACTTTCGTTTTCCCCGTCCTGCCCACCCACAATAGGCGGGGCAGGATGGGGAAACGACGGGGACCGGCGCCGAAGATCCACTTACCGATCCGGGCGGGCGACAGAGATCGGCGGCCGGCGATGACGTGTGGCTGGAGCCGACGGAAGCCGGTGAGTTGCCTAGCAACATCTGGAGGGTACAGTTTGAGACCATTATACAGTGGTCTCTAACTGTAGCCCCTCCAGTGCTGAGAGTTGTAGTTTTGCAACAGCTGGAGGCAGACTGGTTGGAAAATACTGAGTTAGGTAACAGAACCTAACTGAAGGTTTTCCAACCAGTGTGTCTCCAGCTGTTACAAAAGTACAACTCCCAGCATGCACGGTCTGTCAGTACATGCTGGGAGTTGTAGTTTTGAAACAGCTGGAGGTTTGCTCCCCCATGTGAACGTACAGGGTACATTCACACGGGCAGGTTTACAGTAAGTTTCCTGCTTCAAGTTTGGGCTGCGGCAAATTTTTGACCGCAGCCCAAACTCCTAGCGGGAAACTCACCGTAACACACCAGTGCGAATATACCCTAAAAACACTACACTACACTAACACATAATAAAGGGTAAAACACTACATATACACCCCCTTATGCTGTCCCCCCAATAAAAATGAAAAACGTATTGTATGGCAGTGTTTCCAAAACGGAGCCTCCAGCTGTTGCAAAACAACAACTCCCAGCATTTACGGACAGTCACTGACTGTCCAGGCATGCTGGGAATTTAGCAACAGCTGGAGGCACCCTGTTTGGGAATAACTGGCGTAGAATACCCCTATGTCCACCCCTATGCAATCCCTAATTTAGTCCTCAAATGCGCATGGCGCTCTCTCACTTCAGAGCCCTGTTGTATTTCAAGGAAACAGTTTAGGGCCACATATGGGGTATTTCTGTACTCGGGAGAAATTGCACTACAAATTTTGGGGGCTTTTTCTCCTTTTACCCCTTATGAAAAGGAAAAGTTGGGGTCTACACCAGCTTGTTAGTGTAAAAAAAATTAAAAAATTTACACTAACATGCTGGTGTTGCCCCATACTTTTTATTTTCACAAGCGTTAAAAAAGAAAAAGACCCCCAAAATTTGTAACGCAATTTCTCCTGAGTACAGAAATACCCCATATGTGGGCGTAAAATGCTCGGCGGGGGCACAACAAGGCTCAGGAGTGAGAGCGCACCATGTACATTTGAGACCTAAATTGTTGATTTGCACAGGGGTGGCCGATTTTACAGCGGTTCTGACATAAACGCAAAAAAATAAATACCCACATGTGACCCCATTTTGGAAACTACACCCCTCACGTAATGTAATAAGGGGTACAGTGAGCATTTACGCTCCACAGGGGTCTGGCAGATTTTTGGAACAGTGGTCCGTGAAAATGAAAAATTTTATTTTTCATTTGCACAGCCCACTGTTCCAAAGATCTGTCAAACGCCAGTGGGGTGTAAATGCTCACTGTACCCCTTATTAAATTCTGTGAGGGGTGTAGTTTCCAAAATAGGGTCACATGTGGGGGGGTCCACTGTTCTGGCACCACGGGGGGGTTTGTAAACGCACATGGTCCCTGACTTCCATTCCAAACAATTTTTTTCCCAAAAGCTCAATGGCGCTCCTTCTATTCTGAGCAATGTAGTTCGCCAGCAGAGCACTTGACGTCCACACATGGGGTATTTCCATACTCAGAAGAGATGGGGTTTCAAATTTTGGGGGGCATTTTGTCCTATTACTCCTTGTAAAAATATAAAATTTGAGGGAAAACTTGCATTGTAGTGAAAAAAAAAAAAAAACATTTTCACATCCAACTTTAACGAAAAGTCGTCAAACAACTGTGGGGTGTTAAGGCTCACTGGACCCCTTGTTACGTGCCTTGAGGGATGTAGTTTCCAAAATAGTATGCCATGTGTTTTTTTTTTTTTTTGCTGTTCTGGCACCATAGGGGCTTCTGAAATGTGACATGCCCCCCAAAAACCATTTCAGAAAAACTCACTCTCCAAAATCCCACTGTCGCTCCTTCCCTTCTGAGCCCTCTACTGCGCCCGCCGAACACTTGACATACACATATGAGGTATTTCCTTACTCGAGAGAAATTGGGCTACACATTTTAGGAAGATTTCTCTCCTTTTACCCCTTGTAAAAATTCAATAACTGGGTCTACAAGAACATGCGAGTGTAAAAAATGAAGATTTTGAATTTTCTCCTTCAATTTGCTGCTATTCCTGTGAAACACCTAAAGGGTTAACAAACCTTTTGAATGTCATTTTGAATACTTTGAGGGGTGCAGTTTGTATAATGGGGTAATTTATGGGGTATTTCTAATTAGAAGGCCCTTCAAATCCACTTCAAAACAGAACTGGTCCCTGAAAAATTTTGATTTTGAAAATTTTGTGAAAAATTGGAAAATTGCTGCTGAACTTTGAAGCCCTCTGGTGTCTTCCAAAAGTAAAAACACGTAAATGTTATGATCCAAACATAAAGTAGACATATTGTATATGTGAATCAATATATAATTTATTTGGAATGTTTATTTTCCTTATAAGCAGAGAGCTTCAAAGTTAAAAAATGCAGCATTTTCAATTTTTTCATCAAATTTTGGAATTTTTCACAAAGAAATAATGCAAGTATCGACAAAATTTTACCAATAACATAAAGTAGAATATGTCACGAAAAAATTGGAATCAGAATGAAAGGTAAAAGCATCCCAGAGTTATTAATGCTTAAAGTGACAGTGGTCAGATGTGCAAAAAATGGCTGTGTCCTACAGTGAAAATTGGCTGGGTCCTTAAGGGGTTAAAGGGGTATTCCATTAAAAATTCATCTCAACTGGTTTCAGACAGTTAAACAGATTTGTAAATTACTTTATTTTTATTTTTTCTCTCAGTTTTTTTTTATTTTGTTAGAAGTATTACGATAAGTGTTTTTCTTTTTGCTGTGTTGTTGTTTTTTCTTTTCCTTGTATATATGTATGAATTCAATAAAAAAAAAAATCTCAATCCTACCAGTACTTATAAGCTGCTGAAGTTGAGTTGTTCTTTTCTGTCTGACCACAGTACTCTCTGCTGACATCTCTGTCTGTGTGGGGAACTGTCCAGAGCAGGAGAGGTTTGCCATGGGGATTTTCTCTTACTCTGGTGGACAGTTCCTGAGACAGACAGAGGTGTCAGCAGAGAGCACTGTGGTCAGACAGAAAAGAACAACCCAACTTCAGCAGCTGATTACTACTGGAAGGATTAAGATTCTTTAATAGAAGTAATTTTACAAATCTTTTTAATTTTCTGGAACCAGTTGATATGAATTTTTTTTTTCATGGAATACCCCTTTAAATTCATTTACATCCAGCTACAATGTAGATATACACAATTTAATGCATACTCATACATGCGCGTAGACGCATACAGAGCCAAATTTACCCATAGGCGTTGCAATCTGCAAGAGGCTGCAACCACGTCCATCCTGGATTTTGGGTGCATTCACACCACGTTTTTGCCTGCGGTCGGGAAACCGCATACGGCCGAAAACGAAGCCGACCGGAGGCTGCGGTTCACTCCAGTCGGCTCATAGAAATGCATTGAATACGATTCCCGAATACGGCTGAGTGCGGGCGCCGCGATTAAGCCCCGCCCCCCCTCCTCCCAGCCGTATACGGGAACCGTATTTAAAGAAACGTAGTGTGAACCCAGCCTTACTCCGGTTATGGTTACATGCGGGTCACTACACCATTAAATTTACTTACATTAGCGCCAACGTAGCACAGGTCAGGAGGCGCAACCTTTGTTGCCATGTGACTTTGCCCGTATACACTGTATACACCGGAAGCCCCAGCACATGTAAGCATCACACCGATGCTCACAGTATACAAGTATTGGCATCACAAGAAATTCTCAGAAGGCAGATGTGGGTGCTTTTTAATCAACTGGTGGCAGAAAGTTAAACAGATTTGTAAATTACTTCAATTTAAAAATCTTAATCCTTCCAGTACTTATCAGCTGCTGTATGCTCCACAGAAAGTTATTTTCTTTTTAAATTTCCCTTAAGTGTGACCACAGTGCTCTCCAGAGTACAAGCAAATCCCCATAGCAAACATCTCCAGCTCTGGACAATTCCTGATACGGACAGAGATGTCAGCAGAGAGCACTGTGGTCAGACAGAAAGGAAATTCAAAAAGAAAAGAACTTCCTCTGTAGTAGACAGTAGCTGATAAGTACTGAAAGTGTTAAGATTTTTTTTCCAAGGGAGTACCCCTTTAATGATGCTGAGAGTGGAGTAATGTACCACATGTGCTAGAATGCCCTGGGGACTTGCAGTGAGTCGCCCAATATTGACCGTGTTATCGATAAGTAAATATTCCTCTTCCTGTAGTTGACAGAACAGTCTATTGAAGCAGCAGCGCAGACCTGCACAGGGGGAAGCTCTCCAGATCCAGCAGACAGATCGGAAATTTCCACATCTTACAGTGTACGAGCGGCCATCATCTCATGATCCAATACCGTAATACTGCACAGACACACTGCGATCTGTAGTACACTGCGCAGGGTTACGCTACAACAATATCATCACACACAGTATAACAAAACACTGTCACACAGTAACACATAATAGACTGCAACACTGTCATACGGCTACATACTATACTGCAACACTGTCATACAGGTACATAGTATACTGCAACACTGTCATACAGGTACATAGTATACTGCAACACTGTCATACAGGTACATAGTATACTGCAACACTGTCATACAGGTACATAGTATACTACAACACTGTCATACAGGTACATAGTATACTGCAACACTGTCATACAGCTACATAGTATACTGCAACACTGTCATACAGGTACATAGTATACTGAAACACTGTCATACAGCTTCATACTATACTGCAACATTGTCATACAGCTTCATACTATACAGCAACACTGTCATACAGCTACATAGTATACTGCAACACTGTCATACAGCTACATAGTATACTGCAACACTGTCATACAGCTTCATACTATACTGCAACACTGTCATACAGCTACATAGTATACTGCAACACTGTCATACAGCTTCATACTATACTGCAACATTGTCATACAGCTACATAATATACTGCAACACTGTCATACAGCTTTATACTATACTGCAACACTGTCATACAGGTACATAGTATACTGCAAAACTGTCATACAGCTTCATACTATACTGCAACATTGTCATACAGCTTCATACTATACAGCAACACTGTCATACAGGTACATAGTATACTGCAACACTGTCATACAGCTACATAGTATACTGCAACACTGTCATACAGCTACATAGTATACTGCAACACTGTCATACAGCTTCATACTATACTGCAACATTGTCATACAGCTTCATACTATACAGCAACACTGTCATACAGCTACATAGTATACTGCAACACTGTCATACAGCTACATAGTATACTGCAACACTGTCATACAGGTACATTGTATACTGCAACACTGTCATACAGCTACATAGTATACTGCAACACTGTCATACAGCTACATAGTATACTGCAACACTGTCATACAGCTTCATACTATACTGTAACACTGTCATACAGCTACATAGTATACTGCAACACTGTTATACAGCTTCATACTATACTGCAACACTGTCATACAGCTACATACTATACTGCAACACTGTCATACAGCTTCATATATACTGCAACATTGTCATACGGCTTCATACTATACTGCAACACTGTCATACAGCTTCATACTATACAGCAACACTGTCATACAGCTTCATACTATACAGCAACACTGTCATACAGCTTCATACTATACTGCAACATTGTCATACAGGTACATAGTATACTGCAACACTGTCATACAGCTTCATACTATACTGCAACATTGTCATACAGCTTCATACTATACAGCAACACTGTCATACAGGTACATAGTATACTGCAACACTGTCATACAGCTACATACTATACTGCAACATTGTCATACAGCTTCATACTATACAGCAACACTGTCATACAGCTTCATACTATACTGCAACATTGTCATACAGCTACATAGTATACTGCAACACTGTCATACTGCTACATAGTATACTGCAACATTGTCATACAGGTATGTATGTATACAGCAACACTGTTATATGGTCAAACATAGTATACTGCAACACTGTTAAATGGTCAAACATAGTATACTGCAACATTGTCAATCAGTTTCATAGTAAACTCCAAAACTGTCACAGAGCTGCATAGTATACCGCATCACTGTCATACAGTCAAGTATACTGCACCAGTCATAGTATACTGCACCATTGTCATACAGCTATATAGTATATTGCTACACTGTCCTGCAGAAGCATAGTACAGTACAATCTCCCAATAGCGGACACTCACTGGGAAAAAAAAGTGTCCGCTATTGAGAGATGTCCCCTATTGGGAAAAAAGGCTCCCAAATCTTTCTAAATGACAGAACAATGTCCTGTACTCACTCCAGAGTGTAATTAACTATAAAACACAATTTAAAAAAATCTAGTACAGTAGAATCTCCTAGTGCAGTATAATCACCTCTTATCACCCCCTGTATCATTTCACCTCCCCCTGTGCCATTTTATTTCCCCTCTTGATCACTCCAATGCCACTTCCCCCCCCCCCATAACACCCTGTGTCACTTTATTCCCCCTGTGCCAAATCAACCCCCTTTATTACCCCCTGTGCCACATCATTTCCCCTTGACCCCCCCCCCCCCGTCCCATTTCATTTCCCCTTTATTACTTTGTGCAAATTTATCACCCCATCTTTAATTTATTACCCCCTTTATCCCTATGCCATTTAATTCCCTTTTTATTCCACCTGTGACAATTTATTCCGCCTGTGCCCTGTGCAGAATGATCCCTCCTTACCCCTGCCACATCACCTTTACCCTTCCCTCCTCCCCCTGTTGTTCTTCTTACCTGGCCAGCAGGCTCAGGTGCAGGGGTTCTCAGCAGGTTTGACGTTCTCCTGACATCATCTGTTCTGCACTCGCTGAGAGGCTGTTAGCAGCCAGTGCTGCTTTCACTAAGTGCAGAGGAGAACGTCAAACCCGCTGAGAGCCAACAAGGGGGAGAAGGAAAGGGGAAAAGTGATATGGCAAAAGGGGTGAGGGGGGGGGATGATTTGGCACAGGGCACAAGGGGAAAAAAGTGGAGGTAAAGGGGAAATGAAATGGCAAAGGTGGGTTAAAGGGGGGGGGAGAAATGGCACAGTGGGTGGTAAATAGGGGGTGACGGATTTGCACAGAGGGTGATAAGAGGTAAGTGAAATGGCATAGGGGGATCAAGGGAAAATTATGTGGCACGGGGGGTAATAAAGGGGGGATGATTTGGCACAGGAGGGAATAAAGTGTGCACAGGGGAATCGGGGGGGGGGGGGTTACGAATTATGTGGACAGCGGATGTACAGAAGCAGGACGCCACTGTTTAGACAGCAGTCTTCTGCTTCTGTGCTGGGGGTGCAGTGGGGCCCGGGCCCTTACTGGGGTATTGGCTGTACCCCCCTGACGGCAGCCCTGCGTACAAGATAGGGTGGGCATTTAAGCCTTATTGTCCCCTATTGGGAGTGTTTTGTCCCCTATTGGGAGTGTTTTGTCCCCTATTGGGTGTATCCGTGTCCGCTATTAGGAATGTCCCCTATTCGGAGGGTGCACATACATTAAGTCTTATGGGATTCTGCCAGGGAATAAAAAACTGTCCGCTATTGGGAGGTGTCCGCTAAGGGAGATTTTCCTGTATTCTGTTGCAGTCTAATGATGTACTGTATGGCGGTGTTGTAGTATGTAACATGACTGTATGACAGTGCTGTAGTATATGATGTGACTAAAAAACAGTGTTGTCCTTTGAAGGTTACAGTGTGTGACTGTGTTACTATGTAGCTGTATAGAATATGGCGGTACACAGTATGTAACAGGACATACACAATATAGTGCAACACCGTCACAATACACAAGAACAGTGCACATTATGCCATCGTGGCCAGTGCACATCTGCAAGATATTTGCTCAGTTTTGTTATTATCAGTAACCTGCCATAAACTCTAGGGGGCTCCACTGATACCTTCCATATATTCGGCTGCTGTCACTAGAGGATGACGCATTTTGCTTTATTGCTAATTGACAAACGTGTAACTACGGTAAATGAAAGAAAATGATTCACATTTGGCAGCTCTAATCTATCAGTCACTTCCTGGAATCTGACTCAAAATTTTTGAATGCTACTGAATCATTTTGAGGCAATTATGCCGCGTAATTATATCATCATTTTAGTCACTCCGACTGAATTAAAGGTGCCCGGAGAACGCCAACGAGAAAAAAAAAATACTGGGTAGCATTATAGCCGATTACATATCCATCATGAAGATCCGGGGGTATCTAGAAAGACAGCACTAGCAGAACTATAAAGCAGGGATCGTCAACTAGTGGTCCTCCAGAACTACAACTCCCAACATGCCCTGATAGCTGTGAAAATGGATCGGAACCCGACCCGGTATCAGATGAGTATCTGCCCCCTTCCTAATTACATATCAGAATCTGCAGATGCACGAAAGAAGAAATCACTCTGACACACACAGTTCAGCAAATGATACTACCTGTATTTAAAACATTTACCAAGGTTTTTATAGTCTGTAACACGTCATAAACAGTTGTCCTTGTGATTGGTTTCTTCCATCTGCAGGCGTTCCTCACCCAGCACGTGGGTCTCATCATCTTGGGTGTAGTACCTGTTCGGGAGCAATCTTATACACATTGTTGCAAACTCGATGGGAGGGGGGAGTGAGCGATAGTTTAGCCCCCTGGGGACGCTTGTAGTTGTAGTTGTGCATAAGCTGGAGGCCCACAGATTGAAGATCCTTGCCCCATAGGTATATCGATTACATGTCATAGACCTAAGAACGCATTTGCATAGTTTTGGTTTCCAGAACTTCTGTGGCCTATTACACTCTCCTCATAACCCTTCATAAGCCCTATGGTTTATAAGGCCAAAGGTTTATTCTTATCAATTGCTATGGTCTGTGCTGTAGGGTAGAGACATTAATACACGGGGGGAGGGGGAATTATGTTCTGGGCATTTGCTGGTTTGACCAATGGTCTTATCTTACCTGGGCTCCTCAAGAGAAGTCATGGGGTTCAGGTAGAGAGAGAAATCCCGAGGTGCAGAAGTGCCCCAAGAATAGTGACTCTGGGGTGGTAGGACACACTGGGGCAGGAAGCCCCAGGAACTAGCATGCACCTATAATTTGTCCGGCCTCCAGCCTAAGCTCTTATTTTGAATTTATATAGGTCCAATCAGATGTCTAGGCCATACTTCACAGTGCTCATCTGATACAAGGATCTTTTCAAGGTGTGGTGCCCTTTTGGGAAGTCTTTCCTGGAGGTCTAGGTTCCTCACCTCCCTGCAACCAAGTTGTCTAAATAAAGAGCCCAATCAGATTTGTGATCAGTGGTGGTGATCCTTAAGTTTTGGTGAAAGGAAGCCATCAATCCTGAATCCTTGCAGCATACTTCTGGCCTGGAAGGGACTGGTTTTTGGGGGCCCATTTCTTTCAAGAGTGGGATTGTGATCAACCACATGCTTGTGCACTTTGTTATGCACTTGGGTGATCGAGCTCGTATCTCAGGTTCTTGAAAAAATAAGTCAATTTAAAAATAAAAGAAGAGCTTTCGTGCTTGGCACAGCAGGGGGCAACTTTTCAATTTTCAAAGGCCATCTCACATTCTCTCAAGACCTCTGCCTCTGCTCTCCTCTCACCCGCACCTCACAAAACCGCCTCCAAGACTTCGCCTGAGCTCCACATTACACTGGAACTCACTGCACACCACCAAGACCTGTCTTTAATAACAGCTAAATCAGGACAAAGTACAGGAAGTGTGGGCGGGGCTTAGCATGTGCCACGTGCAGGAAAGAGAGAAAGCCGGGGCTGTGTACCTCAAAGCTGAGCCAGTCTGCCTGCTGAAGATAATTCACACTGTGAAAGATTTCTCTCTCATCTCTCACTACCCATAAGGCTTAGGGCAGCTGTCCCTTGTGTTAACACCACTGTACCTTCTGCTGTATGTACACACTGCTGCAGTGTAATCTCCTCCCCCTTTAGTCAGCAGACTTGTCATTATCGTCATTATTACCATCAGCAGCAGCTGTTTCTTGCAAGGTCAAAGCATCAGTAACACCTTCTCTCTCCACCTGCTATCTATAGTAGTGTTCTGTGTAAATCATCCCCCAGCACAGTGCCAGCCTGTTCAGCCCAGTTTACTTTCTCCAGCACTATGCCATGACATAACTGGATAGGAGTATGTATTAAGCTGTGATTAGCCAGAGAAGTAAGGAAAAGGAAGTCGCTGTGTGTGTACTACTGGCAAACACCTCAGTTCTGGTCTTGCCCCCTGAAATAGAGTGCATGAGAAATAGCTGTGCACTATGGCTGTGGTGCAAGACATATCTTAGTGGGCTTCCAATCTTTGTTGGGGTTGTACACTTTCCTTTTTTTCATCATTCTGCACTAAAGATTTGACTTCTGCTACCCCTGGTGCCCTCGTAAGTAAAGTAAACTCCCCAAAACAATATCAAAAAGACAATGCCCCAGATGTTAATAGTGCCCCCTTTTTGCCCCACACAGTAAGAATGCCCTTTTGTTTGTCCATCTAGTGTCCTCCTCACAGTAAAAGTGCCCCCTCCACAGCAATATTGCCTCCTTAGTGCCTTTATTGATGTAATAGTGCCCCCTACAGCCCCCACACAGATAAAACATCGGACTGTCATTTAAAAGTGCCGCCACACAGTTGAAGACTCCAAATGTGCCCGTATAAGTAAACTGTATATGCTTGGAAATGGACCAAATTTAGTCATTAATAGACTACATTTGGTCCATTGACCACAATGACCATGATATAGGCACGTCGTAGTATGTTGTATATTGTTCTGCTGGCTATGCTAACTTACCCACTTAATGTAGGCTAGTTAGTGGTTTAGCCAACAGAGTACCAACTTATTCCACTGTCACGGTGTATATGGGACACACCACTCAGGTGGCATGGTCTACTGTTAGTGCTCATGGGTGGACCATTTATTAATAATGTATAGGGGGCACTCTTCTACCACAGTTTATGGGGGACTATGCTTGCACCCCACTAGGATGGTGTTCTGTACTTCTGTACTCTACCTGTTATTATTGGGTTGTTCTTGAAGTTAGCAATGGCTTAGCCATCAGAAAACCACCCCACTAATGTGCCCAATGGCAGAGGGTCACGCACAATTACACAATCTGCACCCTCTAAATAACAACTGATCTATTGCCACATTCTGGCTTTTAGAGTTTTATTTATCAAAGTCCTATTTGGGAAATTTGCTAATTTCCTGTTTTACGATTCATTAAGTCCATAAAACTCACACAGGCTCAATTAGATCTACATCTGCACACGAGAGCGATTCACCTGCATCCATCGAGTCATCATTTCTGGGTGTAGAAATCATATGCAAAGTGAACAACAAGTAAATAGCGCTTAACAAAGCAAAAAGAAAAGTCAAGGTTCCCGAGGTTAAACAAGACAGATACAGCTGGTAAAATAAGTATTGAACATGTCACCATATTTCTCACTAAATATATTTCGTAAGGTGCTATTGACATGAAACTAGATGTTGGCAACAACCCAAGTAATCCATAAATACAAAGGAAACAAAACAAACTCAGAAATTATGTTATGTGTAATATGAATGTGAAATGACATGGAAAAAGTATTGAACGCATATAAAAAGGAAGGAGCAAAAAGACATGGAAAGCCAAGACAACTGAAATCTATCAGTAATTAAAAAGCAATTCTGCCCCTTGTCAGTGCAAATTAATATCAGCCGGTTCAGTCCCAACTATTGGCTACAAAATGGTCTCATTGCCAAGGTGTCACACAAGACACATCTCATGATGGGTAAAAGCAAAGAGCCGTCTCAAGACCTTCACAACCTAATTGTTGTAAAACATAACAATGGTGTTGGTCACAGGCACATTTCTAAGCTTCTGAATGTTCCATTGATCCCTGTTGGGGTCATAAAACGGAACAGAAGACAATCATTTCACCATAAATTTACCTCGACCAGGTGCTTTTTACAAGATTTCTGACAGAGGAGCGACAAGAATATTCAGAAGAGTTGTCCAAGAGCCACGGACACTTGGGGAAAGCTTCAAAAAGGCCTGTACGCATGCTCACCACACAAGACTCCATTTCTGAATATAAAGCATGGCAAAGCTTGTTTAAAGATAACTGTACAACATTTGGAAAATGCAATGTAATACTAGTAGAATATAGTGTGGTCAGATGAGAGCATAATAGACCTGTTTGGTGCCATGATATGTGCCATGTTTGGAGGAGAAATAGTGCTGCCCATCACCCTAAAAGCACCAGACCAACAGTGAAGTCTGCAAGTCATAATTTGGGGATACTATGTAAAGAACTGAAGATCATGATTCATAGAAGAGGCCCGTGGAACCTTCAAGATTTGAAGACTGTGGAAGAATGGGCCAAAATCAAAAAGCAATGAATGCCAGTAGTTTCTCCATATAGGAGGCGTCTTGAAGCCATAATTACCAACACAGGCTTATGTACAAAATATTAAATAAATATCGATTAGCAAGTTCAAACTTATTTCTGAGCTCATGTCTTTTGGTTTCTTTATATGTATGGATTACTTGGGTTGTTGCCATTGAACATTTAATGTCAGTAGCAGATTTGGAAATATATTAAGTGAGAAAAATTGTGACGTGTTCAATACTTATTTCACCCGCTGTATATACACAATATTTTATGTCTTTCTCGTAGGCCTGGATGGACAAAACCTCCTCCATGCAAACTCTTGCTTATATATAATGTATAGAATGTAATGTATGTACACAGTGGCATCACCAGCAGAATAGTATCCACTTTGGAGCGGATTTCCAGGGACTGTTGGGTTTGTGCCATTTGATGGTTACAATGGCAGGTAACATCAGGAAGCAACTAGGACCAAGTTGTGAAGTGGTGATAATTTATAGTTATGGTGTAGCGATATTATTTGTCCTCTGTATACAGTGATCCCTCAACTTACAATGGCCTCAACATACAATAGTTTCAACATACAATGGTCTTTTATGGACCATTGTAAGTTGAAACCAGACTCAACATACAATGTTACGGACAGTCCAGATCTGTGAAACGTGTCAATGGCCGGAAGAACTGACCAATCAGAATGGGCATTCACTGGTAAAACACCTGTATTACTGAAGCGTATGCACTGACTGGTGTCTGGTAGCGCCCCCTAAAGTACAGGGACGTATTACATGTTCTGTACTACTCTTTACCTGGATTACTGAAGTGTATGCACTGACTGCTGTCTGGTAGCGCCCCCTACAGTACAGGGAGGTATTACATGTTCTGTACTCTTTACCTGTATTACTGAAGTGCATGCACTGACTGGTGTCTTGTAGCACCCCCTACAGTACAGGGAGGTATTACATGTTCTGTACTACTCTTTATCTGTGCAGGGTTTGCTGCTCCTTTGTACACCTGGTGAGGGTGGCTCCATTTTAAATTTTTAGGACATTACGTGTACTGTACAGGACCCTGAAGAAGCTCCTGTCCTCTTCATAGACCAGCGTTTCCCAACCAGGGTGCCTCCAGACTTGCTTTATCTGTAGTTATCTACTTTTTTTTGTTTAATCCTCCCTTTTTCCTATTTTTGGATGACATTTTGGTGGCTTCAGAACCAATTACCAGGTTTCCATAGAGTTCTGGTTTCAACATACAATGGTCGTCTTGGAACCGATTAATATTGTAACTTGAGGGACCACTGTATTCCCATTTCAGCTTGTTATCCCCTATCCATAGGACAGGGGATACCAATTATAACGGTGGGGGCCATCATTTTCCGCAGAATGAATGGAACACACCGCACCTGGACGGCCAACACTACACTTATTCCCTATGGGGCCACCGTTTTCGAGTTCAGCAATCGTAAATGTTCGGCGGCCCCTGCTTGAGAGGGGAATACCCTGTGTTGTGGCTTTTTTTTTTAGACCCATTTCTCATATGCCACTTATTTTTTTAAATAAAGTTGCAAAATGTTTGTACAACTGCACTCAACGGGGGAGATTCATCAAGATCTGTGCTGAGGAAAAGTTGACCAGTTGCCCATAGCAACCAATCAGATCACTTCTTTCATTTTTCAGAGGCCTTTTTTTTTTAAATGATAGAAGCGATCTGATTGGTTGCTATGGGCAACTGGTCAACTTTTTATCTGCCCAGGTTTTGATGGATCTCCCCCAATGAGCGGTGCACGACAAAGGCAAGCTGAAAAAGTGGGGTGAAAAATGTTGCAAATTTTGAATTCGCCCAATGAGTCTAATATCGGTACATCTTTGAGTTTACGGATACTTTTACAGTGTGGGAAATCCTGATTTGGCGGTACATTGGCATTGTGTTTAGAAATGAGCGAATTTACAGTAAATTCGATTCGTCACGAACTTCTCGGCTCGGCAGTTGATGGCTTCTCCTGCATAAATTAGTTTAGCTTAGTTCTCTGCCGAGCCGAGAAGTTCGTGACGAATCGAATTTACTGTAAATTCGCTCATCTCTAATTGTGTTACGGTCTTTTCCCTTTAGTTCAGAACACCATGCAGCACTTTTTCCCAGATCTGTCTTAGGCGATTGTTAAGAGTTCCTTACTACGCCGCGGCCCCGTTTCTTCATTAGTTTCCTGTTGTCGGGGAAACTACTTTACTCCCCTAGCAATGTGATATATAAAATGCCTCCGTCCTTGAGTTATTTACCAATTGTTATAGGGTTTCAAATGGCAAACTGGTTACTTCACCCCAGGCGAGTGAGACAAGCTGCCAACCATTAGATCATTACAATCTAATTACACTTGTGAAGTTACATTATCCTGTAGCAAAAATGACGTCTTCAAAAAGTACAATACAGCACGACTTTACTCATTACTCCCTATTAATAATGCATCATTATAGGGGAAGAAATGCTCAAAGACGCAATTACTTCTGATAAAAGCCAAGATGTTCATCGTAATTATACTTGAGCATTAAAGAGCGAGAAGAAAGACACGTGGAGGAAGACCATGGGACCATCACTCTCTGGTGTAGGGGACTACTGTCTGCCATGTCTCCTCACTGTACCTTAGATGGATTGTTAGAGATACGCGAATCCGTTCAGCTGGAATCAAATTTGGTCGGAGTTTCACAGAAAACTTCGGATTCGTTAAAGTCTGAATTTTTTGGGATTCAGTTCAGATTTGTTTCGTATTTGCTCCTGTACTCTGAGTGGCCTGGAAGTGGCGATAATGTATGTAATGCAACTACATGCACTGGGCTGGGTACTCTGCACCTGGCCCGGCCGCTCAGGAGCTTTGACAGGAGTCCCTGCTCCTGTGCATACACTGCATGGCCAATCGGGGCACTTCCGAATCTGAAATTGAGATCCAAATCCAATCTGCCAATGAGATATCCCATTTATTATATTTTTGAACGCTGGCAGCAACTAACCCTATCAGTGGAGTGACAGACATATGCACTTGAATATGAAGTACATGTGACTTTGGCATTAAATGCTGGTGCCTTGGCTAGCAACATGTTGGTCTGATGCTATACTTGTCTTCTATCCTGCCGACTACGCCAACCACTCTATATCCCTCTATCCTGCCGACTACGCCAACCACACTATATCCCTCTATCCTGCCGACTACGCCAACCACTCTATATCCCTCTATCCTGCCGACTACGCCAACCACACTATATCCCTCTATCCTGCCGACTACGCCAACCACTCTATATCCCTCTATCCTGCCGACTACGCCAACCACACTATGTCCCTCTATCCTGCCGACTACGCCAACCACACTATATCCCTCTATCCTGCCGACTACGCCAACCACTCTATATCCCTCTATCCTGCCGACTACGCCAACCACACTATATCCCTCTATCCTGCCGATTACGCCAACCACACTATATCCCTTTATCCTGCTGACTACGCCAACCACTCTATATCCCTCTATCCTGCCGACTACGCCAACCACACTATATCCCTCTATCCTGCCGACTACGCCAACCACACTATATCCCTCTATCCTGCCGACTACGCCAACCACACTATATCCCTCTATCCTGCTGACTACGCCAACCACTCTATATCCATCTATCCTGCTGACTATGCCAACCACACTATATCTCTCTATCCTGCTGACTACGCCAACCACTCTATATCCCTCTATCCTGCCGACTACGCCAACCACTCTATATCCCTCTATCCTGCCGACTACACCAACCACTCTATATCCCTCTATCCTGCCGACTACGCCAACCACTCTATATCCCTCTATCCTGCTGACTACGCCAACCACACTATATCCCTCTATCCTGCTGACTACGCCAACCACACTATATCCCTCTATCCTGCCGACTACGCCAACCACACTATATCCCTCTATCCTGCCGACTACGCCAACCACTCTATATCCCTCTATCCTGCCGACTACGCCAACCACTCTATATCCCTCTATCCTGCTGACTACGCCAACCACACTATATCCCTCTATCCTGCTGACTAGGCCAACCACTCTATATCCCTCTATCCTGCTGACTACGCCAACCACACTATATCCCTCTATCCTGCCGACTACACCAACCACACTATATCCCTCTATCCTGCCGACTACGCCAACCACTCTATATCCCTCTATCCTGCCGACTACGCCAACCACTCTATATCCCTCTATCCTGCCGACTACGCCAACCACTCTATATCCCTCTATCCTGCCGACTACGTCAACCACTCTATATCCCTCTATCCTGCTGACTACGCCAACCACACTATATCCCTCTATCCTGCTGACTACGCCAACCACTCTATATCCCTCTATCCTGCTGACTACGCCAACCACACTATATCCCTCTATCCTGCCGACTACACCAACCACACTATATCCCTCTATCCTGCCGACTACGCCAACCACTCTATATCCCTCTATCCTGCCGACTACGCCAACCACTCTATATCCCTCTATCCTGCCGACTACACCAACCACACTATATCCCTCTATCCTGCTGACTACGCCAACCACACTATATCCCTCTATCCTGCCGACTACGCCAACCACTCTATATCCCTCTATCCTGCTGACTACACCAACCACACTATATCCCTCTATCCTGCCGATTACGCCAACCACACTATATCCCTCTATCCTGCCGACTACGCCAACCACACTATATCCCTCTATCCTGCCGACTACGCCAACCACACTATATCCCTCTATCCTGCCGACTACGCCAACCACTCTATATCCCTCTTTCCTGCCGACTACGCCAACCACTCTATATCCCTCTATCCTGCTGACTACACCAACCACACTATATCCCTCTATCCCGCCGACTACGCCAACCACTCTATATCCCTCTATCCTGCTGACTACGCCAACCACACTATATCCCTCTATCCTGCTGACTACGCCAACCACTCTATATCCCTCTATCCTGCCGACTACACCAACCACACTATATCCCTCTATCCCGCCGACTACGCCAACCACTCTATATCCCTCTATCCTGCTGACTACGCCAACCACTCTATATCCCTCTATCCTGCTGACTACGCCAACCACTCTATATCCCTCTATCCTGCCGACTACGCCAACCACTCTATATCCCTCTATCCTGCCGACTACACCAACCACACTATATCCCTCTATCCTGCCGATTACGCCAACCACACTATATCCCTCTATCCCGCCGACTACGCCAACCACTCTATATCCCTCTATCCTGCTGACTACGCCAACCACTCTATATCCCTCTATCCTGCCGACTACGCCAACCACTCTATATCCCTCTATCCTGCCGACTACGCCAACCACACTATATCCCTCTATCCTGCCGACTACGCCAACCACACTATATCCCTCTATCCTGCCGACTACGCCAACCACACTATATCCCTCTATCCTGACGACTACGCCAACCACACTATATCCCTCTATCCTGACGACTACGCCAACCACTCTATATCCCTCTATCCTGCCGACAACACACACAAGAAAAAGTTCAATGTAGTTCAAACTAATTATGTTTACTTTGCCCCTTTTTGCACTCGGACTGGTACAAAATATCCTAGTGGTATTCGTTCGCAACTGAGGCACAAAGACTTAATGGTTGCATTAATACTAAATAGCACATTTCTTAAATGTTGCTATGAAACAATGTTTAGGTGGTCCTTAATAAAAAAAAATTAACATGAAATACTGACTGTAAAGTTAAAATACCTGGTGCCCTTTTTGTTTTGTCAAGTTGTTTCTTTTTAGTTTTTGTCAGGGTTATTACGATTCCATGCCCCCTCCCCATTTAAGCACTATCCTATACACACTGAGACACCCCTGATCTTGAATGGATCAGATGTAAAATGTTCATTTAAAGTGACAGGCAACTATTTAAAAAAAGAACAGCCCTGCAGGGGGGGTACAATCCATTCCCCTTACATGCCATAGTAGAACGGTTTGGTCAGCAGTAGTATGGAGAAAGCAACGAATAGGACATCCCGGCTTACCCAGAAAAATAAGATCAACTTTGTGCTACGTGTGGTCATCTTATATCTTACAGACTAACAGACGCCATGGTTGATAAATCACTGGGGACATATGATCTTTCCACCACACAAGAGGGGTCTGTAATCCGAATTTTACAGTAGGTAGATAGACAGATAGATAGATAGATATGAGATAGATAGATAGATATGAGATAGATAGATAGATAGGAGATAGATAGGAGATAGATAGATAAATAGATATGAGATAGATAGATATAAGATAGATAGATAGATAGATTTGAGATAGATAGATAGGAGATAGATAGATAGATATGAGATAGATATGAGATAGATAGATATGAGATAGATAGATATGAGATAGATAGATATGAGATAGATAGATAGATATGAGATAGATAGATATGAGATAGATAGGTAGATATGAGATAGATAGATAGATATGAGAGATAGATATGAGATAGATAGGAGATAGATATGAGATAGATAGATATATATGAGATAGATAGATAGATAGATAGATAGATAGATAGGAGATAGATAGATACGAGATAGATAAATAGATGTGAGATAGATAGATATGAGATAGATAGATATGAGAGAGATATGAGATAGATAGATATGAGATAGATATGAGATAGATAGATATGAGATAGATAGATATGAGATAGATAGATAGGAGATAGATAGATATGAGATAGATAGATATGAGATAGATAGATATGAGATAGATAGATATGAGATAGATAGATATGAGATAGATAGATATGAGATAGATAGATATGAGATAGATAGATCGATAGATCCATATGAAATAGATAAATAGATATAAAATAACTAGATAGATATTATGTATTCCATCCATGACAATGTGACTTCTTTGTTTTACTCACTCAGAAAGAGCATGTTCAGCCTCTAAGAGGTTCATACTGAGATATAAAACCCTGCCGTGTCGAAATATTGATTTCACACTTGGGTACAGACGGAGCGGAGTGTGAGCTCACATCAAGCCCTAGTGCATTACTTCGGATGGGGATGAAGTGCTGCTTCCAGATTCCTTTGCCAGGAATAATATTACCCATTATGCTATATTCGGCACCGCTATATAGACGACTGTCATACATATAACACTGGGCCATAGGACTGGATTTGGCGCAAGTATCATGTATAATATTTTTTTCCCCTGAGGTTAATATGAAATGTATTTAATCATGAAGATAATAAGGAGTCGTGGAATATCCTGTATTTACATAAGGTAAATCTGACTGATCCAGCGCATCTTCCCATTGGCTGCAATAGAAACGAAGGTGATATAGTCTCATTCAATCTCCTAGGAGAACTTTTTTTAACCTCTCTAACTTTTGTATCATTTCACCTTAAAGGGGTACTCCGTTGGGAAAAAAAAAATTCTAATCAACTGGTGCAAGAAAGTTAAACAGATTTGTAAATCCCTTTGATTTAAAAATCTTAACCCTTCCAGTACTTATCAGCTGCTGTATACTACAGATATACTACAGAGAAATTTGTGAATTTCCTTCCAGCCTGACCACAGTGCTCTCTGCTGACACCTCTGTCCGTGTCAGGAACTGTCCAGAGCAGGAGAGGTTTTCTATGGGGATATATGATTCTTATCTGGACAGTTCCTGACACAGACAGAGGTGTCAGCAGAGAGCACTGTTGTCAGACAGAAAAGAACTACACAAATTTATCTGTTTTATACAGCAGCTAATAAGTACTGGAAGGATTAAAAAATGTTTAATAGAAGTAATTTACAAATCTGTTTAACTTTCAGGGACCATTTGATTTGAAAACATTTGTTTTCTACTTGAGTTCCCCTTTAAACACTCCATGTACCGCCATATGGTGCTCCATAGGGCACAGTATTAGCATGTTCCTTATCATATGGCATCCAATGGAACAAAGCTCTTGTCATAGCGCGTTACAGGATGACACATTATGGCGCCTTACGGCTTGTACAAAACCGTGATAAGGCCGCATGCTTAAAGCTGTCGTTTTGTTCCAATGTATCAGTTGCCCGAGGACTGGACTTGACCTCCCAGCTGCGTTCCTTTTATTCTTACCGCAGACACTGACTGCTTATCCCCTTGTACGGCCCAAAATGATATCTCTGTTACCAGCTTAGAAAAGCTCCTTCACCCTCCTAAGCCAGTTCATCTCTCCGATTACTACAGAACATTCTTTCCATAACCTCAGTTCTGTCAGGTGATCCCAGGTATTAACCACGGTCATATACATGATTCTGCTGCTTAGGTTTAAGTGCAGGTGAAGCAGAGCTGATCTGTGTAGGTGCAGCAGAGCTATGTCCTTCATGTCATCGTAATATTAGAAGAGCTGTATGCAAAACTGATCACAATAACTTAACAGGAGATAGATAGATATAAGATAGATAGATATGAGATAGATAGATATGAAATAGATAGATGGATATGAGATAGATAGATAGATAGATAGATATGAGATAGATAGATAGATATGAGATAGATAGATAGATAGATATGAGATAGATAGATAGATATTAGATAGATAGATATGAGATAGATAGATATGAGAGATAGATAGATAGATATAAGATAGATAGATAGATAGATAGATAGATATGAGATAGATATGAGATAGATAGATAGATATAAGATAGATAGATAGATAGATATGAGATAGATAGATATGAGATAGATAGATAGATATAAGATAGATAGATAGATAGATAGATAGATATGAGATAGATAGATATGAGATAGATAGATAGATAGATAGATATGAGATAGATAGATATGAAATAGATAGATAGATATGAGATAGATAGATAGATATGAGATAGATAGATAGATAGATAGATATGAGATAGATAGATATGAGATAGATATGAGATAGATAGATATGAGCTAGATAGATATGAGATAGATATGAGATAGATAGATAGATATGAGATAGATAGATAGATATGAGATAGATAGATATGAGATAGATATGAGCTAGATAGATATGAGATAGATATGAGATAGATAGATAGATATGAGATAGATAGATATGAGATAGATAGATATGAGATAGATAGATAGATAGATAGATAGATATGAGATAGATAGATAGATAGATAGATATGAGATAAATATGAGATAGATAAATAGATAGATAGACATGTGATAGATAGATAGATAGATATGAGAGAGATAGATAGATAGATATGAGATAGATATGAGTTAGATAAATAGATATGAGATAGATAGATATGAGAGATAAACAGATAGATAGATATGAGATAGATATATAGATATGAGATAGATAGATAGATAGATATGAGATAGATATGAGATAGATAGATAGATATGAGAGAGATAGATAGATAGACATGAGATAGATAGATATGAGATAGATAGATAGATATGAGATAGATAAATAGATAGATAGATATGAGATAGATATATAGATATGAGATAGATAGATAGATATGAGATAGATAGATATGAGAGAGAGAGAGATAGATAGATATGAGATAGATATGATGTAGATAGATAGATATGAGATAGATAGATATGAGATAGATAGATAGATATGAGATAGATAGATATGAGATATATCTATCTATCTCATATCTATCTCATATCTATCTTATATCTATCTATCTATCTATCTATCTATTTATCTATCTCATATCTATCTATCTCATATCTATCTATCTATCTATCTATCTATTTATCTGAGATAGATAAATAGATAGATATGAGATAGATAGATAGATATGAGATAGATATGAGATAGATAGATAGATAGATAGATAGATATGAGATAGATAGATAGATAGATATGAGATAGATAGATATGAGAGAGATAGATAGATATAAGATAGATATAGATAGATAGATATGAGATAGATAGATATGAGATAGATAGATATGAGATAAATAGATATGAGATAGATAAATAAATAGATAGATAGATAGATATGAGATAGGTAGATAGATATGAGATAGATAGATAGATAGATATGAGATAGATATGAGATAGATATGAGATAGATATGAGATAGATAGATGGATATGAGATAGATAGATAGATATGAGATAGATATAGATGTATTTCATCATGACATCAGACTTTGGTTCTCTCTATGGTCTCTGACCAACACTACATGGCTTTTCCCCGCCATACTCCGCACTGCTACATCCCTCTACCATGCAACAAAGTTCTGTTTACATGCAAACTTTTCAGCGCTGTTGTCGCCATGGCAGTAGGTGCGTACAGGGCACAGGACAGAACATTTGTGACTGCAGTTTCTGCCGCCTCCATAATGACATATACTCCTCTAGCCGACCAGATCGGGGGTCCGGCCCACCTCTTATCTAAAGCAGGTGGCCTGTGCCTCCCCGGCCCATCTGTTATGTCCAGAAGTGTTCTGGTTAATCCACAGCTTGTGAGGATGGGAGCTGAAATGAAGAATCCGCTGCACATGAACCGTGGATGTAGCAGAGCCGAATTGGTCGTAAAACTCTACGCTGCTTATATTGCCTATGGGAACGTCCCTGCTTTAAATGTTAGGTCAGGTGTAACTGCAGTCCCATGTAAATGCACATGTGTCACGCCTTACACCAGAATGGTTACCAATGACAAACTCAGCTGTGCTATGTCTCATGAACTCTGCTAGAATGACTGAGGTTAAGGCCTTTTATATGCACTGTGCTCTATATCAGTGTTTTTCAACCAGTGTGCCTCCAGCTGCTGCAAAACTACAACTCCCAGCATGCCCCGGACAGCCGTTGGCTGTCCGGGCATGCTGGGAGTTGTAGTTTTGCAACAGCTGGAGGCACTCTGGTTGGAAAACACTGCTCTATATAGTCCATATATGGATCCTACAATTGTTCCGTGGACTGTGGCGGATACATGCAGGACCCTCCTCTATGTATTGTGGTCATATCCATCACTTAGTGTGCTCGTCTTTATGGCTCTCTGGTCACCTGACTAATAGTTACATGTGACAAAGGGCAAAGAGCACCGAATTATTGGGATTTGTGGAATAGTTATGAGCTGGGTCTGTACTGATAGAGGAGGGGACACAGAAAGGGGGTATAGATCAAGTATCATTGGATAGATAGATATGAGATAGATAGATAGATATGAGATAGATAGATAGATAGATAGATAGATATGAGATAGATAGATAGATATGCGATAGATAGATATGAGAGAGATAGATATGAGATAGATAGATAGATAGATATGAGATAGATAGATAGATAGATAGATAGATATGAGAGAGATAGATATGAGATAGATAGATATGAGATAGATAGATAGATAGATATGAGATAGATAGATATGAGATAGATAGATAGATATGAGATAGATAGATAGATATGAGATAGATAGGAGATAGATATGAGATAGATAGATAGATAGATAGATAGATATGAGATAGATAGATAGATATGAGGTAGATGGATAGATATGAGATATATAGATATGAGATAGATATGGGATAGATAGATATGAGATAGATATATGATAGATATGAGATAGATAGATAGATATGAGAGAGATAGATAGATAGATAGATATGAGAGAGATAGATATGAGATAGATAGATATGAGATAGATAGATAGATAGATAGATATGAGATAGATAGATATGAGATAGATAGATAGATATGAGATAGATAGATAGATAGATATGAGATAGATAGGAGATAGATATGAGATAGATAGATAGATAGATAGATAGATATGAGATAGATAGATAGATATGAGGTAGATGGATAGATATGAGATATATAGATATGAGATAGATATGGGATAGATAGATATGAGATAGATATATGATAGATATGAGATAGATAGATAGATATGAGATATATACCGTAGATAGATATGAGATAGATAGGTATGAGATTGATAGATAGATAGATAGATGATAGATATGAGATAGATAGATAGATGATAGATATGAGATAGATAGTTATGAGATAGATAGATGAGATAAATATGGGATGGATAGATATGAAATAGATATGATGTAGATAGATAGATATGGGATAGATAAAAGTTAGACAGATCTTTAGGTAGAGAGATAGATATACATACTGTATAGATAGATGTGAGATACAAGTTTATACATGTGATAATTGATACATATTTGGATATATAAATATATGTACAGGACAGATATAAGATATACTCACATGGATAAAAATGTATATATGATGATGATAGATAGATAGATAGATATGAGATAGATAGATAGAAATGAGATAGATAGATATGAGATAGATAGATATGAGACAGAGAGATAGATATGAGATAGATGTGAGATAGATAGATAGATATGTTATAGATAGATATGATATATATATATGAGATAGATAGATAGATATGAGATAGATAGATAGATATGAGATAGATAGATATGTTATAGATAGATATGATATAGATATGATATATATATGAGATAGATAGATATGAGATAGATAGATAGATATGTTATAGATAGATATGATATATATATATGAGATAGATAGATAGATAGATAGATATGAGATAGATAGATAGATATGAGATAGATATGTTATAGATAGATATGATATAGATATGATATATATATGAGATAGATAGATATGAGATAGATAGATATGTTATAGATATGATATATATATGAGATAGATAGATAGATAATGAATAGACAAATACAGAATAGACCATTACTGTAAATTGCCACTTTCTCTATCATTTCAAGTATCTGTATTCTAGTACCAGGACTGTTCCGTGGACATTGTCGCCTTGTTGCATCCAGACCTTCCACCCTAATCCCATGAATGGCCCCAGTGACCTAAGATGCCATAAAGTGTGGTGCCCCCTGTCACACCCAGGCAGACACACAGGACTGCAGTCCACTTACCTTCCCAGGCTTTGCTGCAGAATGCCAGGGGGTTAGGACCGGGGGGGATCCTTATTGAGCTCGCAGGAAAATCGGGGGCATCCTCTTGGGCTTTTCTCCACCGTCGTCGCCAGTGTTGGACCCCCAGCCTGCTCCCCTCATCTCCTCCATCCTCAGGTTGTTAGTCTCTTGTTGGATATGTCAGGGGGATCATGATCTAGTCAAGTGTCCCTCTCAGGGAGACCCCTTCCCCTAGTATGGCTCCCGGTATCCACCGCAAATCACTGAGTGATGGGGCCAGAAGAAGGGAGGGCTGAGGAGCAGACAGATGCAGGGCACCACAGCTCTCACTGCAGTCCTCCTGAAATCTATGTCTCCTTCCAGGGCTCTGAGATATTACAGCAGGAGCAGCTGAGAGAGAAGGAGACAGGAGGAGGGAGAAGGGAGGGAGACATCAGGGAGGAAGGGAGGAGGGATGTGAGAAAGTGCCACATGGAGGGATGGTGAGGAGCGAGGTGTGAGGGAGGAGAGGTGCCTCAAAGTGCACAACACAAACACCCTACACATCTTCTCCCATCACTGGACTCTTCATAATGGTGGATTAACACCACGGTTTGTCCCCACGGTTTTCTATCAGTTTTTTTTTTGTCAAAACCGTATTCCTCAAAACCAGACCAAAGTGTATGCAACCGCGCGCTTACGAAGAACCCATGTATGGTTTTTAATCGTATACGGTTTGAGAATTCTGTGTCCGGTTTCATACGGTTTTTAACAATTACATCAAATCCGGTTTTGAGATTTTTGTTCTTTGTTTTTTTAAATAAAGTTTCAATTGTTCTATTTTAGAATACTTTAGAATGGAAATGCGCATGTCTAAAGTGTAAAACCGTATAGGGAAAACCGGATTAAACCGTAGACACATAGGGGGAGATTTATCAAAACCTGTCGAGAGGAAAAGTTGCTAAGTTGCCCATAGCAACCAATCAGATCGCTTCTTTCATTTTTTTTCTTAAAGCCTGTGCAAAATGAAAGAAGCGAGCTGATTGGTTGCTATGGGCAACTTAGCAACTTTTCCTCTGGACAGGTTTTGATAAATCTCCCCCATAGAGTTCACTACGGTTCTCATTGACTTCCATGTTACAACATCCGTATACTGTTACAATACGGTTTTTCACCCGGACCAAAAACACGGTTTAGAGTACGGGGGGAAAATAAAAAAACAAAACAAAAAAAAAAACGTATTACAAACAAACCGTGGTCACTAGAGATGAACGCACTTACAGTAAATTCGATTCGTCACGAACTTCTCGGCTCGGCAGTTGATGACTTTTCCTGCATAAATTAGTTCAGCTTTCCGGTGCTCCCGTGGGCTGGAAAAGGTGGATACAGTCCTAGGAGACTCTTTCCTAGGACTGTATCCACCTTTTCCAGCCCACCGGAGCACCTAAAGGCTGAACTAATTTACGCAGGAAAAGTCATCAACTGCCGAGCCGAGAAGTTCGTGACGAATCGAATTTACTGTAAGTTCGCTCATCTCTAGTGGTCACAGTTATATCACCTGTAGGGTTGCCACCTTTCTTGCAAAAAAAGAAGCGGTCATGCTAATTTGCATAATTAATTATATATGCGTGACATCAAAGGATACACATATGCGGGGGAAATTTTGTCCTATTCTGACTCCTATAACTTTTTAATTTCTCATTATAGGTCAGTGTTTCCCAACCAGGGGTGCCTCCAGCTGTTGCAAAACTACAACTCCCAGCATGTTGGACTATATAGTAGTATATAGTATAGGTCAATGTTTCCCAACCGGGGGTGCCTCCAGCTGTTGCAAAACTACAACTCCCAGCATTTTGGACTATATAGTAGTATATAGTATAGGTCAGTGTTTCCCAATCGGGGGTGCCTCCAGCTGTTGCAAAACTACAACTCCCAGCATGTTGGACTATGTAGTAGTATAAAGTATAGGTCAGTGCTTCCCAACCGGGGGTGCCTCTAGCTGTTGCAAAACTACAACTCCCAGCATGCCCGGACAGCCGTTGGCTGTCCGGGCATGCTGGGAGTTGTAGTTTTGCAACAGCTGGAGGTGCTATCACACAGCGGAGGAAGAGGAAGCCGGCACGTATGAGACTAAGCGTGGAGGATAGCACGAGGCAACACAAACACTGACTCACAGGGGCCTGCAACGGAGGTGCTCAGCCGAGCACAAAGCACATGGATCCAACGAAGAAGAAAGACAAGTAGGCGGCACTCACCAAGCAGGGTAGATTTATTGCAGTCCTTCAGACGGGATACAGGGCTCAGGCGGGGGAGTAGCGGTGGAGGAAGGGGCTTGACCGGTCAAGTCCCTTCCTCCACCGCTACTCCCCCGCCTGAGCCCTGTATCCCGTCGGAAGGACTGCAATAAACCTACCCTGCTTGGTGAGTGCCGCCTTTCTTGTTCGTTGGATCCATGTGCTGGAGGTGCTATGGTTGGGAAACACTGGTATAGGTTATGTCTGTGATCGGGGGAGGGGCGTGGGGTCAAATGGGGGTAGGGAGGATCACAGGGTCAAACTTCTGGGCAAAAGTATGGGGAGGTAGGGGAAGCAGAGGGGCGTCAATCCTCTTCTTCATCGACGTCCGGACAGTCCAAGACGGAATAGTCTCTAAGCCGGCTGTGGAGCAGCCTGGGGCAGTCCTGGACGGACATGTCCTCCCTGTTGTAGATGAGGCGATTCCTGGCCAGCCATATAGCGTCCTTAAAACAGTTCGTAAGGCGCCAGACCTCCTGGATGGCCTCCAGGTCGTGAACCCTGGGAAAAAGTCCATAAAGCACCGTATGGAACGATAGGTTGTTCCTGGGTACCGTGTCCCAAGTTCCAGGGCGTTCAATATATTTCTCCACATTAAGTAGATACACAGACTTGCCCCATAAGGTATATAGGCAAGCCACTCCTTAAAGGGGTACTCCGCCCCTAGACATCTTATCCCCTATCCAAAGGATAGGGGATAAGATGTGACATCGCCGAGGTCCTGCCGCTGGGGCCCCCTGCAATATAGCAAGCAGTACCCACCTGTAACTGCTTCCAGAAACGCTGGAGGTTCTCTGGCTAATTCCTCCCAACCACGGGGACAGAAGATCGTGACGTCTAGACTCCACCCATGTGTGACGTCACACACTTCCCCCTCAATGCAAGTCTATGGGAGGGGGCGTGACGGCCTTCCGGAAGCAGTTACAGGTGGGTGCTGCTTACTATATTGCGGGGGTCCCCAGCGGCAGGACCCCGGCGATCTGACATCTTATCCCCTATCCTTTGGATAAGGGATAAGATGTCTAGCGGCAGAGTACCCCTTTAATTACACCCCCCCCCCCCCCACACACACACACACACACACACACAAACATTGAAGAGCTTGGCCCAACTTGCAACGTAATCCCCGTTATTATTACTATCTGATTGGGGGGATATGACTGCTGGGAGCACTGCATCTTTGAGCATGGGAACTCAAGTCACCCATTAGAATGAAGCGGCAGGTCGTGCATGTTCATTAAATTTATATGTTGGGACATCCCCTTTGAGCAGATAGGCAAACTCCCCCTACTCCCATTAGGCAGATAGGCATACTTCCCCCTATAAGACTGACAGACTTTTTCCCCATTAGGCAGATAGATAACCCCCCCCCCCCCCCCCTCTATTAGGTAAATAGGCAGATCCCCCCCCCCCCCAAATTAATAGTACTCCCTGGCCGCGCTGGAATTTTTTTAATCTTAATTCCCACCAAGCTCCTGACTGCTCTACGTTCAGCACAACAATGTGACATCAACTTGCCGACTGCATCATGATGCCACCATGCGCTCTCGTCATCTCGTAGGCCTGAAGAAGCCTATGGCTCCCAAGGATAAGTAGTGGGATAGGAAGCTCATTGTTCACTGCTCAGCCGCTCTTTAGTTTACAACTATATGTATATGTAGATGTAAACAGCACTGACTCTGGAATATGGGGCATATGCCCTAGATCCCAGTGTGAGACGACCACTGTTAAAGTGATGATGTGCCTTCCCTACCGTTTGGTGGGATAGGAAACTGATGGTTCCCTGCTCCACCAGAGTGCTCAACGTTATCTGTGTCCTAAGGATGCAGGTAGAGTTAAAAGTAATGCTGCTCCCAGTGGGACCTGCAGCTATTACAGGTTGCACCTACGGTTAAAGAAGCCCTGGTCACATGGACCTTGGGAACTTAGTCTGGAGCTGAGTCATAGACTTTTATGAGCATTGTGGGCATGCTCTGTGACCTGGGCAGAGGTCAGTATTCAGAAGGAGGAGGAAGTGAGCTGTGACCATCACCAATTGTCGGTGGTGGATCCTGTGTTATCTAGAACTAGATGTTATCCCAGTAGCCATTATCCAAGGCCGGTGCAAGGATATTTCCACCCTAGGCAAAAGCTAATTTTGCCGCCGTTTTGAGTCTGCCCATTGGCCCAGCCTTTGACACGGCCCATGCTGGCTGAGCAACTAATTTGCATGTTGGTTGTAACTTTCTTGCGGCAGGCAGAGTGGCGCACCCCCCATCAAGAGGGCGCCTCTAGGTGGCCGCCTATTTTGCCTATAGGCAGAGCCGGCCCTGCCATCATCTTCCATAATGTTCACTGAAGATATCCTGAAGAATTTCTGCTGCGATCCACACAAAGATTAACCCCATAGTTTTCTCAGGTTTCTGTACAATCAATGACATATAAGCAACATCACTTATGTTTTTGACGCTTTTTGGATAAAAATCCATACAGAAAATTTGTGTTGTAACCACACTCACTTGCCCCATTAAATAGGGATCAGATTTTACACCGATTTGGGTCAAATGTAACCTGTGTGAACATAGTAGACGTTTAAACATTTTCTTATCTTCTAGGTACATTGGTGATCTAGAAGAATACACATAATAACCTGGAAGGGTTGGAGGGGTTGTGTTACCGTGATGTTCAGTGTCATTCAGTCTGTAAAAGTATATAACAAAGAAAAACAGGCGTCCTGCACTCACCGTCCAAAAGCTGATAGTTCGACTCCCATTTCGGGCTGCTTTAACCGACATGGTAGACACAGGTAGCGTGGGGAGCTCAGAGCGCCCCACGCTACCTGTGTCTACCATGCCGGTTTAAGCAGCCCGAGATGGGAGCCGAACTATCAGCTTTTGGACGGTGAGTGCAGGACGCCTGTTTTTCTTTGTTATATACTTTTACTTACAGGGTTTCCCATTGTCCTAGCACGGCCGTCTGCTGATTTGATCTGGTTGGTTGATCGAGCATCCACATTTCCATCTCGAGGAGCTGTATCTGCAGGTACCGGTGCCACTATTCTATTCTCTTATTACCGTATTTTTCGCCCTATAGGACGCACCGGCGTATAAGAAGCACCCAATTTATAGGAGGTGCAAAATCTAAAAAAAATAAAGATTTTGAACCCAATAGTGGTCTTCAACCTGCGGACCTCCAGATGTTGCAAAACTACAACTCCCAGCATGCCCGGACAGCCGTTGGCTGTCCGGGCATGCTGGGAGTTGTAGTTTTGCAACATCTGGAGGTCCGCAGATTGAAGACCACTGCATAGGAGGTAATACTCACGTGTCCCCGCCGCTCCGGACCCGTCACCGCTGCCCTGGATGTCGCTCCATCGCTGTCACCGTGTCCCCGTCGCTCCGGAATGTCTCTGCTGCCGGCACTCTCCGTCGCCGCCATCACGTCGTTACGCACGCTGACGCACGTACGCGACGACGAGGAAGGAGAGCGCCGGCCATACAGGGGATCCCTGAATGGAGAAGACACCGAGGAGGCAGGTAAGGTCCCTCCCGGTGTCCTGTAAGCACTAACCCGGCTATTCAGTCGGGCTGTTCGGGACCGCCACGGTAAAATCGCGGCGGTCCCCAACAGCCGGGTTAGTGTCACTTTCCCTTCAGACGCGGCGGTCAGCTTTGATCGCCGCGTCTGAAGGGTTAATACAGGGCATCACCGCGATCGGTGATGTCCTGTATTAGCCGCGGGTCCCGGCCGTTGATGGCCGCAGGGACCGCCGCGATAGGGGTGTATTCGCCGTATAAGACGCACCGACTTTTTCCCCCCAATTTTGGGGAAGAAAAAGTGCGTCTTATACGGCAAAAAATACGGTAAATGTCGTTCAGTCTGTACTTTAGTGTTGTTCTTTTGGTAGTTTTGTGCAGATTTGCCCTTTAAATACCAAGTTTCCTGGCTGACTTTAGTAGTTCCCTCGGTGCTTTGCTAGCCCCAGGCTCTATACCGTGCGGACATAACCCTGAGCTCTTGCTTACTCTTCTTGTATGTTTAGCATTGTCTGATCTCCTTATACATCTGTCTGTCTTTTTTTTTCCCCGATCACCTTAGGGTCTTGCTTTATTTCTCCATTTGAAATATATTCAGTCCGCAAGGCAAGGTTCTTGTTCAGCTTGAAGGAATACACATCATCTTGGCCCTTATGTAACATTTTATCCAGAACTGACGCGTGACTAGATCCTTCTTCTATGTATACAAGCAGTGATGGAGCGATCAACAACCCCTCATGATCCTATGCATACCCAGGGCCGGCGGCCCACCGGGAAAATTCCCGGTATCCCGCTAGGCCAGTCCGGGCCTGCGCATACCCTCTTCCCACAGACACTACCCAGGCCCTTATTTATAGTCGGCTTCGCCCAATAGTTGGGAACACACCCTAAAGTATACGTTCCATCTGCCATAATAGGATGACTTGGTTTAGAAATCTCACCTAAAATTCTGCAGTGTCCTACTAGGCATTTACCTCGGTTCTATACTGGTTTACATGGTTTTTGCTATCTAAATGCTGCTGTGTTGTTTGTACCGTTTTGGTAGGGAATAAAAGGGTTAACTCACCTCCATCACACTACACTTCGAGTTTAGCTTAGGTCTAGTGTGGTAAGCTTGTGGGGGTATATGGGGTGTAGCTGTGCAGTGATGAAAGGGTGCTGGTTTAACCCTTAACTGTCATGACGCCAGGGTGAAGGCTCCTCGATATATACTTGTCCTATCGCCACCCGTCCCAAGAACGATAGGGAGGAATAAATGATTGTCCACAACCGGAGATTCAGAAAACTGTAGGAAACTTTACTGCAGATTTTATGCAGAGGTAAAACAGGAACAGTCTTTACATATGTACAGTCTATGAGGATCCTGACAGTTGGTTGGGACCTTGTGAGTATAAGCTCTGGAGATTGATTTACGCTGTTCCGCTGGATTTAGGGGATTGGTTTTAGGTCCAGCAGTCACGCTAGCTTTAGCGGGGATTTGATTTAGTAACTCACGATTAGTAAGTTGCGGGATTGTTAGGCTCCAGGCCTGGTTTTGTCTTGTCGCACGGATCTCCTCCTCTCTCTGCTAGTCCGGAAACCAAGAAAGCGATGATTGGCTGGCAGCTCCCTTATATGGGCAGGGGATGGCCTTGAGCTGATTGGTTCATCCCAACTGTCAGTCCTTTACACAAAGGATTATGGTAGAACATGTGACTACCCACGTGACCTGGAAGGTCCTTTAGCATACCATCACAGTAGAAACATTAGTCATGTGACCTAAGGTCCTGCAGACACTATATAAAGCAATACATTACACTAATTATATACATGTAACACATAAAATTAAAGAACGAAGAGGTGACTAGGGGTTATCTCAGCAAGCGGACCCCAACGGTACCAAGGAACTCTGACTTTGGGGACCCAGCACACAAGGCACAGTATGAAATACAGTATCGGGACACCACACTAGCAAGATAAAAAAAATCTAGGGTACCCTCCCTTAGGGGAAGGATGTGCTAACAGGTTGTTCTGTTCTGCCCCTAGGGGATAGTAGGTCTTGCAAGGCCTAAACCAAGGGTAGGTTGGTGCTAACCTGATTCCTACTGAAAATACTATTGGCTTGAAGTCACCTGTGGCCTAATCTGTAAGCAGAGAAAGGAAAGAAAGAAGAAAGAGTTAAACTTTGGTAGTAAGATAAACAAACACCCCATAGGACTAAAGTAGGACCTTTCAGGGCTTTGGGCGGAGCCTAGTACAGCATGGCTTCCACATTAAAGGGGTACTCCACTGGAAAACATATATATATATATATATATATATATATATATATATATATTTATTTATTTTATTTTTTTTTGTTTAATCAACTGGTGCCAGAAAGTTAAACTAAAATTTTCAAATTACTTCTATTAAAAAATCTTAATCCTTCCAGTACTTATAAGCTGCAGTATGATCCACAGAAAGTTCCTTTCTTTTTGAATTTCCTTTCTGCCTGACCACAGTGCACTCTGCTGACACCTCTGTCCATTTAAGGAACTGTCCAGAGTAGGAGCAAATCCCCATGGAAAACCTCTCCTGCTCTGGACAGTTCCTAAAATGGACAGAGGTGTCAGCAGAGAGAACTGTGGTCAAGCAGAAAGGAAATTCAGAGAGAAAAGAACTTCCTGTGGATCATAACAGCAGCTGATAAGTACTGGCAGGATTAAGATTTTTAAATAGAAGTAATTTACAAATCTGTTTAAAAAAAAATTGTTTTTCACCGGAGTACCCCTTTAAGATCTGCATCTTGCAGTTTTGGAATTGTGGAAACAGGGGGACGTGCATCCCGGCCTTTATGCCACACTGAAGGAATAGAGATACCGGTAGGACATGCTGGCCAGAACCACCTACCCCTGTGCTCAAGTATTAGACCCTGCTTTAGAGAGTTACCAGCTAGGACTAAAGTCCTTCGTGTTGCAGGTACCCTGACACCACCACAAGGGTAACATTTTTGGAGGAAATTCATCAAGACCTGTGCTGAGGAAAAGTTGTCCAGTTGCCATAGCAACCAATCAGATCTCTACTTTCATTTTTCAGAAGCCTTTTCAAAAAGGAAAGAAGTGATCTGATTGGTTGTTATGGGCAACTGGTCGACTTTTCCTCTGCACAGGTTTTAATGAATCTCCCCCTGTATCTTTATTTCTCATAAGATTGGTATTGTTCTCCACGCAACACTCTACGACTATCCAGTGTCTGCCTTTCACCCGTACCTCACCATCATGGACACCACACAGGCCATCAGGTTCTGGGGGAACATCATCACCTTCTACCACCCTCCTTTCACTGTCTTAGGCCACGGAGTCATTTTCTGGAAGTCCTCGTGCCAACCCGACAAGAAGTGCATAGTGTGGTTGAAAAAAAAAGTAGGTCCATCAACTACAGTTACATGGCTGTGGTAAGTGATTTTCTTTGCTTTTGGCTAGGAGTTGTACATGTGATTAGATTCTGCTCTCTTTACATTTTGCTTTTATTTATTCATAGACAGATTACAGAGATACAGTAGATCTCTAGTCTCCAAACTGTGGACCTCCAGTTGTTGTAAAACTACAACTTTCGGAATGCCCGGACAGCCAACGGCAGGAAGTTGTGGTTTGCAACATCTGGAAGTTTACATTTTGGAGACCACTGCAGTAGTTGATAGATAGATACAGTATAGATGCACAGCAGCACTCCAGTAGTAGTGATCAAGCGGTGGCTTTATTAATCACCAAAGTGTTAACAGTGACGTTTCGGTCACCTCTCATAACCTTCATCAAGCATCGTGACCGAAATGTCGCTGTTAATACTCTGGTGATTAATAAAGCCACTGCTTGATCACTACTACTGGAGTGCTGCTGTGCATCTATACTGTATATGAAGAAAGAGCTTGTGACCAGAGCCTAACCACCGCTGGAACCCACCTACTTGTCCAGGGTGCTGCTCCACTTGCTTGTTGTAGCTAGATAGATATGAGATAGATAGATATGAAATAGATAGATATGAGATAGATATGAGAGAGATAGATATGAGATAGATAGATAGATATGAGATAGATAGATATGAGATAGATAGATAGATATGAGATAGATAGATATGAGATAGATAGATATGAGATAGATAGATAGATAGATATGAGATAGATAGATATGAGATATATATGAGATAGATAGATATGAGATATATATGAGATAGATAGATAGATAGATATGAGATATATATGAGATAGATAGATATGAGATATATATGAGATAGATAGATATGAGATATATATGAGATAGATAGATATGAGATATATATGAGATAGATATGAGATAGATAGATAGATAGATAGATATGAGATAGATATGAGATATATATGAGATAGATAGATAGATATGAGACAGATATGAGATAGATATGAGATAGATATGAGATAGATAGATAGATAGATATGAGATAGATAGATATGAGATAGAGAGATAGATAGATATGAGATAGATACATAGATATGAGATAGATAGATATGAGATATATATGAGATAGATAGATATGAGATATATATGAGATAGATAGATAGATATGAGATATATATGAAATAGATAGATATGAGATATATATGAGATAGATAGATATGAGATATATATGAGATAGATAGATAGATATGAGATAGATATGAGATATATATGAGATAGATAGATAGATATGAGACAGATATGAGATAGATATGAGATAGATAGATGTAAGGGTTGACAGACCCTACCATACATGGTAGAGGCCCCCTTAAGTGTAGTGGCCCAGTGCAAGCTATACCAGCTGCTATGCAGAATGTATTCAGGTGACTGAAGTATAATAGGGTTTGCTGGACAGAAAAATGTGCGTTTCAAGTGCTGAAGGCCTATATAATTGTATTTTCTACATGTATATTTTCCTTTATTTCTCTGGTAAAATAAGCGCAAACTAAGTTTCTGACAGTTTACAGAGGGATAGGTTTTGCAAAAATTGTCTTGCATTGCATTTGCCAAATGTGAAGAGAGCAGAATCTAGTCACAAGTACAACTCCACTACAGCATTACAGAACCCACAATACTGTGCATTTGTAAACCAAAATGGAGCCTATCCCATGCCTGCCATATCAGTAAAAAGAGGTGAGCAAAAGGCATACCCAAAAACTTTTGTGGTAGAGGGTGTGATGCAGGGCAGATGGAATTACCCTAGGGACAGATGGCATTAACTCCTTGTATTCATGACGCCAGGGCATGGTTTATTCTCAATACCACCAGAAGGTATACCGCTGAATCCTGGGCTAGGCAAGGGGGCAATAATGACTCTGACGCCAAGTTACGGACAACGGTAGCTTTACTGAGTGACTGATGGAACAGTCTATACAGTGTAGCCGGGCCCACGGAGGTGACCAGTGACTTCAGAGATCTTAAGGGCTTGCTGGGACTTGCAGTAGATTTGGACAATTTTAGTGCAGGCCACTCTGACTTAACAATAGATGACTGTGACTGACTTAACTTGACTGATGACTGACTAAGCTGTGACTGACTTGACTTGACTTAAAGGGGTTATCCAGGAAAAAACTTTTTTTTATATATATCAACTGGCTCCAGAAAGTTAAACAGATTTTTAAATTACTTCCATTAAAATATCTTAATCATTTCAGTACTTATGAGCTTCTGAAGTTAAGGTTGTCCTTTTCTGTCTAAGTGCTCTCTGGTGACACGTGTCCCGGGAACCGCACAGTTTAGAAGCAAATCCCCATAGCAAACCTCTTCTAAACTGGGCGGTTCCTGAGACACGTGTCATCAGAGAGCACTTAGACAGAAAAGAACAACCTTAACTTCAGAAGCTCATAAGTACTGAAAGGATTAAGATTTTTTAATGGAAGTAATTTACAAATCTGTTTAACTTTCTGAAGCCAGTTGAGATATATACATATATATATATATATATATATATATATATATATATATATATATATATATATATAAAAGTTTTTTCCTGGATAACCCCTTTAAGACTGACTAAGCTGTGACTGTAGTTACTTGTAGACTTGTATCTTGTGGCTGCAGACTTGACTTGAGGCTCCTATGACTCCAGACGAACTCTAGGACTTGACTGCACCTCAGCAAAGACTCAGGAACTAAGAGAGAGAAGAGCCCTCCCAGGGCTTTTATGGGGGAGACTCTGGTGGGGTCCCATTGGTCACCCTTAAGTCACCTGGTCACTGATACCTCCTGGGTAACAATCACATGACAACTCACATGACAACTGGTGATCACATGTTAATCTTTCTTAAAGATACAACATTCTTATATACATAACATAGGGGATAATATACAATTACAATAGAACAGATGCAGGGGGGGGGGGGGGGGGCAGGGGACACTGCAGGGAGGCTGCCTGACAGGACAGCAAGGGTACGGGGGTAACAACTCCCATATTGGGCCACCACACTTCCACATTATTCTATAATAATAGCGTATGCTGCACTTTATAAGCCAAAAAAGTACTAATTTCTTGGAGTGTTTCTTTACATAACGTTTATTGTTGTTCACCGAAACCCTGGCTATCAGAAGTGTTATTCATGGGACTTAAAGGGGTAGTCCAGTGGTGAAAAACTAGGGGATAGGGGATAAGTTTAAGATCGCGGTGGGTCCGACTGCTGGGGCCCCCCGCAATCTCTCTGTACGGGGACCAGGCTCTCCGGCCAGATAGCGGTTGTCGACCCCTGCACGAAGCGGCGGCCGACACGCCCCCTCAATACATCGCTATGGCAGAGCCGGAGATTGCCGAAGGCAGCGCACCGGCTCTGCCATAGAGTTGTATTGAGGGGGTGTGTCCCGCTGCTTCGTGTTGTGGTCAACACGCCCCCTTCCCGCGGGCTGTCGGGGTCCCCACGATCTGAAACTTAGGATAGAATCCTTAGGATAGGGGATAAGTTTTTCACCACTGGATATCTCCTTTAAAGGGGTACTCCGCCCCTAAACATTTAATTCTCTATCCAAAGGATAAGATGACTGATCAAGGGGGTCCGGCCACTGGGATCCCCCACAATCTCTGGGCCAGGACCGCAGACATACTGAACATAGAAGCTTGGGGCATCCGTGTTAGTGACGTCACGCTATGCCCCCTCCACTGTGTGCGAGCCATCACGCCCCTCCCATAGACATGAGTGAAGGGGGTGCGACGGCGGTGGTCGCCCATCATCGGACACGGAGCGGAGTTCGCTCCATGCATCCGATTACCGGGGCCACGCTGGAGATTACTGGGGATGACCTGACCCACCGCCATCGGACATCTTATCCCCTGTCCTTTGGATAGGGGACAAGATGTTCAGGGTTCGGAGTACCCCTTCAATTTGAAGAAGGATATCGTGGGGTTTACGAAGGGACTCCGGTTTGCACCAATCATCCAAGTGACTACTACACTCATCATTATCCCACACAACACGTTTCCTAGACTTCCACTACCCAGGCATGCTGGAAGTTGTAGTTTTGCAACAGCTGGAGGCTCCCTGGTTGGAAAAACGCTGCTCTATATTAAAGCATTGATAAAGCTGCCATGGAAGATGGTGCTGGTGTTTTTTTTCCGTTGTGTTATAAAGTTCTCAGTTCTACTGACAAAATCCCTTCTTATCAGTGTGACAGTCGGACAGTTGCGCGCGCGGTATCAGCGGACTGTCTATCTCATCCGCCAGAGCTCGCGCAGGTGATCCGCTGTGTACACTTCCCCCTATCTCTCCTTATTGCACACAGTTTGGATAAACAATTTTGCGCAATTCCAATATTTAAGCAGGGAAGTAAAGTCACCTTCTTGAAGGGAAATCCAGCCAGTCTCCATATTTAAAGCGACAAAAAGAGAGAGAGAGAGCAGCACTGGTGCAGGAACGACAGAGAACCGTATGTAAAATATAGTAAAACTGAAGTGAAACAAGCATAGGAGGGAATTATAAGGCTGCGTTCACACCTTCAGGTTTCTAAAAGGAACCAATCATTAGATTTTACCATATATAATGCTTTGCAATGAGTTATACAGTGATCCCTCAACTTACAATGGCCTCAACATACAATAGTTTCAACATACAATGGTCTTTTCTGGAACATTGTAACTTGAAACCAGACTCAACATACAATGCTACAGACAGTCCAGATCTGTGAAACGTGTCAATGGCTGGAAGAACCGACCAATCAGAATGGGAATTCACTGGTAAAACCCTTGTATTCCTGAAGCGTATGCACTGACTGGTGTCTGGTAGCGCCCCCTACAGTACAGGGAGGTATTACATGTTCTGTACTCTTTACCTGCTCCTTTGGACACCAGGTGAGGGCGACTCCATGTTACTTTTTTACGACACTGTGTACTGTACAGGACCCCGAAGAAGCTCCTGTCCTCTACATAGACCAGTGTTTCCCAAACAGGGTGCCCCCAGCTGTTGCAAAACTACAACTCCCAGCATGCCCGGACAGCCAAAGGCTGTCCGGGCATGATGGGAGTTGTAGTTTTGCAACAAATGGAGGCTCCCTGCTTGGGAAACACTGACATAGACAGTGATTTACAGCTCCCAGCAGATCTTTCTTACTTTTATATGTAAGGATTTGCTTTATCTATATCAGTTATCTATTTATTTTTCTTTAATCCTCACTTTTTCCTATTTTCGGATGACATTTTGGTGCCTTTAGAACCAATTACCAGGTTTCCATAGAGTTCTGGTCTCAACATACAATGGTTTCAACATACAATGGTCGTCCTGGAACCAATTAATATTGTAACTTGAGGGACCACTGTATATGGTAAAATCTTCTTCCTCACCATTCCCGGGAGACGTTCCTGCCCCCAGGGATGGTGAGGATATGAAGTTAGACAGTCTCCCCCACAGCCCCATAGGTGAGTGTTTCCCAACCCAGTCCTCAAGGCACACCAAAAGTCCAGGATTTTAATTTTTCCCTGTTCTATTCCAATGGAGTAACTGAAAAAACCCGGAATGTTGGTGTGCCTTGAGGACTGGGTTGGGAAACACTGCCCTAGGTAGTCCCCTGGATGGGGAGCTATACTTACCTAGTTCCACCGCTCCGCCTTTCGTGACGCCGCTTCGGCGTGATTGACGGCTCGTGTCATCACTCAGCTCCTTAAAGGGGTACTCCGGCCCTGAGACATCTTATCGCCTATCGAAAGAATAGGGGATAAGATGTCTCACCGCGGGGGTCCCCCGCAATCTTGTATTCGCCACCCACCTGTTTGAGCTGCACGCCGCGGTGCAAGCTCATAAACAGCTGGGTGGCGACCATGGGGCCGGAGTATCGTGATGTCACGACTCCGCCCCCCGTGTGACGTCACCCCCTGCCCCCGCTATGCAAGTCTATGGGAGGGGGGCGTGACTTTGGATAGGGGATAAGATGTCTCAGGGCCGGAGTACCCCTTTAAGCAGATGGAGCGGGGTGGAGATACAGGCTGTCCATCACACCGAGAGGGGGGGGCGTCACTATGGCCGGAGTGGCGGGACTAGGTAAGTATAGCTCCCCGTCCAGGGGACTACTTACAGGGCAGCGAGGGAAACTTCACACTATGGACTGAATGCTAAAATTACACCGCCGAAAGAATGACCTTGCCAAAACGACATAGAGTACATTGCCGTCTATGGGGATGGCAAGGTCTAGGTGGTCCAATGTCCGGGTGGTCGACCGATTCAGTCAGTCCCAGCAGCCCAGATTCTCCAACCGTAGATTTCTCAATGTAAGTCCACAATAATTTCAACATGACCCTGCCATGCACAGTGTCCTTGTAAAATGCATTACTATAGAACAGTGTTTTCCAACCAGGGGGCCTCCAGCTGTTTAAAAACTACAACTCCCAACCTGCTGTCGAGGCATGCAGGGAGTTTTCAAGAGGTGTAACTTGTAGCTTCTAGGGTCCGATTAGGGTTGCCACCTGGCCGGTATTTTACCAGCACAGCCGGTATTTTGGCCACCCTGCCTGTATTTTTATATTAGAAATCCCGCCAATGCAATGGCCGGTATTTATCCAACCAATCCTCCAACTCCCAGAATGTTGCACCATATACTATACCAGTGTTTCCCAACCAGAGCACCTCCAGCTGTTGCAAAACTACAACTCCCAGCATGCCCGGACAGCCAACGGCTGTCCGGGCATGCTGGGAGTTGTAGTTTTGCAACAGCTGGAGGCACCCCAGGTTGGGAAACACTGACCTATACTATATACTACTATATAGTCCAACATGCTGGGAGTTGTAGTTTTGCAACAGCTGGAGGCACCCCAGGTTGGGAAGCACTGACCTATACTATATACTACTATATAGTCCAACATGCTGGGAGTTGTAGTTTTGCACAGCTGGAGGCACCCCTGGTCGGGAAACATTGACCTATACTATATACTACTATATATAGTCCAACATGCTGGGAGTTGTAGTTTTTGCAACAGCTGGAGGCACCCCTGGATGGGAAACACTGACCTATACTAAATACTACTATATAGTCCAACATGCTGGGAGTTGTAGTTTTGCAACAGCTGGAGGCACCCCTGGTTGAGAAATACTGACCTATACTATATACTACTATATAGTCCAACATGCTGGGAGTTGTAGTTTTGCAACAGCTGGAGGCACCCCTGGTTGGTAAACCCTGACCTATACTATATACTACTATATAGTCCAACATGCTGGGAGTTGTCGTTTTGCAACAGCTGGAGGCACCCCTGGTTGGGAAACACTGACCTATACTATATACTACTATATAGTCCAACATGCTGGGAGTTGTAGTTTTGCAACAGCTGGAGGCACCCCTGGTTGAGAAATACTGACCTATACTATATTCTACTATATAGTCCAACATGCTTGGAGTTGTAGTTTTGCAACAGCTGGAGGCACCCCTGGTTGGGAAACACTGACCTATACTATATACTACTATATAGTCCAACATGCTGGGAGTTGTAGTTTTGCAACAGCTGGAGGCACTCCTGGTTGGGATAAACTGACCTATACTATATACTACTATATAGTCCAACATGCTGGGAGTTGTAGTTTTGCAACAGCTGGAGGCATCCCTGGTTAGGATACACTGACCTATACTATATGCTACTATATAGTCCAACATGCTGGGAGTTGTAGTTTTGCAACAGCTGGAGGCACCCCTGGTTGAGAAATACTGACCTATACTATATACTACTATATAGTCCAACATGCTGGGAGTTGTAGTTTTGCAACAGCTGGAGGCACCCCTGGTTGGGATACACTGACCTATACTATATGCTACTATATAGTCCAACATGCTGGGAGTTATAGTTTTGCAACAGCTGGAGGCACCCCTGGTTGGGAAACACTGACCTATACTATATACTACCATATAGTCCAACATGCTGGGAGTTGTAGTTTTGCAACAGCTGGAGGCACCCCTGGTTGGGATACACTGACCTATACTATATACTACTATATAGTCCAACATGCTGGGAGTTGTAGTTTTGCAACAGCTGGAGGCACCCCTGGTTGGGATACACTGACCTATACTATATACTACTATATAGTCCAACATGCTGGGAGTTGTAGTTTTGCAACAGCTGGAGGCATCCCTGGTTAGGATACACTGACCTATGCTATATACTACTATATTGTCCTACATGCTGGGAGTTGTAGTTTTGCAACAGCTGGAGGCACCCCTGGTTGGGAAACACTGACCTATACTATATACTACTATATAGTCCAACATGCTGGGAGTTGTAGTTTTTGTTTGGGGCAGCTGCTGAGCCACAGGCTGTATCAGGGCATGCTGGGAGTTGTAGTTAGTAACTAAGTCACATCAAAACAAAAATGGTCCTGTTAAAACTACAGATCGGAGCTCAAAAATAAGGCCCGTATAAGGAGAAATAAAAAAGTTATAGGGGTTAGAAGAAGACAAAATTTCCCTCGCAAATGTGTATCCTGTGATGTTACGCATATATAATTAATTATGCAAATTAGTATGGCTGGTATTTTTTTTTTTTTTTTTAAAGAAAGGTGGCGACCCTAGCCCCGATGCTAAATCTGCAACATGGCCCCATGTGCCATTTATGATACTGGTCTCGTATGGGGCAAATGTGCTTTGGGCCCCTCTTAGGCACCAGGGGCCCAATGCGGCTGCCACCTCTGCACCTCTATAGCTATGCTTCTGGAGCTGTAGTTTTGCAACAGCTGGGGGCACCCTGCTTGGGAAACACTGGTCTAAGCTGCCTTGGGCTGCAGTACCAGGCGCAGCCACTATCAGCGCTGTGCTAAACATCAAAGGGCATAGACTATTCACTTTATATCCCATTTATACATAGGGTCAGTATCAGCCCAGAGATGAACCGTCCCCCCGTTCCGGGAGCTCTCTAATGTCGCCTTGATGAATATAATCTCCATTTATTACAGGCCAGGTAGCTTGACATGAACACATTAATAATCATTGATTATTGCCCATATATAATGAGTCCGGTGACACTTGTGCCCAATTATTAACTAGAATAGATGAGTACGTTATCCCCGCTGGGGAGTCCTGGACTGGATTGTTTTCCACTTGTAATAATACAGTATTATTCTTTCATTTATATCATGGAGGCTCTAGTATTATTCTTTACACAATACCGGTGAGATACATGGTGCTCTAATGCAGTGTTTCCCAACCAGGGTGCCTCCAGCTGTGGCAAAACTACAACTCCCAGCATGCCCGGACAGCCTTTGGCTGTCCGGGCATGCTGGGAGTTGTAGTTTGGCCACAGCTGGAGGCACCCTGGTTGGGAAACACTGCTCTAATGTTGAATTGTCACGGGGGGGGGGGGGGGGGGGACTGTAGTCACTCCCTAATAAGGGATATTGTAGGCAGTTGTTGCAGTCTTTGCTTACCTGCTATTTATTTTCTGCAGTGCTGCCTGCTCCACCAGTCCATGGTTATAAACAGTCCCTACAGCTTTCCCTGAGTGTCTCCGCCACTTGCCATATACTTTCCTCCATGCTTTACACCGCACCACTACTTTACACTGCACCACTACTTTACACCGCACCGCTACTTTACAGCGCACCGCTACTTTACACTGCACCGCTACTTTACACTGCACCGCTACTTTACACCGCACCGCAACTTTACACCGCGCCGCTACTTTACACTGCGCCGCTACTTTACACTGCACCGCTACATTACACTGCACCGCTACTTTACAGTGCACCGCTACTTTACACTGCACCGCTACATTACACTGCACCGCTACTTTACACCGCACCGCTACTTTACACCGCACCGCTACTTTACACCGCACCGCTACTTTACACCGCACCGCTACTTCACACCGCACCGCTACTTCACACCGCACCGTTACTTTACACCGCACCGCTATTTTACACCGCACCTCTACTTTACACCGCACCGCTACTTTACACCGCACCGCTACTTTACACCGCACCACTACTTTACACCGCACCACTACTTTACACTGCACCACTACTTTACACCACACCGCTACTTTACACCGCACCGCTACTTTACACCGCACCGCTACTTTACACCGCACCGCTACTTTACACTGCACCACTACTTTACACTGCACCCCTACTTTACACTGCACCCCTACTTTACACCGCACCACTACTTTACACCGCACCCCTACTTTACACTGCACCACTACTTTACACTGCACCCCTACTTTACACCGCACCACTACTTTACACTGCACCCCTACTTTACACTGCACCGCTACTTTACACTTGACCGCTACTTTACACTGCACCACTACTTTACACTGCACCACTACTTGTTCGTAGGCAACTCAGTAGAAGCCGCGGGCTACTTCTCTCTCTCAGTCGGAGCAGGTAGAACTTGTTTCAGAAGCAGGGGCAAAGAAAAGGAAAAAAAATAAAATAAATATAAATATATATAGATATATATGTAATCAATGGACATTTTCCATTTTGACAACAGTTTTTGCATTATACATCTCAGCTGCTGCAGAATACTACACACCCAGGTTGCTACATAACATCATCATACACAGCTTGGTTGCTACAGAACATTATAATACACACTTCGGCTGCTACAGAACATCGTAATACATACCTCAGCTGCTGAAGAACATCATAATACGAACATCAACTGCTACAGAACATTATAATACACACCTCAGTTGCTGCAGGACATCATAATACACACCTTAGCTGCTGCAGAACCTCACACTATGCATCCCAGCTGCTGCAGAACCTCATACGACATACCTAAGCTGCTGCAGAACCTCATAATACACACCTCTACTGCTACAGAATATCATAATACAAACCTCAGGTGCTATAATACACACCCCAGTTGCCGCAGAATATCATATTACACACCTCAGCTACTGCAGAACCTCATAATGCACACCTTAGCTGCTATAGAACATCATAATACACCTCATCTGCTGCAGAACATCATAATACACCTCATCTGCTGCAGAACATCATAATACACACCTCAGGTGCTATAAAACAGACCTCAGCTGCTACAGAACCTCATAATACACACCTCAGGTGCTATAATACAGACCTCAGCTGCTACAGAACCTCATAATACACACCTCAGCTGCTACATATCTTTAAAAAAAGAGGTTATGCAGGAGTTCAGGTGTGCAATATAAGGAATAATGTACCCATACTATACCTTAGAGCTCTGTGACCTGTATAAATGCACATGAGGCAACAGCTGGAGGCACACTGGTTGGGAAACACTGTCCTAAATGAATGGGCCCAACAAACCAAAACTGGTCACCACTAACTACTTCAATTCTGCCCCCTATGGAGAAGAATATTGATCTACATGGGATGAGATGTTTTTTAATCCTAAGTGTCTTTTTTAAATAATTTATCTGCACATTCAATAAGCAGATATTAAAAAATCACTCCGGGCTTCTTCTTGCCAATATCATGCACACTTATTACCACTAGTCCTACAGCGTCATTTGTTTCATTTCAGCACAGCTGCATCCATGTGTTTCATTACTGTAACTGGGTAAGGTGATCACCAGCCTGACCCACAGAAAACCACCCAGCTATATCTGTATACTGCTTCTATCACTATAGAATCAGGATATATAGTAGTTATACACCTCCCTTCTAGCTCTATCAGTATACTGCTGCTATCTCTAAGGGATTAGAATACATAGTAGTTATACACCTCCCCTCCAGCTCTATTTGTATACTGCTGCTGCTATCGCTATAGGATCAGGATATATAGTATTTTTACAACTCCCCTTCAGCTCTATCTGTATACTGCTGCTGCTATCTCTATGGGATCAGGATATATAGTATTTATAGACCTTCCCTCCAAGCTCTACCTGTATATTGCTGCTGCGCTCTACCTGTATATTGCTGCTGGGATCAGAATATATAGTAGTTATACACCTCCCCTCCAGCTCTATCTGCATTCTGCTGCTATCTCTATAGGATCAGGATATATAGTAGTTATACATCTCCCTTCTAGCTCTATCTGTATACTGCTGCTGCTATCTATATGGGATTAGAATATATGGTAGTTATACACCTCCCCTCCAACTCTATTTGTATACTGCTGCTGCTATCTCTATAGGATCAGGATATATAGTATTTTTACAACTCCCCTTCAGCTCTATCTGTATACTGCTGCTGCTATCTCTATGGGATCAGGATATATAGTAGTTATAGACCTTCCCTCCAAGCTCTACCTGTATATTGCTGCTGCGCTCTACCTGTATATTGCTGCTGGGATCAGAATATATAGTAGTTATACACCTCCTATCTAGCTCTATCTGTATACTGCCGCTATCTCTATGGGGCCACAATATATAGTAGTTATACACCTTCCCTCGAGCTCTATCTGTGTACTGCAGGATCAGGATATATAGTAGTTATACCTTACCTCCCATTAGGCTGTATTCACATGTTGCATTTTTGCCATGATTTTCCCAAAATCACAGCAAAACAGTGCTACCCTGATTAAGTATGAAAAACACGGTAATAACATGTCATTTTTTTACCACGATTTTTCGGGAACTGTCCAGAGAATGAGCAAATCCCCATAATCTCCTGCTCTGGACAGTTCCTGACATGGACAGAGGTGTCAGCAGAGAGCACTGTGGTCAGACTGGAAAGGACAACTCAACTTTCTCTGAAGCATACAGCAGCTGCTAAGTACTGGAAGGGTTAAGATTATTACCGAAAAGTGCAGGGAGCCTTGGGGACACTGAAGGAGGCTGCCTGACAGGACAGCTGGAACACAGGGTAAAACCTCCCGTACTGGGCCACCACAGAAGTAATTTACAAATCTGTATAACTTGTTTTTTTTCTCCCCCCCAGAGTATCCCTTTAATGGGAAATGTAGACAGTGTTAGAAAATAATTAATTACAAATCAAAAAAAGCCACAAGGCCCGATGCCTGCCACATCAGCTAAAACAGATAAGCACAAAGCATACACGAGAACCTCTACATTATGCTCTAATAATAGCCTATGCTGCACTATATTAGCAAAAACAAATCCCAGAGTGCTTCATTAAGGTGGGTATAATACATTAGAAAAAGGGTCCCGTGTTTTTTTCAGTGCCTTTGTCTGTCGCCTGTTTCTGGTATTGCAGCTTAGCCCGACTAAAGTGAAAGCAGATCTGCAATACCAAACACAGCCTGTAGGAAAGAGTGGCACTGTTTCTGGACAATATATTTCCGGTGGAAAACATTATTTTTATTTTTTTTAAATCAACTGGTGCCAGAAAGTTAAACAGATTTGTAAATGACTTCTATTAAAAAATCTTACTCCTTCCAGTACTTATCAGCTGCTGTTATAATCCACAGGAAGTTCTTTTCTTTTTGGATTTCCTTTCTGTCTGACCACAGTGCTCTCTGCTGACACCTCTGTCCATGTCAGGAACTGTCCAGAGTACAAGCAAATCCCCATAGCAAACCTATCCTGCTCTGGACAGTTCCTGACATGAACAGAGGTGTCAGCAGAGAGCACTGTGGTCAGACAGAAGGGAAATTCAAAAAGAAAAGAACTTCCTTTGTAGTCTACTGGAAGGGTTAAAGGGTACCGCTCATCAAATAAACTTTTGATATATTTTAGATTAATGAATGTTGAATAACTTTCCAATAGCATGTTAATGAAAAATATGCTTCTTTCTATTGTATTTTTCCCGATCAGTCCTATCAGCAAGCATTTCTGACTCGTGCTGGAGTCCTAAACACTCAGAGCTGCCAGCCTGCTTTGTTCACAGCCAAACAGGCTGTGAACAAAGCAGGCTGGCAGCTCTGAGTGTTCTCCTTCATGAACAAAGCAGACTGGCAGCTCGTAGTGTTTAGGACTCCAGCATGAGTCTGAAATGCTTGCTGCTAGGACTGGTAGGGAGACCCCTAGTGGTCATTTCTTCAAAGTGGAAAATTAAATAGAAAGAAGCATATTTTTTAATAACATGCAATTGTAAAGTTATTCTGCATACATTAATCTATAACATATCAAAAGTTTTTTTGATGAGAGGTACCCTTTAAGATTTTTTAATAGAAGTAGTTTACAAACCTTTCTGGCACCAGTTTATTAAAAAAAAATATATACATATGTTTTCCAGTGGAGTACCCCTTTAATTTATTGGTAGGAAAGAGAACTACGTGCACCATCTCTACTTCTAAATTTCACACCAATGGCAAGGACATCTCTTAATATTGCGTGTAGGCGGCCGAGGACTATTTGTATGCAGTTTTACAAACATTGTTGAATGAGCTGTGTAAAATCATTAGGTCTGTGAATGAA